>NC_054485.1:93826765-94149265 GCF_017639515.1 Carcharodon carcharias
ATAGATCGATGAGTAAATGGATGTATGGATATATTGGGGGATGCATAGCTGAATGTATCGGTGAATGGATGGATGGATGAGGGGGTAGATGAATGGATGTATTGGGGGATGGATACATGAATGTATGGGTCAATGGATGGATGGTTTGGTGGATGAGTGGCTGAATGGATGGATGGACAGATGGGCGAATGGATGTATGGATGGATGCATAAATGTATGTTTGAAAGAACAATAGGCGGATGTATGGTTGGATGCATATAAAGTTGGATGGAATTTTGGATGGATGGATGGATGGAGGAATTAATGGATGGATGTAATGATTTTAAAGTGCACCTTCATGCAAACAGGCAATGAGTAACCAGCTCAACAGATTGCTGGATCGATGATCAATTTGAAGCAGGAGCATAGGTTGATGAATGAATGAACTTTTGTGCGGCTAGATGGATACACCCTCAGGTGTTTACATCCAAAGTCGGACTGGTTGCAGGCGGATGAGCAATTGTCCTTATAAGGATGCAGCAGCCTATGTGGACAGCTAAGCAGGTAAAATCTAGAACAATCGAGATCACTATTATTGGACATGCTTAGTGTTATGTAGAATCAGAGATATAATGACAATTTTTAAGTAAGCAAATGCTTAACAAATGAACAAAAATCAAGCTGAGTATATAATCAGTGGCTAAAGAAAAAGAGAAGTTCTCAAAGCAGGGACAAGTGCTTGTGGAATAAGATCATTGTTATACTAACTAAATGTGATTGTTTATATCCTCAGTACAAGCAAGGTGCCAGTAACCTATGGAACCTAATGGCATATATAATGAAATGCAAACTTCCTCTGGACCTTATTAACTTGGAGAAAAATTTAAAGTTTCTTAAAGACTTACTTTTGTCCTTCGCAGTTTCTGTTTTTAGTATGGATGCAAAAAAAGTCATTGCACAGTTAAAGGCAATTTAATACTAAGTGGTATCAACCTACCCCAGTCAAAGAATTGATTTTATTCTCGTCAATTTTAAGTTTTTATTCTATTTTCACTATCCACTAATTCATTATGAATGAAGTCTTAACACGAAGTTGCATGGCGTTTTTGTGAAGACATACTGGACGTTAATAAAATGATATGCAAGTTCCCTCAGCAGTTCGAAACCAACGGTATCCATGAGAAAATGAGTAGATTCCAATTCTATCTCCAACGAAATAATACGATTATGAGGCAATTCATGGAAAGCTTTCAACATTTTATGCATATGATTGCATGTTACTCACCTAGATCTAGCAGTTCAGTCTTCAATTTTTGTACCTCTGGAAGCCAAATATTTAAGTTTAACAGGACAACTATATTCTCCAATCCGCAGCACTACCAATAAACCTGAATGGACTTTTGTGTTGTTAGCAGCAGCATTTTATGTGGCCGTTGATGGCTGACATTTAAAAGGAAAACATAATAAAATATTTGAGCGTCAACACAGAGATGGTCAGAAGACAGGCAGACAGTAGACACACAGAAGGACAGATAGATAGATAGATAGATAGATAGATAGATAGATAGATGGATGGATAGATAGATACATAGATAGATAGATAGATAGATAGATAGACAGACAGATAGATAGATAGATAGATAGATAGATAGATAGATAGATAGATTGATTGATTGATAGATAGATAGATAGATTGATAGATGAGTGGAAGGATATATGACTGGGTGGATGGAGGATGGAGGGTTGGGGGATGAGAGATTGATCTTTGGATATATGGTTGGCTGGATGGAGTGATAGATGTATTGATCGGTGAATGGATGGATGGATAGTAAGATGTAATGATTTAAAATTGCAATTCTTCCAAATAGGAAATGAGCAGCCAGCGCAACAGATTGCTGGATTGATGATAAATTACAAACAGAAACATAGGTAAATGTGTCAATGAATTTTTGTACTGCGAGATGGACAGATCTGCAGGTGTTTCCATCCAAACTCGGATAGATGTTTGGCAGATGAGCAATCGTCCATGTAAGATGGCAGCTGGCTATGTGGACAGCTAAGAAGCTAAAAGCTAGATGAATGGTGATAGCTATTGATGGACAGGTTTCATGTTATGTACAATGAGACGTACAATGAATATTGTTATATGACCAAATAGTTGACAAATGAACAAAGGTGAAGCTGAGTATATAATCAGAAGACGAAGACACAAGTGAGGTTTTCAAAGTTGGGACTTCTTCTTCTTAGATCATATCACTGTTGTGCTCATAATTTGTGATCGTTTATATCCTCAGCAGAAGCAGGGCGCCAGTAAGCTATGGAACCTACTGGCATATATTACGAAATGCTAAATTCGTCCGAAACGTATTAACGTGGGGAGAAATCTCAAGTTCGTTAAGGACTTACCTTTGTCCTTTGCAGCTCCTGTTTTTAGCAAGCAAGCAAAAAAATCATCGCAGAATTAAAGAAATTTTAATACTGAGTGGTATCGCCCTGACACAGTCAATTAATTGATTTTATTCTCGTCAGTTATAAGTTTTTATTCTTTTTTCACTACCCGCTAATTCATTACAAATGACACATCAACACAAAGGTTCATGGCATTTTTGGGGAAGAAAAACGAGATGCTGTTAAAATCATATGCAAGTACCCCAAGCAATTCGAATCTAACAATATCCCTGAGAAAAGGGGCGGATTTTGATTTTATCTCCCAAGACCTGATAAGATTATGAGAACATTCATGCTATTTTTGAACAATACATGCACATGCTTTACATGTTACTCACCTTGATCTGTCAGATCAGCCTTCAATTTTGCGATCTCTATTTGCAAAATATTTACAATTATCAAGACAAAAAATGTTCTCCAATCCGTACCACTACCAATTAATCTGAATTGCATTTTATGTTGTTAGCAGCAGCATTTAATGCAGCCGTTGATGTCTGAAATTTAAAAGCAAAACCGATTGAATGAGTTGAGAGTCATCACGTAGACATACAGAAGACAGACAAACAGATATACAGGCAGACAGAAAGGCAAACTGACTGATCTATAGATAGATAGATAGATAGATAGATAGATAGATAGATAGATAGATGATAGATAGATAAATAGATAGATAGATAGACCCATAGATAGACAGATAGACAAATGCATGGATAGGTGGATGTGTGGCTAAATGGTTGGATAGATGGACAGGGGGATGGTAGCATCGATGGATGGATGGCTGGATGGATGGATGGATGGATAAATGGATGAATGGGTGGATGAATGGATGGTTGGATGCATGAATGGTTGGATGAATGAATGGCTGGATGTGTGTGGCGTTGGATGATTAGTTGTGTGGTTGGATGAATGTGCGGATGATTTGTTGGGTGTATGCATGGATGGATAGAAGGATGGATGATTGGATGAATGGATGGATGGATGGATGGATGGATGGATGGATGGATGGATGGATGGATGGATTGGTGGCTGTATGCGAAGATGTGTGAATGGTTGGATGGTTGAATTTGCTGGTGGGTTAATGTGTGGATGAATATTTGATTGGATGGATGGATGGATAGATAGACAAATGGAATTATTATTGCAAGTATATGCAAACAGGAATGAATAGCCAGCTAAACAGATTGCTGAATGGATAATGCAGTTATATACAGAAACATGGATTGATAGATGAATGAACTTTTGTACTGATTGATGGATATATCTGCAGATGATTGCAACCAAGCCCTGATTCATGTCAGACCGATGAGCAACCTTCGAAAGATAGATAGATAGATAGATGGATAGATGGATATATATAGATAGATAGATATATAGATATATATATATATATAGATAGATAGATAGATAGATAGATAGATAGATAGATAGATAGATGGACAGGTAGACAAGTAGATAGATAGACAGACTGATAGATCGACAGTTAGACTGACATGTAGATAGACCGATAGATGGATAGTTAGGTAGGCAGATAGATATATAGACAGACAGATATATAGAGAGATAGATAGATAGATAGATAGATAGATAGATAGATAGATAGATAGATAGATATAAACAATGAATGACAGATTGATAGATAAATAGGAGGTTAGAAATATAGGCAGAAACATAGATAGATAAATGAACTGTCCTGTTGTTGGTTTGATATCTGTTCAGATTATTACATGTAAATTCGGATCGACGGTAGAGAGATGAGCAGTCACACAGAAAACATGCAATAGCCAAAGAGACAGGAGGTTCAAGAGGCAAGAGAGATTATGAACGAAGGGACTGTTGATCATCCCACAGGAACAAATATGTGCTAATATTACTATGTAGTTGTATCCAGCTTATAAACAGAACGCCAGAACCAGATCTGATCAACAGTCTATAAAACGAATTGAAAATTGCTCTCAAATGTGTGCACGTGGATAAAATGTAAGCATTTACCTTTATCTTTTTCTTCTTCTGTTTTTTTTTTCGAGTGCATGTAAAAATGTTCATCGCAGCATTATACAAATTCTAAGCAGTACAGGATTTTTCTTCACCCAATCTAAAAATATATCTCCATGATAATAAAGAGCACACGATTTTCATACAAGAAATTCCAACCAGGATATTCATACTATGAGGCAGTGCACCGTGTCCACACGTTCATTCCATCAACTGTTTGAACACCACAATTCAACATCTTTGTATTGGAAAATGTGAAATCTCGTTTTGTAACAAGATATTCAAATATCCCTTTTGCAGTTCAATTCCAATGCCGTTCGTGGCAAAGAATAAGACATTTTATTTATGATCAAGAATATTGCAAGGCATTTAAATAATTTGTGTTGTTCTGAGTGCTTAAATATGTCTCACCTCGAGTTGTACAATCATCCTTCAACTTTTTGATTTCTGGAAGCAAAATGTTTAAGTGCGGAGACATAGCAATATTTTCAAACCTGTGTCAGCAGTATTTAATCTGAATGTCATTTGCTTTTTCTTCGGAGCAACATTCAATCCTATTAGTCATGAATAAAGCATGATCAGCTGCTGATAGAATTCAGAGTCATCAGTTAGGCAGGACGATGAAGGGATAGGTAGATAGACAGACATGTAGATAACCGGAAAGATAGGTAGATAGATCAACATATAGATAGTCAGTGAGATAGACAGACAAAGTGGTAGACAGAGAGTTAGATAGATCGCTAAGTAGATAGATAGATAGATGGATAGATAAATAGGTAGATAGATAGATAGATAGATAGATAGATAGATAGATAGATAGATAGACAGACAGACAGGCAGACAATTAGACTGGTAGACAAATAGATAGATAGACAGGCAGATAGATCGACAAATAGACTGGCATGTGGACAGACAGATAGATATTTAGCTAGGCAGGTAGATAAATAGCCAGACAGATGGACAGATAGAGTGATAGATATGTAGGTTTCTAGATTGATGCATAGATAGATAGATAGATTGATGGATAGATAGATAGATAAATAGATAGATTGATAGATCGATCGATCTATATTTAGACAGAAGGATCGATAGATAGACAGATCAATGGGTATATAGATAGATAGACAGATAGATAGACAGATAGATAGATAGATAGGTAGATAGGTAGATAGATAGATAGATAGATAGAGAGAGAGAGAGAGAGAGAGAGAGAGAGGCAGATGGATAGGGTGATGGGTTCATGTGAGGCTGGACTGTTCTATGGACGGATGGAGGGATGGATGGATGGATGGTTAGATAGAAGGATACATGCATTAAAGTGTGGAGAGGTGGATGATTGAATGTGTGGATGGGTGACGGCTGATTGGCTGGGTGAGAGAATGGGTATATGAATGGATAGATGGAAGGATGGATGAATGGATTGGTGGCTGGAAGGATGGATGAATCTATGGATGAATGGATTGATGAATGGATGGATGGATGGATGGATGCATGGATGGATGGGTGGATGGATGGATGGATGCTTGGATGTGTGAATGTTTGGATGGATGATTTGAATGTTGGAGGTGTGAATGGTTGTATTGTTGTATCTGTCAATGAGTTGATGTGTGGTTGGATATATGGTTGCATGAATGGTTGGATGGATGGATGGAATTGAGGGATGCATGGATAGATGGATGGATGGGCGAACGAATGGAATTAATATTGCAAGTCCATGCAAGAAAGAATGAGTTGCCAGCTAAACAGGTTGCTTGATGGATAATGCAGTTATATGCAGAAGAATAGATTGATAGATGAATGACCTTTTCTACTGATTGATGGAGATATCTGCAAGTGATTCCAACCAAGCCCTGATTCATGTCAGACGGATGAGCAACCCTCCAGATAAATGGATAATACATAGATAGATAAATAGATAGATAGATAGATAGATAGTTGATAGAAACATTGATAGACGGGTTGATAGATAAATAGGAGGTTAGAAATATAGGCATAAACATAAACACATAAATGAACTACCCTGTTGTCAGTTTGAGATCTGTTCAGATAATTACATGTAAACTCGAATCGACGGTAGAGAGATGCATCGTCACGCAGAAACCTGGCAACAACCAAAGAGGCATGAAACTATTTAGGTGTTTCACTATATAATGGCACGAGTGTAGTTAATTATTGATGCAAACTCTATATAAGGATAGAGATAAAATTAAGATCTATAACTAATGCAAACTTCGATGAATAGACAAACGCCGAGGCAGTAAATAGGTAATCAGAAATTTAAGAGGCAAGACAGATTATGAATGAAGCGACAGTAGCTCATTCGATACGAACAAATATCTGCTAAAATTACTATAGTTGTATCCAACTTAAAAACAGAGTGCCCAGAAGCAGAACTAATCAACAGCCTATAAAACGAATTGAAAATTGCTCTCAAATGTGCGCACGTGGGAAAATTCTAAGTATTTACCTTTATCCTTTTCCTCTTCTGTTTTTTTCAAGTGCATGTAAAAATGTTCATCGCAGTATTATACAAATTCTAAGTGGTACAGGATTTTACTTCATCCAATCTATAATTATATCTCCATGATAATAAAGAGCACTCGAGTTTCATACAAGGAGTTCCACACCAGGATACTCATTATATGAGGCAGTTCGCCGTATCCACATTATCGTTCCATCAACTTTTTAAACACCACAATTTAATGTCTTTGTATTGGAAAATGTGAAATCTCGTTTTGTAACAAAATATTCAAATATCCCTTTTGCAGTTCAATTCCAATGACATTCTCAGCAAAGAAGACACTTAATTTATGATTAAGAATATTGCAAGGCATTTAATTAATTTGTGTTGTTCTGAATGCAGTACAAAATTATTTAAGTATGTCTCACCTCGAGTTGTGCAATCAGCCTTCAACTTTCTGATTTCTGGAAGCAAAATATTTAAGTGCAGAGAGATAGCAATATTTTCAAACCTGTGTCAGCAGTATTTAACCTGAATTTCATTTGCGTTTTCTTCGTAGCAACATACAATCCTATTTTTCATGAATAAAGCATGATCAGCTGCTTATAGAATTCAGAGTCATCAGATGGGCAGGACGATGAAGGGATAAGTAGATAGACAGACATGTAGATAACCGGAAAGACAGACAGATAGATAGATCGATAGGTAGATAGTCAGACAGACAAATAGGTAGACAGATAGACAGATATATCGATAAGAGGATAGATAGATAGATAGATAGATAGATAGATAGATAGACAGACAGACAGACAGACAGTTAAACAGGTAGACAAATAGATAGATAGACAGGCAGACAGATCGACAGTTAGTTGGACTGACATGTGGACAGACAGACGGATGGATATTTAGCTAGACAGGTACATACATACACAGACAGATGGATATTAGAGAGATAGATATGTAGGTGTCTAGATAGATACATAGAAAGATAGATTGATGTATAGATAGACAGATAGATAGATAAATAGATAGATAGATAGATTTATATTTAGACAGATAGATCGATAGATAGACAGATAGATCAATAGATAGGCAGATCGATAGGCAGATAGATAGACAGACAGATAGATAGATAGATAGATAGATAGATAGATAGATAGATAGATAGATAGATAGATAGAGAGGCAGATGGATAGGGAGATGGGCTGATGTGAGGCTGGACGGTTCTATGGATGGAGGGATGGGCGGATAAATAGATGGAAGGATGGATGGATGGATGGATGGTTAGATAGAAGGATAGATGCAATAACGTGTGGAGGGCTGGATGATTGAATGCGTGGATGGATGGCTGGCTGATTGGCTGGCTGAGAGATAGGGTATATGGATAGATAGATGGAAGAATGTATGGGTGGATTGGTGGCTGGAAGCATGGATTGATGGATGAATGGATTGATGAATGAATGGATGGATGGATGTATTGATGGATGGATGGATGGATGGATTGTTGGATGAATGGATGCATGGATGGATGAATGGCTGGATGGATGGATGGGTGGATGGATGGATGGATGGATGTAAGGACGTGTGAATAGGTGGATGGATAATTGGAATCTTGGAGGTGTGAATGGTTGTATTGTTCAATCTGTTGATGGTTGATGTGTGGGTGGATATTTGTTTGGATGAATGCTTGGATGAGTAAATGAATGAATGGACGGACAATTTAATTAATACTGCAATTCTTTGCAAGGAGAATGTTATTTAGAAGTGATATTGCAATAATATACACCACCAAGCAATTGAATGTATAGTCTCAAGGAAATTATTGAGAAGAAGAGTAACAACAATGACTTCCAGCATTTGATGAATGAAGTGAGGCGATCTGAATATCAGAAATCGGTTAAAAATCAGAAAGAAACAGTCCAGTTCAAAAATAGAAACTGCATTCATATATAAGACTGACACAAAAATTGCTAGTAATGTAAGTTAATAAATTATTGATGATAGGTGCGACAGCATGATCAAAGTAGAGTTATTAAAAGTTTAATTTGCTTCACAAATGATAAAATTCATGCAATCAGTTTCATTTCTTCAAGGAGTCATATCATTTTTGAGCAGACCAAAATACTATTAAGAAGATAATCAATTATCTCCTCTGGTATGCAACCAAAATGTTCATATTTTTTGAAAGAATGTTCTAATAGTTTCTCCTCATTTCATTGCAGCGCTATATATTAACGTTAAGCTTAACACCTTTGCACAATTCTCCACCATCAGCACCACCAAGGGCCAGGAATAAACTTGAATTTCAGTGTGACTGAATTTCTACTATGAACCATTATAAAGCGACGAGATCCTGTACATAAGCATGTTAAATAATTTTCTATTTCTTCATGCACACATAGGAACAGTACAGAATTTTTTTGAAAATAACATATTTACAACAATGTATTGATCACATACCTGCATCTCGCTGATCAACTAACTCCTCTGTTGAGTGGAAATAATCAGAAAAAAGGCTTTGATAAATTCTCCAACTACCAAATTCTTCCAACTACTAATGCACTTGGTCAAAGATAGTAATGCTGAAGGAGAAATTTAAAATATAAACACCCAGATTCGCATGGCTCTAAGGCAGTATATAAATGATTATTTTATCCTGTACAGTATGAAACTTTTTTTTCAAATTTCAAAAGGTGCTTCCCTCATTTCGAAATAAATAACGTGTAGTCTTTCTTATGGCAAAATAGAAATCACTTTGATAATATGTAACAAAAGTCCTTTTTATTTCTCCACATATGTTTTCTTGACTCAATCACTGCATGTTTTCCAGCACATTTTTAAAAAATATTACAACAGACAAACTGCAGGAAGTATTCGAATGGAAGCATATTGGAAATATCTGTTTACTTGTCATCCAGGGGCCCGAAATAATGTTCCAGAGACAAGTGTGCAAATCGCACCATAGAAACTGAAGAAGTTTCACTTCAAATAATATTCCTCGAATGAAAAGCTAGCCTCAGTAATGGTGCTTATGAACGTCCCAGATTGTCATAAAAATACTCATGTGAGCCAGGAATCTTCTTCAGGAAAGGAAATCTGCCATTTTTCCTTGAGCTGGCCTATATGTGTCTCCCTACTATAGCAATGCAGTTGACTGTTCACTGCCCTCTGAAATGCCCAAGCACGGTTTTATGTTGTATACTGTATCAGTAGGCACCGGAAGCCACAAAGGCACGCTCTGTCCAATCAACACTTCAAAGCTCTCCTCGCTAAGACCTGGGGGCTTATGCCAATCTTAAGTGGCATATACCACATACTCGATGAGCATAAACCCGCCAAATACCCACAAAATCACCTGACATTCAATGCCCCAGATTCTTTCCATGCTGGGTTTGTCCAGTCCCACTGGCAGGACGGATGAAATATGGATGGTGGCAGAAATATACGTTCGTGGCGTGGCCCTAGAAGACATCAACATTGACTCTGGACCGTTGAATTCCTAAACATCAGGTTAAATTCGGGCAGGTACACCCCCTACTGATTGCTATATATGCCATCTCTCGGCACAGGACACCGTTCCCCCATGTTAAACATCACTTGCAAAATGCTCTTAGGGTAGTTACAGCACTAAATATATTCTGCGTGGGGCAATAAAGTCCATCGCCAGGCTTGGCAGCAGTGCTGCTGTTCGAATCATGTATGGCACACCTGCCGGACCGAACCAGCTGCATGTGGTGAGACAACGAAATTGATGGGAAAGCCTATATAATTTCACCTTTGCTAATCTATCTTCCATAGTAAATGCAGCTGCCAATGGTGGTCTTGGTAGAAATGAACTTCACACAATCCATGTGGAAGTCTTATCTTCGCGCTGTAGATTCCCAACAACACCACCCCACCCCTCCACCCCACCCCTATCCCCACACCCCCACCCTACCTTCTTTTGTCTACCACCATGCTAAATTGGAAAATTATAACATATTTATCACTTTAAAATTAGGCATCCGTGAGGCGAGTGCACCACCAGCAGCAAAACTATATAAAATAACATGCAACTATGGAAGCTGGCTTATCCCTTGTTTTAACTTTGTCAGGACGTTAATCGAACCAACTATGACTCAATACGAGTTCAGCTGCAGGAACTGGTGCACATAAAAGTTAGATTCCAAATACTAAAGCCACTACAAAGAACCAGATTCATTCTGATAAGCAGAAGCCGTTTGATACCATCAGAACTCAGCGAACCCACAACCATTGGAGTAGGTGAAAAACACCGCCAACCTTTTACATCTAGTCATGAACGGCAGTGGAAATTTTAAAAACTAACAGGTGGAAAAGGCGCCACAAATTTCCCATGCTCAGTGATGATGGATGCACGTATTTAAATGCAAAAGAAGAGGCTGCAACGTTTGCAACAATCTTCATTCAACAGTTCCGAATTGATGATGATTCAGGTTTCTTCCTTAGGATCCCAGGAATCCATATGTCAATATTTAGCCAATGTCATTCGCTCTTTGTGATATGAAGAAGTGGGTGAATGCGCTGTATACAGCAAAGACCATGAAAACATCCCATTTGTAGTACTGCTGATTTGTTCTCCAGAATAAGACATTCCACCACCCAAGTAGTTCCAGTGAAACTACAGAACTTGAAAATACCCAAAAAAGTTGAATATTGCCCATATATATCATGCCCAAAAAGCAGGAAAATCCGATGAAAGCAATTACTGCCTTAGCAGTCTACTCTCAATTATCAGCAAATTACTGAAAAGTGACTTTGGCATTCTAATAAGCCTTGCTTGGCCACCAAAAATCTACTCAGCAATGCTCAATGCAGGTACCACCAGCACCACTCATCTCCAGACCTCAGCGGAGCATTGGACAAAACATGGGTGAAGGACTTGTATTCGACAAGGTTGTGGCATCAAGGAGCTTAGTAAAATGGCAGCAAATAGCAAGCAAGGGGAAAACTATAAAATTGTTGGATTATAACAAGAGCTGAAAAAGATATGTTTTTTGTTATTGGAGGCCAGAAACATCAGCCCCAGGACATCACAGCAGGAGTTTGGCTGCATAGTGATCACTGCCTTATCATCTTCGGAGGCTTAATCAATGATATTCCAACATGAGGTCAGAAAGCCAATGCTAACTGCTTAGAAACATAGGCACATCGGAACAGGAATACGTTATTTGGCCCATTGAACCTCCACCACCATTTAACTAGATTATGGCTGATCTTCCACCTCAACCTAGAAATGTATCGACATCTGCTTTGAACATACTCAATTACTCAGCCAAGGGAAATTGGGAATGTGCAATAAATACTGGCCTAGCCAGCGATGCCCACATTCCATGAACGAATGAAAAAAAAAACTCCACCGCCCTCGGAGGTAGAGAATAACAAAGATGTATCACACTCTGACTGAAAAAAATCATCCTCATTTCCATCCTAAATGGCCCACGGCTTATTCTAAGACTGTGTCCACTAGATCCAGATCCCCAACCAGGGGAAAGATCTTTCCTTTATCTACCCTGTCAAGCCCTGGAAATATTCCGTCCACTTCATTATCGAAGCACTAAAGAATACTGACCCAGCCTCCTTAATATCTTCTCCTAGGACAATCCTGCCATCCCCGGGATTAGACTGGTGAACAATTAATACACACCCTCTAACGCCAGTATATTCATCCTTTTGTAAGGAGAACAAAACTGCATATCATATTCCAGGTGTGGTCGCAATAAGGTTCTATTGCCTGCAGAAAGGCTTCCTTATCCCTATACTCAAACCACTTTGCACAAAAAGGTAACATATTATTTGCCTTCCTAATTGATTGCTGCACATGCAAGCTAGCTTTCAGAAACATATGAAAGCCCAGGCCTCTTTGGACATCAAGCTTTCCCAATCTCTCCCAATTTAAGAAATACTCTCCATTTCTGCTTTTCCAACCAAAGTGGATAACTTCACATTTTTCCACAGTACATTCCATCTGCAATGTTTTTACCCAGTCTCTTAGTCTGTCTAAATCTATTTGAAGCAGCTGTACATCTTCATCACAACTCACGTTCCTACCAGGCTTTGTGTCATCAGAAAACTTGGAGCTGTTAAATTTTGTCCTCACATCCAAATCATTGATGAAGATTGTGAATAGCTGGGTTCCAAAAGCTGATACTTGTGATACTGCACTAGTCAGAGCCTACCAACCTGAGCTTATCAATCCTTTATTTTTTCTGTCCTTTAACCAATCCTCAATCCATGCCAATATATTTCCCCTAATACAATGAGCTCCAATTTTGCTTACCTATTGTGCAGGACCTTATCGAAAACCTTCCAAAAGTTCAGATACACAGCACCCACTGTTGCTGCCTTTTCTATTCCACTAGTAACAACCTCAAAAAATTCCAACAGGTTTTTCAAATGTGAGTTCCCTTCCATAAACCCACGTTGACTCTGCACAATCTCAACATTATTTTCTCAATGCCCAGTTATCACATCCTTTAGAACATATGCTAGCATTTCCCTACCACTGATATCAGGCTAGCAGATTTGTAGTTGCCAGTTTTCTTACCCCGTCCTTTCTTAAACAGGTAACTCACATTTGCTCACTTTCTGTCCGCGGGCACCCACCAGAATCTATAGAATTTTCAAAGATGATCACCAATGCATCCATTAGGTTTAAAGTGACCCTTTTCAACACTCTGGCATAAAGATCATCAAATCCATGCGATTTGTCAAATTCCAGTCCCATTAATTCCTCCACCACTATTTTATTAGATAATATTAATTTATTTCAGATTCTCAATCTCACTAGTCCTTTGCCTCCCCAATATTTTCAGGAGGTTTCTTGTATCTTTAGCGTGGAAAAGACAAAATGCGTTTGGCTTATCCACCATTTTCTTATCACCCATTACAAATTTTCCATTCTCTGCCTGAAATGGGCACATTTGCCTTTACTTACCTGTTCCTTTTTACTTGCCTATAGAAGATTATAGAGTCTGTTTTATGATCCTCGCTAGTTTAATTTAGTTTAATTTACTGTTTTATTTCCTCTTTTTGCATCAATTTCTTTGTGCTCTTTGGTTGAATTTTAAAGCGCTCCTAAATCTTAGGCTCACCATTTTTGTCACTTTATATGCCTCTTCCTTTCATCTGGTAAAGTCCTTAACTTCTCTTGTTAGCCATAGTTGGACCGCTTTTCCTAAGGGTTTTTTGTAACTTATAGGAATGTAAATCTGTTGCAAAGCATATATTAATTCTTAAAATAGGCCATAGCCTGCCTACTGTCATACTTTTTGATGTAGATCGCCAATGTACCTAAGACATTTACCCCTCATGCCTTTGTAGTTTCCTCTGTTTAGATTAAACGCCCTATTTCGGATTGATCAGCATCAATTTCAAACCTCATGTAGAATTCTATCATATCCTGGCCACTTTTCCCTTTTACAACGAGATTATGAATTAACCCTTTTTTATTGCACAATGCTAGGCCTAAAACAGCCCAATCCCTAGCTGGTTGCTCTGTAAACTGTTCTAAAAAATCATCACAAAAACCATTACACAGTGCTCAGTGCTATTCACAATTTGTCAGATTCTGGGGCATCCTGGTTCCTCATGCACAATGACCTGGACAACTTTCAAGGTCAGAATGATCGCAACTATTATTCACATCACACAATTGTCAGGTGATTATCATTTCCAACCAGAGACAGTCTAACAACCTCCCCTTGACATTCAAAGCGTCGCTGAATTCCCTGCCATCAACATCCTGGAAATGCAGCGGGACAAACATTGTCAATACTGTGACTTCAAGAGGAGGTAGAATAACTTGAAGTCAGTTATTGTAATCCACCTCCTGACTCCTAAAATTATATCCGCCATCTACAGAGAACAGGCCAGAAGAGTGATTGGATACTTCTAACGTCCCTGGTTGAGTGTGGCCCCAACAACACTGAAGATGCGACAAAGCAGTCTGCTTAGTCTGCATCTCTAACCTCCACCTTGAACGTTCACTTCCTCCAACATTAGCGTACAATGGTAGCAGCATTTAACATTTACAAAAGGTACTACACAATTCACTAATACTCCAACGACTGTACCTTCATAACTACGTGAGAAGCAAAGGGGCAACAAACGCAAGGGCAATCCAGCACGTGCAAATGCCCGTCCAAGTCATGTAGCATTGTGACCTGGAAATATATTGCCGCTTTCTTTTGCTGTCACTGGCTTAAAATCCTGGAAATTCCTCGTTAGCAGCAAGGTGGATGCACTTGCACCATATGGTCGGTTGTTTCAAGAGACGCCTCACCACCATCTTCTCAATGGCCTTTCGGAATGGGCAATAATTCCTGGTCATACTACTAATGTTCACATCCATGAATGAATAAAAAAAAAGAAACATTTCTTATTGTGGAAACATCATTACATAACAATTTGGCCAGACACTAACAACATCAATTAATTTTGGTAAATCAATTTGGTAAATCAACTAATGTGGAAATCGCTTTTTTCGCAGTATGTCAAACCTGTTAGTTTTAGGTTTTTTTTCAGGTTGTCGATTTCTGAAAGAGATCAATATATTAAATTATTCAAACTTCATTAAACTGCCTTGACAACGATCACTGATTATCAAATAGTGAGGTCGATCGAAATGAAGGATAAGAGCAGCGAAACAAAGAAGGCAACTAAAATAAAAGAATGAGGGAGAGGAGGATGTTTTTGAGATTACTTTTAAGAATTTGAGAAGTTCAAATGAGTTCTGGACGATGTTAAAGCCCAGCTGCCTCCTGTGGTCTTGGTTTGTGGGGGGGCTTTTTTGGGGACTTATACGTGGAAACCCCAAAAAACAATCCGCTGATTTTCAACTGTGGCTATTAGGATAAAGCATTCAAGTGAACAGAATATGCAAGTGCGACTATAAACCAAAAAGTGTCGCTGGTTTGCCAATGCTTATTTTTGCTTTACACAGTGTTCCTTTTTCCATGAAAACCATTATGACAAAATGCTGCACACTGGGGATCCGTTCCAAATTTAGACCGTCCCTCCTCTGTTTCGCATTTTTAGGGCCATATTAAGAAAATATATTCCTGAACGGTCGTGAAAAACCAGGACTTTTCAAAAGTCTGTTCAAGATTCAATAAGATCAGGTGCTAGCTCAAATGTTGATTTCACACTTAGATATGTCTGTTGCTAATATCGCCTTGAATTGGTTGCAATGAAATATTTTCGATCCTAAGTTCGTGAGCAATATGACGTTATACCAATGAATATTCAATTGTGTATTTTGATGAAATAACTAATAATTATGCCAGCAATATTTTGAATTAAACAGCAATTCATAATGTGGCAAAACATCTGGGATTTTTTAAAATAATTTGTTTTGGATTCAGCGGACAGCAACATCAAAGCGTCAGCTTGAACAGGTGTATGAAAAATTCACTAGCAATATTGAATTTTATGCGCAGTCATACAGCATTTATCTGCTGCTTCATATAAACATGAACATGGACTTGTTGTGCCAAAGGGAGTTTCCTTTTCTATAATTTGCAATTAGTTCCAGTTAACTCTGTATAATTCATTATAATTTGATAATTAAAGGTACAAAGCATAATATTATTTTCAATGTCAATTTTTGTCTTTGAATTTTTGCAAATAACGCCAATTTGACGGAAAGTAACAAACGACCTGATTTTAGTTGAAGGGACTAATTTTATTTGCTTGTGTGGTCGGTCTCTCTCTCTCTCTCTTAGACATTGATCAGACCGTTGAATTGCTATATGTTTTCTTCTGCACCATATGGTCAATTGGAGAGACTTCATCCGGAAGTTATTTGAATAGCAAAATCACATGTACGTCTCCTTAGCCAATCTCACTGAAGTAACATTAATAATCACCGCAGAGTTTAATAGAGGGGTTGCAGTTGGAATATTCAACTCAATGTCAAAATATGCACAGCATAAGAAATAAAGAGTCAAAGTTATTTGAAGTTTTAAAACCATTGCTTCATGAGTCAAAAATTATATCAGATAATCTAGATGAAATGCTCTTGGGGGAATTACATCTAAAGCCCTAATAAACTTAGTGTTAAACAAATAATGCATAATGATATTGACTAATACGATCAGAAACAGAACCAAACTACTCGACGATTGTCTCACAGACTTAAAAATAAACACGAGTCAAATATCAGTAATTGCATTTCAGTGGGCTTCCCCATTCATGTGTTCACTTTATAGGAACTGCCTCCACTTTCAGAATCTATATTGTATGCCGTCGTCAGCAACAGAAAGAAAAAATCTCAAGTGGTGCACACATTGGACATAAATGGACTGAAATCCTGAAAGTTAGAGGCAGTTCAAAAGCTGCATTGTTTTTTCCATATTATAGCTACTATTCAATTTTCACATTCAAATTTTAAGAAAAGAAATATGCACACCACGTAAGAAGAGACACCGAATTTATACTGTTGCTTAATTACAAGTAGCCATGTGAAGACATTACAAATGTCCAATTGATAACAGGAGGTAAGAGCTTCACCAATATCAGAGAGAACTAGTAATGTCGTGCATCATTCCAAAAAGAAATTCTATTTCCTCATTTTTTCTAGGAACACTATGTTTTAACTACTGAAGTATTATTGTTGGTCCGATAGATAGAGACATAGAGACATAAGGATGGACGGACGGACGGACAGCCGGATGGAAGGACGGACAGAAAGACGGACGGGCGGATGGATGGACGGACGGCCGAGGTATAGATGGGTGAATAGACAAACAAACAAGAAGAAAGAAAGAAAGAAAGAAAGAAAAAGAAAGAAAGCTGCAATGATAGATGTTTAGCTACATGGAAAACGTTCAATTCGATCGCAAATTACGCAAAACAGTCTACTTCCTAAGCGTGGTGAGAAAATGAAAACCGGGAATTAAAGGTCAGTTTAGCTAACTTCTGCTAGACAGGAATTTGGGAGAGTCCATAATTAAGGTGAAGGTGACTGAAAGCTTTTAATTTTTTCAGCTAAAAAGAGCATTCATTTGTAACAGGCAAGTTATCTCGGATGCATTGGTTGTTTTGTTTTGAGGAGGTGACTAATGTACTTCTTTATCAAGACGGTCTGGGATATTTGATGAAGTTGCTCATAAGAGACAACTCACATAAACCTAAGCCCGTGGACTTTTTTTTAGCATTAGCATATTTCCACGTGATGTGAGCATTTGCCAGCAATGCTCACATCGCGTGGAAGTATTCAAATGCCAGCAACTGTAACACATTCGTAATTGCCCTGGAGAGGGTTACTGTTGTGGCACCTTCATAAACCACTACAGTCCATGTATTGTAGGTATACCCACAGTGTTGTTCAAAAGAGAGTGCAAGGCTTTTGAACTAGCAGCAGTTATATGCATCCAAGTCAGGATTGTGTTTGGTTTGGAGAGGAATTTGCAGGTGACACTGTTCCCGTCTGTATGCTTCCCAAGTCCTTGTTAGGTATCAAACATTTGGAACAGGATGTCGAAGTACGCCTGATGATTAGTTGCATTGCATCTTGTAAATGGATTATTGCATGTCATGATTGGTGCTCACCATCCAGTTATTTGCTCTGAATGCTATCAAATTCCTGAGTGCCATTGGAGAAGCATTAAGATTGACAATTTGATCTATTCCGAAGCAATCCTGGCTTATGCTTTGCAGATTGCTGCCAGGCTTTGTGAAATAAGTTGCTTGTCGTCCGATGCTGACCCAGTGAGCGATTTCTTTGCAGTAAAATTAATAAATGGCTTAAGTAAAAGCAGAAAATGCTGGGGAAACGCAGTAGGCCAGGCAGCATCTGTAGAGAAAGAAGCAGGGTCAATGTTCCGAGTCAAATATGACTCTTCTTCAGAATTCTTCAGTTCTCCAGTTCTGAAGAAGGGATATTGGACTCGAAACGCTTACTTTGTCTTTCTCATCAGAGAGCGTCCAGACTTGCTGGCTTCTTCCAGCATTTCTGTTATTATTCATAGTTCTAGTATCTGCAGCATTTTCTTTTCACCTTAGTTGTTAAGTGGCTTGTCCACTTAAGTTTCAGTTCAATGGTATATCCAAGGTTATCGATGCGAGAGGACTTACTGATGATACTACCATTGAGTGTCAAATGAAGATGGATATATTTGATTTTGTTGGAAATTTAAATTGTCTGGCTATTGCTTGACGTGAATTTCATTTGCCATTTTTCAGCTCAATGCTGAATATTGTCCACTTATTGATGCATGCTAGAACAGAATGCTTCAGTGTGGTGAGTCACAAATTATACTAATCACTGTGAAATCATCAGCGAACATTCCCCATTTCCGAGCTTCTGAGGTAGAGATGATCATTGTTGAAGCAATGAAGGTGGTTCAACTTAGAAAGTAATCATGAGGAATTCCCGCAGCATTGATATGTTTGATATATCATCCCTTGGGATGATATGTTTGCCACCATCAACTTCAACCATCTCCCTTTGCGATAATCTGACTGTACCCAGCGGTGAGTTTCACCTTTCTGCCTCCCTGATTTCGATTGACTTCACTTTTGCTGGGGCCCCTGGATCCCACACTCATTCTAATGTTATTTTGTTGTTGCAACACTTCAAGAATTAAGGATTTTTTTCCTCATTTGTACCAAAGCTGTAATGAGGCCTGTACCTGAATGCACTTCTTGACATGAAAATTGAACATCGTTGAGCAGGTTATTGTGGAATATGCGACATTCAGCATTATCAGAAAAAAAGACTAACCTGACTTGAATTTCCCTACCTCTAGTTTTAGCTAGGAATGATACTTGCTGTTCACTCAACACTCCAATTCCACAGTGAATGTTAGCATGACAATTCTGGCAGGCAGTTTTACCAGCACAGTCTATTCATTCCTCATCCACTTTACATGTAATTGCGGTTTGACTGTAAGGAATGTATTTGGTTGAATTGGATTCGTACAGCTTTTTTTTTTCTGTGGACATATCATTACTGGCCAATGTCCATTTGTCAAGCAGATCCATGATTGTAGCTGCCTATCAGGATCTTGGCTAAAGGCAAGATAAATCACAAGTGCATTGGCCTTCAAGCACTACAGCGGGCACGTTGTCAAAATCCATAGCTAACAACACAAATTCTAGTGAACACAGCAGGATGCCAGGGTGGATCATTCGCTCGATGCTTCTGGATGAAAATATCTGCAAAGGTTTCATCCTTGTCAGTTGCACCGATGTGCTGGTTTCCCTATCATTGAGGATAGTCGTGCTTGTGGAGCCACCTCTTCCCAGGTAGTTGTTAAATTGTCCACCATAATTCATGATAAGGCTGCAGGGCTTTGATGGGGTGCATTGCTCCTGAAATAATTTTGCTCCATTTACCTCATGATATCTCCAATGTTTACCATATTCGCCTGCACCTTTAACAAGTTAGCAGCTAACTTTTAGGAGTAACTTATATTTCTCTGGACATGCCCACCTGCACGCCTCAGTGAACCAATGTTGACCCTGGATGTTGACGGTAATGGTAGGGATGGGGACATGTCGTGATGTTGGAGATTGTGGATGGATACAATTTACTGCTGCCAATTGCCCACAGTGCATCATGGGTGCCCACGTTTGAGTTTCTGCTCTGAATCTGTCTCATCTAGCAGTGCTTTGACATCAAGGCAGCACTTGACTAGTGTGGCATCAACGACCCTTAGCGAAATGAAAGTCAGTGGGAATTGGAGGCGAAACTCTCCATTTACCGTCTTTTCAAACATAAAAGAGTGGCTGTGGTAGAGGAAGGTCAATCACCTCGGCCCAAACATGTCACTGCAGGATTTCCTTGGGGTAGATTCCTAGGCTGAGCAATCTTCAACTGTGTTAAAGATGATCTTCCCTCGCTCTTAAGGTAAGAAGTGTGCATGTTTACTGTTCATTGCAAAATGTTTGCCACAATACACAACTACTCACAGATTGAAGCAGTCCGCTTCCACATGCAGCAAGACCTGGAGAACATTCAATCTTGTGCTGAAAATAGGCAATAACGTTCATGCCACACAAGTGTTAGGTGATGATCATGCCTAATAAGAAAGTACCTAACCATCTCCACTTGGCATGCAATGGCATTTCCATCGATGAACCCCTTACTATCAACAACATGGGGCAAATATTGACCTGAAACTGTGCCGAACAAAATGTTGGGAATTCTGAGCCGAGTAACTCACACTCTGACTCCCCATAGCCTCCCTTTGCCTTTGTAAACTATGTGCAAGATAAAAATCAGGAATTTGATGGAATACACTCCACTTGCCTGAATGAGCGCAGCTCAAGCAATACTCAAGAATTTCGACGCCATCGAGGGCTAAGCAGCCCGATTGGCTGGCACCCGTTATACCAAGATGAACATTGAGAACTTCCAATACCGATGGATAGTAGCAGCAGGGTGCACCATCGACAAAAGGAACTGGAAGAGCTCACTAGTCTCCTTCGACAGCACAAGACAAATATGCGACTTCTACAAGCTATAAGATGAAGGACAGCAGAATCGTGGTAACACCACCACTTGCAAGCTCCCCTCCAAGCCACACACTCCGTTCCTAACAGCAGTTTTGGTGCAGGTGCACTAGATAGAGTGCAGCAGTTCAAGGTGGTGCATCACCACCACCTTCTCAAGGGAATTCGGGGTCGACAATAAATGTTGAATCAACCAGCGAAGTCTTTATCTTGTGAACGAACAAATAGTAATGAAAAAATCATCGTGACTTGGAGGTAAGTAGATGTGCCTTCATTGTCACTCAGCCAAACAACATTGATGGTCGTGGTGCTGAGGTGAGCTGGGGTGGGGTGGTAATGTCACCATGTGGACAGGAGCGGTTGAAGAAGGCAGTTCACCAAAGGATGGGCAACAAATAATGACCTAGCCAGCAATGCCCACATCCTGTGGAAGAATAAGTGTAATATAATATGTGTAGGCATTTGATGTCCTCAAATCCATTCTCCCTTACAATTATAGTTTTGTGATCCATTTTCCAACTTATTATACCACCACTGTGCCTCATATTTCATAACAAGGTTAGTTAACAAAAACATATTCATCTATGATTTGAAGTAAATGATTAATATTAAAGAAATTAATGATTCTGGAGGAGGGTTTTCACTTCTACTAATCGATATTAAAGTTATATTTCCCTCCACCAATTTAACGACTGACAGGTATGGCGGTACTTTTTTTTAAATCTAAGGTAATTACCCAAAAATAACATTTTTAGACTTCTGCACAAAGTTCTACATATGTAGTTAGATCGCAAATCAGCCATGATATAATTGAACAATAAAACAGGCTTCAGGTTGCTATGTATCGATCGATAAATAGATGGAGCAATAGGTAAATTGATAGTCAGATTGGCAGAAGTTCTTATGACAGGTAATTGACATGACTCATTAACCTCGTTTCTCTTCACAGATTCTGCCTGAATATTTTCAATATTTTCTATTTTTAATAGAGATTTCCACGAAAAGCATGATTTCGCTCCTGTAGACAGATTGTTTCATATATACATGGGAAGATAAATAGACGGATAGACAGGTGGAAAGGAATATGCATATTATATGTAAAATATATTCAAACATATATTGACAGATAGCTGGAAATATAGAAATACATACACAACTATAATAATAGCAAAATATTGTGGATGTTGGAGATCTGAAATAAAAAAAGTGCTGGAAAAACTCAGCAGCTATATCTGTGATGAGAGAAACAGTTAACTATGAATTTTATCTGTTTCTTTTTCCACAGTTGCTGACAGGCCTGCTGAGCTTTTCCAGCACTTCCTCTTATATTAAGGCAGTGATTTATTGAAAACAAGTTAACAAATATGGTGACGACAAACAAGCGAGTATTAAGCATAATGAAAAGAAAATAATGGTATCCATATAGCAATGAAATTGTCACCAAATGGAGGGCGACTCAATTCTGATAGAAAATGTGAATTTTGTATACTGTGAATATTGAAGTTCATACCAATCATGACACCACAATTGCATAGTAAACGAAATATAAATTCCCAATCCATTCTAATTATTACATTTGCAAGCATTGTGCATTGCTCAAACATTTACCTGCGGCCTTATCAGCTTCTGTTTTCAAGTGTGTTAAAAAATACATTAAAACGTTAAAGAAATGGCAAGTTGTGTGGCACCTATTTAGTCAATCCCCTGAAAATATATTCGTGCTATATTCAAGCATGCGAACTGCTTATAGGCAACTTCATGTTTAACATTCGTACAAGTTTAACAGACTTTCCAATGCACATTTTCAATGAAATTCGCTGCTTGTTGGTCAAAAATTATTCTTTAAAAAAATACAGAGATGCACCTCGAAAATTGATTTGAGCGGCTTCAATGTTAAAAACAAAGCGTGTTAATACTGATCTTAAATTCATGAGAAGTGTTATGCTAAATTATAAATGCAGCATGAAACTCGACATATTCTCTCACCTAATGTTGTGTAATTGGCTTTAAGCTTTCTGATCTCTGGAAGCAAAACAATGCTTAATGTTTCAATCTAAGTATTGTTTAAATTGCATCAGTAACATTTCTCTCCGTTTCATTCACCATTAATCTAAATTTAGTAATGACCTTTCATGGGCTAATTTTAAACTGCTAATTTAATGAATGGACAACCAACAATTACGCAAGTGCACCTTGCCCTTTCTAGTTGTTTGCATCTCAAGCACCAAATGGAAATATAAAAATGATGCTCATTCAGCAACTAACTCGTTGGCATTAAACAAACCATTTGCAGAATTAATCGGTGACAAAGATGTCGTCCATTTACTGCTTAGAATTTAATATGCAAACTGAAATGGGAAGTTTAGCGCCAGCTGCTGAAAACAGCTGACCAACAGCTGATTTTCGGAAGGCAATACAAAGGCATAATCAAGAATCAATGGAATCAAGCGTGAGGGTGGAGCCAGAAAAGAAAGACAGTTTAGGCCCATTAGGCTGAAATCTGTCACAAGTTAAATGCAGGAATATGATTAAGGAGGTAGTTGCATGGTATTTATAAAATTATAATTCAATCACCCAGACCCAACATGGTTTCGTGAAAGGGAAATCGTGTTTGAAATGTTCATTAGAGTTTTCTTCAGGATATAATAAGCACGGTGGATAAAAGGAAAACCAGCAAATGTATTGCATTTGGCTTTCCGAAAGGCATTTGATAAGGTGACTAAACAAAGGAACCTAAGAGTTCCTGCTGTTGGGGGTAATATATTAGCATGCTTAGAGGAATGGCTAACTAACAGGAAACAGAGGCTCGGCGAGAATGTGCGATATTCAGGTTGCCAAACAGTGAAGTTCAAACTGATCAGTGCAGGGGCTTCAACTATTTATGATCTACCTTATTGACTCAAAGTGCCTAACAGAATTTTTGAAACATTGGTCTCCCATGCAAGATATAAATGTGGAGAAAGTTCTTCTCTCAGTATTATTAGTCTTCAGAATTCTCTCGCACAGAGAGCAGTGAAGGCTGGGCCATTGAATATAATCAGGTTAACAGATGGATTTTTGAATGACAAAGACGTCAAGTGTTATGGGAGACAGGCATGAAAATGGAGGGAGTTTGGTCTAGAAACAGATCCTCTTTCAATTATTTTTGAAGAGAAAACAGGTTTGATGAGAAGAATGAACGTAGGAAGGTAGTAAAATAGGGCTTAGGAACAGAAGTAGGCCATTTGGCCCTTCGAGCATTCTCCCAACTACACACTGTCTATGTCTTCTGGAGGCATAATGCCTCTCCGCATGATTGTATGATCGTATAATCTTAATCAGCAAAGGGGCGTCACTAATATGTACAAATAGGCTAGTCATCTTGAGATTATGCTGGTCTTTTGGTATAGTTCGACAAAGTTCTACAAAGATAAAGGCCCGAATCTTCTAAGCAGCAGCAAAGCTGCCATTGCCTCCGGGGTTTCCCTATCTCGGCTTCCTGGAGGAGTGGATTTGGGGAAAGATAGGAGACGCCCTATTTCAAGGCTCTAGCTGCCATATTCTGCCCGGTAATTTTAAAGATCTAGTCTTAAATACGCTTTATTAAGGGGTGAGTGAATGGTAAGTGAATAGATGCGTGGGTGGGTAGGTGCATGAGTGGGATAGTGGGTAGATGGGTGAGTGGATAGGTGGATAAGGTGGGTGGTTGGGTCAGTGAAGTGGGAAGATGGTTAGGTGGTAGCATTCTAGGTGAGTGAGTGGGTTGTTGCATAGGTAAGTAACTGGTGAGTAGGGAGATCAGAGGGCTAGTCAGTCTTACTCGTGGGTGTACTCACGTCAGGGGACCAATCAGTTCACGGGGATATTCAGTTGAGCAGCTACTCGAGTGTCACAGGCTAGTCAGGTTGGGTTGAGTGATAGTCGGTGATCAGGCTGTTCAAGAAGTCAGGACGTGGTGATACGAGTCTCTCAGTTGTGGGGTTACCCCGTTGTTAGATCAGGTTTTAGTCTGTTTAATATTCCTTGCGCAATTATCAAGGAAGTTCTCAAGTCTCTGACTCTAGCACAGAGTCAGAGACATTCATGAAGGGTCATGGGCAGCTGCAGAATGACCATTGGAGAGTGAACATCCCTGATAATTGCTACACCAGTCCGTACATCAGGATTTCTGCAGAGTCCTGATGCGCATCTTCAGACGTACATTTCGCCTCTGACGATCTGCAGACGAGAAAATCTGGGTCAAAATATCACGTTTCAGGCTTGTCAATAAAGTTCAATTCCATGAAATAAATTGGACAGTGATAGCAAGGCTAAGAAGCTGACTGAGTGACAAGAAGAGTGCGTGTGCAGAATGTTTTTTTTTTGGGATGGAGAATATTGTAATCTGTGTTTCCCAAGATTTTCTTAATGAATATTAATGATTGAGACTGGGATGTGCAGTGCACAACTAGAATTTTCAGACCACAGCAAATTTAGAAGTTTTGTGAACTATGAGGAGGACATTGACAGTCTGCTGGGATGAGGTGGCAAGGCGCAGGCCAAACTTAATGGAAGGAAGTCTGAAGTGATGCATTTTGGCAGGAAGAACGAGGATATGCAATGAGATGATTCTGCCATGGATTAGCAATCCCGGTCGTATTGCCACTCCACACCTATTTCCCTGCCTTAGTGTCAAGCTACACATTTCACGCCTGGACCTCGGACCCAGACTTGCTGGGAAATATGCAACTTAGCTGTTCAGGGAGGAGTTCAGTGTAGCGCAGGCTCATTGGCGATTTTTACGGCACTAGCTGCCGGTAAAGTTAAATGCCCCAGCCACTGTGAGAAGCTAGGAGAGAAGATATGCGTGTAAGGTAAGTGGGTGAGTTGGTAGATTGAGTCGGGTGGGTACGCGGCACAGCGGGATTGTGGAAGTAGGACGGGTCAGGGTCTAGGAAGGCTAGGGTGGTTGCAGGAGTGGGTGGTTGTAGGAGCGATGCTCACGTGGCCCGAAAGGGTTAGGTGTAGTCAGGCATTGGGAGATATCACTGCTGGGGGGTAATCAAATGGGGGTTGTCACATAGTCAGGGGGCAGTTGAGGTGTGGAGTGGTTACTCCGGTGGTTAGGGGGTAGTAGTCGAATGATCAGGAAGTAGTCAAGGTGGGGGTTGGAGTTGGGTAATCAAGGGTTGTGGACATATTATGCGGTGTGACGGGTTTCAGGAGGGAGTCGGAAGTTAGAGTTTGGGAGTATACAGGGAGCCCAGTGGGGTGAGGGGAGGGGGTGGTCGTGGTGTCAACCGTATAGTTGCTCAGGAGTTAGAACAGAGCTTAATCCTTTTAACATTTCTTGGGTGTCTATTCTTTTAAGGGACTCTGAGCTATCCGAAGTCTCTGACTTTAGTCGGAGTTTCAAAGGGTTGCAGATGTAGAAGAATTGCCCAACCGAAGTTGAAGCTTTCCGGGCAATTCCCATGTGGTCCGTACATTGGGATTTCTGGGGAGTCTCCAGCGCCTGCTCAGATAACCTGTAGAGTACGATCATTCAGCGAACGGAAGATCAGCTCCACCATGAAAGAAATTGGTACAATTCAAGTGAATTGTTGGAGTAGATGGACCTGAGATTACATCTTCATGGATACATGAGGAGGGAAGAGTAGGTTGAGGCAATGTTTAATAATCCACATGGCATTCTGGGCTTATAGATAGACCATAGATAACAAAAGAAAAGACATTACGGTCAATCATTATGATGCTTGTTCCGTCTCAGCTGGGGTGTTGTGACGAATTTTCGGCACCACACTGTGGAAAGAACGCAAACAAAGCAAAGAAAAGATGTACGAGAATGGTTTTAGGGATGAGTGACCTCAATTAGAGATAGGTCGGAGAAGCAGAGACTGTTCTTTATCGTGAAGAAAATGTTGATTCAAGAATTGCAAGAGATATTCAAAATTATGCAAAGTCAGCGCACAGTAGATAGATAGAAAGTTCCATAGGCCAGAATGTTCAAGAACAGAGGAATGAAGTTACAGTGAATAACAAACGAACCAAAGGCGACTGGAGGAAAAAATATACGGAGCATATGGTTAGGATTTGGAATGCAAAGCCCGAAAGTGATATGAGAGAGATTCCATCGTAGCTTCAAAAAGGGAAATGGATAGTTATCTGAGGATAAACGACTTGCAGGCATGAGGGGGAAGTGTGGGAAGTAAGATCAGCTGATGTGCTTTGTATCGAGCCGATATAAACAGGACGGTTCGAATGTATTTGAGCGCTCACATGACATCCTGTGGATGTCATGACGCTTCTCAAAGAAACTAAGAAAGACTCTTAAAAGTTTTCATTTCCACGCAGAGGCCCAGAAATTTCCGTGGTTAAATAAGACAGATTTGGTCACTGAACTTCAAGAAGACATCATTCTGTGAAGCATTTAGAAAAATTATTGGGACGAATGGTATATCAATGTCAAGTCTAGAGGTAGGAAAATTGATATACTTATCGTGTTGTTTCAACTATTTAACTATTATATTTGAGTGTGAGGTCAAGAAAGTATTCGTTAAGTGTTCTGCATTTTGTCTTTTGGTTGCCATGACTCTTTTTGCATTGTTTCCGTGCATTTATTTTAACTTGAACTTGCACTTACTCTTTGTCATATTCTACTCATTGTCCCTCACAACTACCATTTTTTCTTCTATATGGTACAAGGCATAAGAATTGTGAGAATTGGTAGAGAATTCAACCTATCGAGCTTGTTCCATTATTCGAAATAATAAATGATATGATTATGGCTTCAACACACTTTCCATCTCACTTCCTATAATTCTTGCTTGCATTGCAGATCAAAAATTTGTCTAACTCAGCCTGAATATATTCAATGACATAATCTCCACTGCCCACTGTGGACGAAAATCTCAAAGTCAATGACAATCTAAGAAATCCTTCCTCATTACAATTTTAAAATAGGTGTCATTTATTTTTAAACTGGATCCCCTGGTTCTAGAGTCCCTCACGAGATGGATATCCTCTTAGCAACCATTCTGCCAACCACTGTCAGAAATTCGTGCATTTCAGTAAGATTACCAATCAATCTTCTAAACTCCATTCAGCATAGGCTGACTCTGCTCAACCATTCCTCATAAGATAAAACCATCATTCCAGAAATCAGCCTAGTGAATTTGATCTGAACTGCTTCCAAGACAACTCATCCCCCTTTAAATAAGGAGCCCAAAAATATGAACCTCAAAGTGTCTTGTGCAGTTGCAGCAAGGCTTCACTACTTTAATACTCTACTCCACTTGCAATAAATACAAACATTTCATTTGCCTTCAGAAATACTTGCCGTTTCTGCACGATATCTTTTGTGATTCATGTACAAATATACACAGAACACTTTGCAGCACAGCATTAGCAATCTCTTTCCATTTAAAATGTTTTCTCACAAGATTGGCAAACATCACATCTTCCCATATTATACTCTACCTTTTACATTTTTTCCCATTCACTTAGCCTACCTATATCCCATCGCAGTCTCATTGTATCTCCCTCATAGCTTACTTTCCTATGTAGCTATGACATAATCTGTTCCATCATTACACCATTAATATACATCACAAATATTTGAGGCACCAGAACTGATCTTTGTGGTGCCCCACTTGTTACAATTTGCCAACTGAAAAATCGCCATATATCCCGACTCTTTGTTCCTATTAGGTAGTTAATCCTCTAACTGTGCTAGAATATTACATTAAACATAATGGAAGTTGACCCTGTGCAATAACATTTGTTTTAATATGGCACTGTATAAATTGCCTATTGGAAATTCAAACATGCTACGTCTACTGGTAACCCTTTATCCACTCTGCTTGTTAGATATTCTAATAACACAACTTAATTCAATTAATAAAACTGTTAACAATAATTAAAGGTAAAGCTGCGAAGCCATTGACATGTTGCATTAATATTAGAGATTTCCTTTTCAAAAAGCCATGTTGAAACTGCCTGCTTGTATTATGATTTTCTAATTGTCCTGTCACCATGTCCTTAAGAATGAACTCTAGCATTTTCCCAATGAGATTATTTTATGCTCACTTTGAGAGAGAGAAATGTACGTCTGAAACTAGAGGCTCCACCTTTAGGAAAGCAATTACAACGGTATGAAGACAGCGTTAGCCAAAGTTGGATGGGCAAATATATTAAACGTGTAAAATGGTATAAAAGTAGTAGAATGTATTTAAGAGATGTTTCACAACTCTCAAGAAAAATTCTATCACAAGAGAAAGAATCCACAAGGGGAAACATTTGTTAAGCTAAATGAGTTAAAGCTTCTTGCTTTTGGCTTTCCTCGTACCTTGAAATAGCACTGTTACACTTGCGGTTTGCAATTCGCTAGGCATTTCCAGAATATAGACAAATTTGGAAAATTACAACCAATGCGTCTACAACCTCTACAGCTACCTATTTGAGAGCCATAGGATGTAGACCATCAGCTCGAGGGACAATGTAAGCCATGGGTTTTCCTAATCCATTTTCTTTAGTAATTGTATTCGCTTTTAAGTTCCATTGTGCCTTTGGCTCTTGGATTTCTACTATACTCACCACGTTTGTGAGTATGTGTGTGTGCCTGAGTTTGTGTCTGTTCATGTGCGTATCCTGCTGTGAAAATAGATACAAAAATACTTGCATCTGCAATCCCAGTGTTTCCCATTGGTAATTCACAAGTCTACCCCTCTAAGAGACTAACACTTATTGTAGCTGTTGTTTCCTTTTTGTTTACTCGCAGAAGCTTTTACTTTCAGTTGTTTTTGTTTCCCTTTTGCTTTTCTCTCATATTCAAAATTCTTCCTCTTTATCATTTTGTAGTATCCCTTTGCTGGATTTTATCTTTTCCAAATCCTCCTGTCTGCCATTACTTTTTTCAGCAAATTTTATTTAAATTTGATGCTATCCGTAACTTTCTTACTTAGCCATGGATGATGCCTCGCACTTGTAGATTATTTCCTTTGTAATAGAATATATCTTTCTTGAGAGTTGTGAAGCATCTCTTAAATGCGTTCCATTACTTCCATACCCTGTTACACGTTTAATATATTTCCCCATCCCACTTTAGCTCACTCTGTCTTCATAATTACCTCCCTAAAGGTGAAGTCTCTAGTTTCAGATTTACTTTTTTCTCCCTCAAACTGAATATGGAATGTTTCAAATTATGATCATTCTTATCTAGGAGATCCTTCGCTATGAAGTCGTTAATTAATTCTGTCTCATTACACATTCCCAGGCGCAAAACAATCTCTTTTCTGGTTAGTTCCAGAATGTTTTGTTCAAGGAAACCGTCCTGCATACATTCCATGAACTCATCATCCTGCCTATCTTTGCCAATATGGTTTGTATATTCTGCATTCAGAATAAAATCTCCCATTATTATTGCAGTGCCTTCTTGCAACTCCCCATTATTACTTCCCCATAATCTGCCCTGCGGTGCAGGCACTGTCAGAGGGCATATAAATCACTTTCACCCTAGTACCTCATTTCATTTCTATTTCACATCTTCACCCAAAATGACTCTACATCTTGACAATCCAAGCGAAGATCATTTCTTACTACTGTACTGTCGTCATCCTTTATTAACAGAGGCAACCCAACCCCTTTCCTTTCTTCACGTGCTTCCAAAACGTCAATTACCCTTAAACATTGACGCCCGAACCACAGTCCCTTTGCAAGCTTGCCTCTCCAATGGCATCGTGTTACAAATTCACCATTGTATTTGGAATGCCTGAATTCAGAGCAGAAGTTATCAATTCCTTTTTTGGAATTTTCCCTAAACAGAAGCACTCATGTTTATAAACTATGCTTTCCTGTCACAATCTAGTTAACATATCCGTAACGCTATCCTGCACAATTTTGATTTCCTTTTACCATTCCCAGTTTCCCATCTGGTGAACCACCAGCAAACCTCTTCACTATTTATTCTTGAAGCCCTCTCGGCAGCCTTCAATGTGCGATTCGCCATTTCAATCATTTATCACGCTTAATTCTGTCACCCCTCTTGACACCCTTCAGTGCCAACATGGGCTGGAGAAGGCTTCAATATGGGAGGAAGCTACTTTCTTCCGGAGATATGTTATGTCCAGGTAACTGCAAAGAAAATCCTTAAACATTGCACGCATTGAAATGGAGGAACCACTCGCTAAGTTTTTTTTTCATTATTCATATTGACCGGCGAGTGATCGCAGGATTACACTCACCTTCTACCAAACCCTGACTATTCAAGCCACCCGTGATATGTTGCGCCTGACACAGCTGCATTACCTACATTAAGGCTGTACCTGCATCACCAGACTAAATTTAGAAAGATATGTCATTTATCTGTGCCAACAAAAGAGGCAATATTTACAGACAAAATGAATAGTTTCAGGTTTAAAAAGAACAAATACGATGGGCACCAGTGTTTAACGGGCAAAAAACCATGATCATAACCTCCTCTTTCTTTTAAAGTTCAGTCATGTGAAGGAAATATTGCCAATCGTTGATGGAATTTATATGTATAAAATGTACACACAAAATATAATAGCTATTACTATCAATGTAATTTAATTAAAATTAATAATGGGAAATGCTAACGTGACAGATACCCATAACTGCCCAAAACAAAATGTGCTCGAGGAGTGATAAAACGCATGAAATTCACATCGCTAATTGGATTATTTCAAGAAAATTCAAAAGAGTGGAACAGAGAGTCGCAAAATATGCTGCACCTCAATTTGATTTCCCATCATATGTCTGAGCTTCGAACGTAAGAGGAGGACCCAACTACTAAATTTAATTCGTGGAGTAAGTGTCGCTCCCAGGGTAAATCCCGCTTTCTGGCAGACCAAAATCAATTCGGAATGTGAGACAGTCCATCCATTTATACCGTCAGGTATGATGTTAAAGTCTTCAAAAGTTTCATTTTTAAACTATTTAGTAATTTTGCTGTGCAGTCAAATTAACGAAAAACCTTAGGCACATTTTTGCACCATCGATGTCATAGATGGGGCCAGATAAAGGCGAGCATTTCACATTGAATGTCTTTTTTTTTCTACTATAAACCAGAATTAGCGGCAAGTTACTGCACACGTCAACATTTTCAAACCTTCTGTTTCTTTGAAAGGGAAGTTATGAACCGTGAAGAATTGTTGAACAAAAATGTCGAAAAAGGATTACTGATCATGTACCTGCATCTTTAGTGTCGATTGTTTCCTCTGTTCAGCAGAAAACAGCAAAAGAATGAACTGGGTATCTCGTGACGCGTCAAACTGCAGATCCATTCGCTCAAGGTTTGCCAGAGAAATGATGTTTTGAAAGGAGACTGACAATTCATACATGACAGCTCTCTCTCCAGATTCCACAGCAAGTTTGCTCGATTCGAAATCCTTAAATTAAAGTGTCTCCTACCACGCATTGTCAATTATTTTTATAGAAACGTACTGAAAGCTTTAAAAAGTCCAAAAGTGCTTGGGTCCGATCAAAGCCTGATTACTTTGCAGCTTACAAATATTTCAAGAGTTGTGATGCCCAGTATATTTCTTAATGGTAAAATTATAGCCGATACACTGGTCTTCGAGTAATGCTGTTGAACTGTATAGAAACGATAGATTGGATTATTTCAGGAACTGATATAGAAAACATTTATCTTGGTCGTATTTCACACCTGCCGTTTTTAACCTTTTTTGCAATTTTGCGATCTCTGAAAATAGAAATAAATACTTTAAGCAATTCAAAAGTGTCAGTATGTACTTAGTAATGACGTCTGTTTATGACATAGCAAAGGTGGGGTGGTGGGAGGGCGGCGCACATACGGACAGCGAGACAAAAATAATAAGGCTGAAAGAGAGAATGCGACAGATGGGATTTGAAGCTTACTGTGAACAGTTTGTAAAGCTCGAAAGCATGCCAGATGAAATTGAAGCCCGCCTTTTATCCTCTCGTGTCGACTTATGAGTTTATCGGAAGGAATTCCATAAGTCCAAGAAACAAAGTGCTGATTAAAAGCGATAGCTATCTCGAGAAGGCATTCAGGCGAATGGAATCTGCCAGTGGAAATCGGTAATATACACTGAACTGATTATTGTGCAACCGTTATGCCCAAATTCTGCACAGAGCTCCAGAATGGATTCGATGGCATGAATGTTATTGTTGAATTTCGTTATCAGTCTATAACGGAATAAATTTAAACCTCCCCTCCTTTATTTTACACCGCCCAATTTTCCAGGCCAAGATTGATGGCCTGCATATTATCTGAGAAGCCAAGACCTTCTTGACTATTTTTAAGCTTCATGCAGTTCATGTATTTGCCTAACCCATTCATGACGCACTTCATCATACATGTCAGTTGTAAAAGTTAAACAGACAATGCTGCAAATGCTCTGCAGTTCTGGCAGCATTTGTAGAGAGAGAAACAGGGTTGCCGATTCAGGTCATGAGCAAATGAAAGGTATGACCTGAAACGTTCACTCTGTTTCCCTCTCCACAGATACTCTCAGACCTGTTGAGTATCCCCAGCATTCTCTGCACTTATTTCAGATTTCCAGCATCCGCAGCTTTTTCAGCGTAGAAATCTCCGTTATTTGTCTCTCCTTCAATGTTTTCGGCCCGAGGTCGCTGGAGAATGGAACTCAATATCAATAAATGCAACGCAGTGGATGTTGTTGAAATAATTAATGATTGTACGAGTCATGCGTGTAATTTGGCTGCAATATGCAATATGGCAAAGCAGCGACATTTTGTGTGAAAGGTTTCGAGGGAAATAACATCAATCGCCAAATTGAGAAGCATTTTGAAAAGAACAATGAATGGTTATAGTTTCACGTGCAATAATATAGTTTGTATTTTGTGACCAAATTACTCGTTCGTTGTATAAACTGTAAATCGTACTGCTTCCAGTGAACATCAAATTTCTTTCTTACAATCTCTTTTCAGTTCCACGGAATTATATGTAATTGATAATAAATTATTTAATACAGGAATTAGTCATAAAATGGCAAAATGTACAATGCTTTTCTTTATTTCGCTGTACTTAATATACAAGGCCAATTTAAACAATTAACAGTGAGGTTTCTTTTTTACCTGTTAATTACAATTTTATTGCCAATTGAATTTCTACAGGCTTTTCCACGAACCAGACTGCTAATTTAAGGAACAGAGTCTCCAGGGATCCTGTGGGCTACATTGGAACTTGGCAAAAGATTGCATAACTCCTCAAATAATTGACTGACGCATCGTCAATGAGGACCATAAATTTTGAAGCAGATGTTTCAGCTTGAATAATGAACACAATGCCAAGTCATAGTCTCAACGTGAAACAAATGGAGGGTAAAATATTTAACCACCACTCCCCAATACCAGCCATTTTAAGAGCAAAAGGTTTATATCAGATATTCTAATTTTCTTGTGAAAAATGCTTGAAGAACATTAAATTTAGTGCTGTAAATATATTATATGTGGAGAAAAAAAAACAAGGGAATGAGCAGAAGTGATTTGGTCAATGGCATTTAATCAGTATTATTGAAAGCTTAGGTTTTTCATAAGGTGTCACTCTAGTAATGACTAATCATCCTAGTTCTTCCCTAATTTAATTTACCTCTAAGCGCTACATTACATCCATCCAGTCAGAAGATTTATATCAAATAAATAAGATAAAAGCAAAATACTGCAAATTCTGGGAATCTGAAACAAAAAGAGAAAATTCTGGATAAACTCAGTAGGCCTGACAGCATTTATGAAGAGAGAAACAGGGTTAACGTTTCGATTTCGTATGACCCTTCTTCAGAGATTATTCAGACCCTTCTTGAGAGATTATGTCAATGTGAGTACCAATATGAAGCACAGAGTTCCTTCACCAGAAGCGGGGGAAATAGACACATGATGAAAATAATGACTCTAACCAAAAGTTGACCCTGCTGCTCATTAACTGCTAATGGGAAAATAAAGGCCTGTCTTTAAATCTTTTTTTAAAAATGAATGCAATTGTTTGTGTAGTATAAAATGGCCTTTTCTGACACAGACCATCAAGTGAAGGGTGTAGGGTGGCGAGGTTTGGCATCTCTATCTGAATGCATGCTGCGCAACGAAAGACATGCAAACATTCAAGCATTGAACAGTCTCACTGTGAAGGTCTGTGGCACAGCCATAGTTATTTGGAAGCAACATGCCAGACTTAGCATGTCTCATGATTGTCTATACTGCAATATGTGAGGCAATTGGCAGTAATGCAAATGATCCAATGAAGCAGCTCCGAGACAGAAGGTGAGAAACGAGGGTGGATACGATGGTACATTTAACAGTGTAAAGCAAGTTAACATGAAATTAACGAGTTGTATGGTAATTGTTTCAGAAATTGCACTGGCAACGTTGCTTTGCCTTATTACTCAAATCTCTACTTCTGAGCCTGAGAACCCAGAAGTTAATTGTGTCATTCAACGGATCAATTCAGAGTTAAAAGATAACCACTGATTATCATCACACTCAAACTGAAACCTATGTAAAACATAAGAGAAGCTTTTTTTACAGTGTATTATGCACTGCCAGAGTGCCTCATGCCTCAGAGCTTGAAGAATCGCTAGAATAGTGGAATAAACATTGGGGTCATGGGATTATAATATGTCGGGCAAGGTAATCTGGAAAATTGATTAAATCAACATGGTTGAAGTACACAAATATTCCAACTCCTCCAATCAATGCCTAATATTAATATTCCACGTTCACGGAAATTTGCAAACGTGTAGCATGTTGAAATTGTGCCACTTACTTATGGGGTATTTATATTTATTTCACCATGACAATTTATTTGAGTTCTGTCTTGCCCATAGGTACATAGTCAGAAGCCTGTAACAAGAGTGCGAGCTCTCCAAGGGTTAGATATTGTCCAAAGGAGCAGAAATATCTCCAACAAACAACCAAGCAATTGTCGCCTCAGTCTGATAGGTCAAGAATTGAAACCAGGTCTCAGTTTACACTTCAGAGGGTCTTTACATTCATAAGGCCGCTTTGCTTCAAGTACCCTCGGTTCCATTTACAATTAACATTCAACTCACGATAACTGCCATGCGTGTTTTATGTACATTGGTCAATATGTTACTGTATCTGCCCTCATTTCTCAACTCACATCGGATCATTCACATTACGCCACTTGTTCAACATGTTGCATTATGGGCATTTATGCAACATGCTAAATCTAAAGTGTTGCTTTCAAATACAAATGGCTGAGCCACAGACACTCAAGGTGTGACGAATCAGCTTTAGTGTGCTTGAGAGTTTTCATGCTTTATATTAAGTGATTCCCTGACCACACAACCCACTCCCTACCCAAACCACGCCCTACACCGCCCCCCCTCCCCGCCCCACGGCTCCCTCCACCCCGCCAATAAAAGGAGTTGAGAAACGAAACTAACATTGAAATGTCGGAGGCGCTTGAAGAGACGCCTTAGATTTGCACAACACAGCCCTGTTTCAACTTAACATTTAGAAAGTTAGACTGAACATTTAGACAATGCGGAGAATTCATAATACTGTTCTTACGAAAACACTCATTTGCATCATATCCAATCCCTATCTCATGTCAAATTCAAAAGCATTTCAGATCTCAACAATTAAGACAATTACATTGCTCAGGGGGGAAAAGGCTTAATACTTTGTCATAGAAACGTTGTGCTTTGGTAACAAATATGTGCTGTTTCTCAGTTAGGTAGGCGGGTAGATAATTAGATCGATCGGTCGATATTAACATAGATAGGTTGAAGACAGGGCAATCGGCAGATAAATGGTGAACTCATAGATGGAGCTATAGACAGGCAGATGGAAATGGAGGCAATTCGAAAGGATGAGATTGTGGAATTTGATCAGTAACTAACATGAAGAGAAACAAACAAACGGCTTGGGGGAAAAATAGAAAAACAGTTCAGTGAACATTTCATTGAATGAAGCCGTTATGATTTGACTTATATAGTGTTAGCAATTGAGTCCCTAGAAGATAACAAGGAACTAAGAACCTTTGCAATTTACGTCCATGGAAAATGAAATCCAAAGCTTCATTCTATTCTAATGTGTGTACTTTCTTTAAGCATTTACCTGTGTCCTTGGAGGCTTCTGTTTACAAGTGTGTATAAAAAAAACGATAATTCAAAGCCTAGAGATCCGTGCGGGCATCTATTTTTTCCCAAAGATTTGACGAAATATTTATGATGCATTGCAACATTCCATGTTTGTATACGTAGTTTCATTAGAGTGATTATACACAAATAATAAAGTATATCCATGACAAAAAGTTTCACAACCTTTCAGCGTTCTTCTGCTAACAATCCTCATTAGCAAACGTTTGAAAATATATATAACAGTTCGGCTAAGCGGTGGCGTGTCTGTCAATTATCATATGTGGTTGATATTTGCGTTCGTTAGGATTTTGATCAGTATAGTAATGAAAAATGATATTACATGGAAGATCATTGGGTGGAAATAAGAAATGCAAGGAGAACAAGTAACTGGTAAGACAGGTTTAAAGCCTCTAAACAGTAGCTTGCCAAGAGGGCAGGTTATTCATCAGAAAATAATGAGGAATACTAAGAAGGGAACAAACATACTAGTTGAAGTTTATAATCTTCATAGGGAGTGGACGATGAAAATTGGCAACATAGAATAGAGGCTGAGCTTTAAAAGTGTACACAGAACTGTTTCATTGATAAGTACATTCTAAGATCAACCAGGGAATGTATTATATTAACTCTGTTAATGTGTAATGAGAGAGGATTAATTAATGAGCTTATGGTGAAGGATCACCTAGAAAATAGTAAACATAACAAGAGAGAATTTCATATTCAGACTGAGGCTGGAACCTGGGGCATGAAACTACTGCTGTAAAATACGTTTTAGCAATTGAAAAAGCATGGAGGGAGAGGTGGCTAAAGATAAACGTAAGGCATTTTTAAAGATGAGATGGAAAATGAGCTGTTTATGACAGTTTAACAAATAATTCATACCTCTCAACAAAAATATTTTGCACTGACAATAAAGAAAAACACGCCACAAGAGTAGTACACTATCCGTGGTGAACCAAGGATGGTAAGGGTGATGGCACGTTTGAAGGAAAAGGAAAAAATGCTGCAAAGATTAGAGGAAGGTTGCAAATTTGTGAGCAGCTTAGAAACAGACAAATGACGAGCGAGAAAACGAATTAATGAACACACAGATAGAAATATGGATAGATGGAAAGATAGATAGTTTGATAGATTTATACATAGATACATAGATAGATAGATAGATAGATGAAGAGAGAGGGAGAGAGAGAAAGAGAGAGAGAGAGATAGAAATATAGACAGATAGTTAGATAGACAGATCGATAGATAGATAGATAGATAGATAGCTAGATAGATAGATAGACAGAAAGACAGATAGATAGATAGATAGATACATAGATAGATACATACATAGATAGATAGATAGATAGATAGATAGATAGATAGATAGATAGATAAGAACATTGAAAATTTGACTAAACTAGCAAAAAATCTTAAAATGTACAAAATGATAACTACACTTTATAAGGATGAGATCAGCTAAAATAAATGTGGAGCCCTTGTGAGATCTGACATTCCACACTGGGAAATAATGAAATAGCAGAAGAATTGAGAAAGTATTTAGACTCAGTGTCAGGTTAGATGACACTGAATGAATCACAAGAAAATAAAGAGACAGCAGGGATGAAGTTCACAAAATGTTCCTTAGTTTGTTAGTTTGTTTGCTTGGATTTGAGGGTTCTCTTATGAGGAAAGTTGAAGCAGGTTGCGCCTTTACCTAATGGAATTTAGAAGAATGAGGAGTAATTTTCTGGAAACAAATGGGATTTTTTTTGGTGTTTGACACGGTAGATGCTGAGAAGATGTTTCCCATCGTCCAGAAACCTAGAAATAATGAGCATCTGTTCGAAGTAAGGGGTATCCCATTTATGATACTGATGAGAAAAATATGTTTCCTTTCAGTGCGTCGGTAATCTTTCGAATTCACTATGCCAGGGAGCAGTGGACGATGGGTGATTCAATATATTGAAGGCTTAGTAACACAGATTTCTAGTCCACACAGCTATCAAGCATTATGGAAGCCAGCGGAAAAATACAGTTAAGGTCACAACCACATCAGCCATGATCATCCTGCCTGGTGAAATAACCTGCTCTTGAGTCTATTCCTTGAGGCCGTTGTCTAAATTGTGAATGCATTATTAAATTCATGTTTCTTACCTGACTCTGTGCAGGTTTTTTTCAATTTCTTCAGTGCTGGAAGCAGAGGAACATTGACATTTTCAACCTAAATATGGACAAATGTGGGCATGAGTGACATTTACACCAATTCGACTTGCCTTCTAATTTTAACAATAATTTTAACTGTAATCATCCTTTATCGCTTAAATTTAAACTGGTAATAGCAATTACTAGAAAATCAGCTGCGTATGCACAATTGATCACGTTTTTATTTTGTCTGTCAACTACTTTTAATGTATGTCAGCAACTTGCGTTTATCGCAACAGGATGAAACAAAGGAACTAATTTTCTGCAGGGAAATTTTAAAGATATAATCAAGTATCAACAAATGCATGTTCTACACATACTCGTGGGTTAACAATCTTGAGATCCCACGTTCCTTGAACAGTCCCAGAAAGAGGTAGAATATAATTCGAAATTTGGGTCTTCAACACTTTTCCCAAAGCAGCTCATGAGGAGAATTATAAATATTGAACTTTCAAAAACGTCCCGAAAATTTCCGTCTTCGGTTGTTACCAGTACTTAATCTTAACTGCTGAATATGAGATCCAGAAAAGTAATCATTAGCGGTGATTTGTATTTTCTTTCCTTTGGTTTCTGTGGACATATTTTCCATCATTTCTATATATTTCTTCTGCACCATTACTTCTATTTTCCGCTTGTCATTTTGTTCTCAAATCGGCTGAAGACTATTATTGTCCCCTTTTCTTTCGTTTTTTCAAGAAGCCTTCTGAACTTCATATGCAATTTTTCAACTATTAAATAGTTGAACTACTTTTTTTGCACTACATCGAGATATTTCAACTTCCATGGCGCAAATCAGACGGAAGCCTTTTCATTTTGTTTAAGTGCTTTGAAATTCATGCGCTTTGAAATGTATAAACCAGTTGCAGCGTAACACATAATTGATATAGGCTGACAACTGTTCGCAAGTATTGGGTTGAAGGTAGTGCTTAATGTGTTATCTGACTTTTTGAGGCTATTTGCTTGGTGCTGTGTCTGTATAAGTTCCATTGTCTACTCTAAGTCTATGAATGCAACTGTCCAGTTCAATTTAAAAATTACATTGCGGTCAACTGCACGAACAAAATATGAAATATAATCTTGCAAGGGAAATGACTGATAAGTACAGCTTTCTCCAATGTATCCCACACAAAATGTGGAGATTGATACCTCGCCTTACGATTGTAGCTCAGAATTATGAATAAAACAATATCGTTCAAAAAAAAAGATATGACTCATCAATGTAAATTGAACTTAACTAGGATCAATTGTGAGCGATGCACAGAATGAGAGAAAAATACAATTAGCTGAAACAATTAAATCTTATCGTAAGTGCATGAGATTCTCTCCCTTAAAACTTTTAGCTCAGGTAAATTTAATAAACCGCAAAGGTAATTGCAAAAATATGCTGTGCCACAGTTTGAAAATGTAATTTCTACCGAGTTAGTGTTCCTCCACAGTAATCGCGGACTTCGTGCTTACCACTATAAAAAGCAATATTACGAGTTCAAATTGTATTACCATGAATTTTGCTGTTAAAATATTCACAGTGTTAGATAATGTAGCTGAATAATTTCACCTCGGATCAGCAGCAGCCTTGCAGTCAAGTTAAACATAAGTTAAAGGTGAAATTCTGGACAAATAACATTATAGGCAGTGCTGTAAACGGTATGTATTTCACTTGCTGAATCTTCACAACGCACCGACGATTAAAGTCGCTCAATGCGCTTAATCAACATTTTTAAATGGCCTGTTATTTTCATTATGTTTTCAACAATGCAGAATACGTTATGCAAAGCCATGTTTAAAATAATGCATGTATGCATCATTTACCTGCTTCTTGATCCAGTACTGTTGCCTCTGTAAAGGGGAAATGTACGATCACGGATTGTTGTTTTTTTTTTTCGGGACACATCAGGCGACAGATGTATTTACTTAAAGATTATTGCTCAAAAGTCGAAATTCAGACAAACAAAACTGAGGTTTAGAATTATGGAACTCAAAATCAGAAGCTGTGTTATATTTTTAATTATTAGTTTTCAGGTTCTGAGGGGACTTGACAGGATGGAGCTGGAAAAAATTTTTCTTGTTGTGAGAGAATCTAGAATAGGGGTCACTGTTTAAAAAGGAGCAGAGATGAGGAGTATTATTTTCTCTTAGAGGGCTGTGAATCTTTAGAACTCTCTTCCTCAACAGGCGGTGGAAACAGAGTCTTTGAATACTTTCAGTGCAGAGGTAGATAGATAAATGATAAGCAAGGTGATGAAAGTTTATCGGGGGTAGGTGGGAATGTGAGGTTGAGGTGGGATTGTAAAATTGAGTTAAATTCAAATCAGCCATGATGTTATTGAATGGTGAAGCAAACTCGAAGGATCGAGTGGCCTGCTCCCGCTCCTAAATCGTGTGTTCGTAAGAGTGGGTCTATTTTCTGTTTCAAAGAGCACATTGCTCAGTTCGGAATAATTAGCTTAAAGTACCTCAAGAAAGTGTATTTTTTTTCAGACAAAGAACAAAAAAACCTTCAGTCTAAATGCTACGCAGATATTTTTTGAGAGGCTTAATTTGTTGCTTGACTGGTTTGTTGTACATTATAAATATTTGAGCAGATAAGGTACAGTCATAACTCCGAATCGATAAACAGCTCGGACAAACAATTATGCAGAAGCTAAATATGGCAAATAACGTTGGTGATTTCAGTTGAAGCGATCAATTGCATTATGTTACGAAGTAACATGGGAAGCCAATGTCCTTTTCATCCAGCACACCTGACCCTTTCAGACGTTTTTGCAGAGCTTTGATTTCTGAAAAAGGAATTTTTTAAAAAATCAAAAGGATGAATTCGATAAATAAGTGTATTCCTGCATCACTTTTAACATTGCCATCTGTTCATGACGCTGGAGCTATAGTCACTCACTGAGAAAGATATGCGGACGTACTTAGAGAGAATGAAAGTGATTCAGAATGAAAATGTTTTTTCGATTATTTTGAGGTTGATTAGTTCGAGAAGTGCTAGTCGATTTTGAATCCCAGCTTTCTCATCTGGCCTGGGTTTGTGAGCTATTGTGAGGCTAAATGATAACCAGCCAGGCAAAGTACCAAATTTAACATTAACAAATTCTTGACACGACATCCTGGTGAGTAGGAAGCCTGAGCAGAATCCGGAAATGTAGACTATGTTGCAGACATGTATAACAAAGAAGGGAAATCTGTCTTTGGTCCTAAACTAAAGCACTCGCACCCTTGCTTGGAAACGCCCGACACTCAGGTTAGCATTTCAGATCAGCTTGTCTGTATAACTGAAAATGATTTTGAACTCCTCGAACATCACAGCCATCGCTCAGGGTGTCTTTCAGGTCATGTGATAAACTCTCCCTGAGGTAAATATCAGTATTGCTGATACCAATAGACTCATACACGTCTACAGCACAGAAGTAGGCAATTCGGTCCATCGTGTCTGCGCCGGTCAACAAAGATCTGATGACATTAGTTCCATTTTCTAGCATTTCATCCATGGGCCTGGAGGCTATGGCAATGTAAATGAATATCTAAATACTTCTTAAATGCTACGAGAGTTTCTGACTCAACCACCCTTTCAGGCAGTGAGTTCCAGACTCCCACCAGCCTCTGAGTGAAAAACTTTCTCCTCAACTCCCCCCTTAACCTTCTACCTCTTACCTTAAATCTATATGTGGTTATTGACCCCTCTACTAATGGAAAAAGTGTATTCCTGTCCACCCTATCTATGCCCCTCATAATCTTATATACCTCTATCGGGTCTCCTCTCAACCTTTGTTGCTCCAAGGAAGACAGCCCCAGCCTATCCAATCTTTCCTTATAGCTCACATCCTCCAGCCCAGACATCATCCTGGCAAATCTCCTCTGTACCCTCTCCAGTGCAATCACATCCTTCCTATAATATGGTGACCAGAAATGCATGCAGTGTTCCAGTCGTGTTTTAAACAGCGTTTTATGCATTTCCAACATAAAGCCTCCCTGACCTTGTATTCCATGCCTCAGCTAATAAAGGCAAGTATCCCATATGTCTTCTTAGCTACCTTATCTACATGTCCTGCTACCTTCAGGTATATATGGATAAGCAAGCCAATGTCCCTCTGGTCTTCAGTACTTTCCAGCGCCCTACCCTTCTTAGTGTGATCCCTTCTCTTATTAGCCCACCCAAATGCATTGCCTCACACTTTTCCGGGTTGAATTCCATTTGCCATTGCTCTTCCCTCCTGACCAGTTCATTGATATCCTCCTGCAATTTACGGCTATCCTCCTCACAATTTACAACCTTACCAGTTTTTGTGCCATCTGTGAACTTCTTGATCATGCACCTTACATTTAAGTCCACAACAGCAAGAGCCCCAGAACAGAGCCCTGCAGAACCCCACTGGAGACAGACTTCCAGTCACAGAAACGTCCCTCTGGCATCGTCCTCTGCTCCCTGTCTCTCAGCCAATTTTGGATCAAACGTGCCATTTTGCCTTGGATCCCATGAGCCCTTAGCTTCTCGACCAGCCTGCTATGAGGGACCTTATTAAAAGGCTTGCTAAAGTCCACATTAAATGCATTACTCGCATCAACACGCTTGGTTGCTTCCTCAAAAAAATTCGAACAAATTTGATAAACATTACCTTTCCTTAACAAATCCATGCTGACTATCCATGATTAATACGGCCTGATGTTCCCAAGAATTCCGAGCAACCATTTTTGGAGTGTCACGCTTGGATACCAGCAATAAAACTGATTTTGCGTGTTTTGGTGGAATAAGCAAAAAAAAATCAATCATTAGTGTAATTTGGCAAGACATGTGGCAACCCAACCACATGTGTTTGGTTTTGTTTCCGAGGGTAATAAAAAAAGTCGGCTACTGGGATCTCGTAAAATATCCACGATGCTCACTTTTATGCGCAATGACATGGAAGCTACTTGATAACAGTTTTTAAATATTATTGTATGAAAGTTAATCCGACTGCTTTTGCCGAACGAAATATTCTCTTCTTGCAAGCTCCATTGCATTCAATGGTAGTGATAATTGCCTTAAACGTGGCAATGCAGTTCGAACGATAGATACCAAACTAATCTCTTAGAGTTGAATATCACGATGTAGAAAAATGTGACATTGGCGTTGATTTGCATTTCCTTCTAAAATATCTTAATGTGCAGCTGAACACATAAATAAAAAAAACTCTGTCTTGACCGTCAAAAGAACAAGGTAAACTCAAAAGAGGAATGTTGGTAAACAAACAGGCACGAAGTGAAACTCCTCGAAAACATAAGAGGTAGATTTTAACTGTGAAGATAGTCTCCAGAGCAACAAGTGCCCCAGAGATGCATCCAGGAGGATCACTAGACTAGGAAACTAAGCACGGTTTGGGGTATAAGAAGGACAGACCGCCAGGAATTGCGACTTATTCGATTTTGTACAAATATACAAATATTTGTACAAAATCCAATCCTAGATTTGGCCGTCAATGAGGCTATTCCTTGTTCCTGGAAATCCACATTGAAGGATGAGTCTTGCAGCTTTCTTTTAAATTAGCATCTTAATGAAGAGTAATGCTTTTCCATCCGTTCACTGTAATGCTCTTTCAGTGATTGAAATTGGAATCATGAAACTTTTGCTGTCTTAACATGCTCTTATATCCTTAAAGTTCGATGGTCTGTTACTCTCATGATGAGAAATCGGCAGAAGTCTGCGAGTTCTCGACGGACAGACAGGCAAAAGGATAGATAGATAGAGTTAGAGAAAGAGAGAGGAAGAGAGAGATTTACCATTCTCCTTGTCAGCTGTTTTTCAAGTGCATGTAAAAAGATATTAATTACAGTGTTAAATAAACTGCATTTCAATCGGACATCAATTTGACTAAGCATCCGCATATACATTTACGATAGCACACATCGAACGAAATGCTCCTTGATAGTTTTACATTTGCAATATCATATCTTCTGAATTTGTTGTGCTTACTAACAGTAAGTCATATTAAAAATGATCATAACTGTTGGCATCGGTTTCTCCTTTTAAAAATGTAGACATGCTTCTAAATGTCTCATGTTTGTTTATAGTGGTGTCCGTACCAACTAAAACATGTTTTATTCAATTCTTCATAGTAGATTACGTCGAGAAGAAGATCGATGCTGAATTTTGAATGCATTTGAAGCTCCGTATTTTCCCTCACCTACACTTGGGCAACCCGCTTTCAATTTCTTGATTTCTGGAAGCAAGAGAGGAAGTAATGCGTCAGCCTAAATGTTGCTGAAGAGTGGCACTGGCACTTACTTCAATTCACCCCCTTTTCAAAATATTAACTGTTCATACTTGGTTTATTTGGGTCAGTTAAGGGCTGATTTTAAACCGTAAATATTAAACAATAGCGAACCACCAGAAAGACAGCTGTTTTTTTTATTTCCGTGGAAATAAAAATGTCGTCCAAATTAGCAATTAGACATTCGTCATTAAACTATGCCCTGTAAATTATTCAAACTCTTACTTTTTGTCCACGGGCTGCTTCTAACCTATGTTTCCAACTGAAATGAAAACTTGAAGGTTGGATGATGACATGTGCTAACCAACGAAACGGATTTACAATCAGAGGAACCGAAGGTATAATCAAGAACCAACAACTTAAACATAAACATGTCATTTAAACGTAGAAATGAGCCAGCCATCTTGAGTTTAATCAGCATTCTCTTAACTTGCTGAAAATAACAGAAGAAAACAGGGGAAAAGGCTGCACAATTCTTGCAGAAACAAATAATTATAAAATTCTAAAGGGTTTAACTTTGCCGAAGAAATTATGAAACTGCAGTGCATCAATAATGAAACACTGATCTATGAACTCGGAGAAAAACTTTGCCTGTCTCATGTATCAACTGGAGAGATGGGCCACAGTATCAATTACCAGATTGATATAGAGTTTTGGGGAGAGCGTGGAGCTATTCCATCTGTTTGAGCATGGGGAAGGTGGCATAGCAGTAATGTTCCCGGACAAATAAACCACAAGCCTATATTACTGATCCAGAGAAAGAATTTCAAATCCCAGCAGAGGAGCTGGTGTGCCTTAAATTCAGCTGGCTTGCAAATATGGAATTAAGTGTTAGTGTGATTGACAATTACATTTGATCTCGCGGATTATTGCAAGAAACAACTTATCTGGCTCGGGGAAGAAAATCTGCCCTCCTATCCAGGCTGCCCTGCATGTGATGAGAGATCCAAAGCAATAGCTGCTACCTGAAATGACGTGCCAAGCCATTCTGGTCAATCAATCCGCCAAAGAAAATTAGCAAAAATAAAAGCAAAAAACTGCGGATGCCGGAAATCCAAAACAAAAACAAAAATACCTGGAAAAACTCAGCAGTCTGGCAGCATCTGCGGAGAGGAACACAGTTAACATTTCGAGTCTGTGTGACTCTTCAATAGAACTTAGTAAAAATAGAGAAGAGGTGAAATATAAGCTGCTTTAAGGAGGGGGGGTGTTGGTGGGACAGGAAGAGCTGGATAGAGGGCCAGTGATAGGTTGAGACAGCCAAAATATGTCATAGACATCTTTTTCCACCCATGATGATTGACAGGGCCCTCAACCATGTCCAGCCCATCTCCCACGCATCCACCCTCACACCTTCCTCTCCCTTCCAGAACCAGGGTAGGCTCCCCCTTGTCCTCACTTATCACCCCATTAGCCTCCACATTCAAAGGATCATCCTCCGCCATTTCCGCCAACTCCAGCATGATGCCACCACCAAACACATCTTCCCTTCACACTTCACACCCCCCACCCTCACAATGGCATTCCACAGGGATCATTCCCTGCGTGACACCCTGGTCCACTCCTCCATCACCCCATACACCTCAACCCCCTCCCCCGGCACCTTCCCATGTAACCGCAGAAGTTGCAACACCTGCCCCTTTACTTCCCCTCTCCTCACCATCCAAGGGCCCAAACAGTCCTTTCAAGTGAAGCAGCATATCACTTGCACTTCCCTCAATTTAGTCTACTGCATTCTTTACTCCCAATGCAGTTTCCTCTACATTGGAGAGACCAAACACAGACTGGGTGACCATTTTGCAGAACACCTTCAGTCTGTCCACAAGCATGACCCAGACCTCCTTGCCGCTTGCCATTTCAACACTTCACCCTGCTCTCATGCCCACTTGTCCGTCCTTGGCCTGCTGCATTGCTCCAGTGAATCTCAACGCAAACTGGAGGAACAGCGCCTCATCTTCCAACTAGGCACTTTACAGCCTTCCGGACTGAATATTGTGTTCAACAATTTTAGATCATGAACTCTCTCCTCCATCCCCACCCCTTTTCCGATCCCCCTTTTGCCCCAAGAATTTATATAGATTTTTCTTTTCCACCTATTTCCATTATTTTAAATGTATTTCCATCCATTGTTTTATCTCTACCTTTTATTCTATTTCGATCCCTTCTGTTCGCCCCACCCCACCCCCACTAGGGCTACCTGTACCTTGCTTGTCCTGCTTTCTACCCTTAATTACCCTTGGATATTATCACCACCTTCAACACTTCTTTGTCCTTTTGTCTACGACATCCTTTGGCTATCTCCACCTATCACTGGCCCTCTACCTAGCTTTCCCTGCCCCACCCACTCCCACCCCTTTAAACCAGCTTAAATTTCACCTATTGTCTACTTTTACTTAGTTCTGTTGGAAAGTCATAAGGACTCGAAACTTTAACTGTGTTCCCCTCTGCAGATGCTGCCAGACCTGCTGAGTTTTTCCAGGTCTTTTTATGTGTGTGTGCCAAAACCACATTGAATGCAGAGATTCATAAAGGCCGCTGATCGCCATCCTCTCGAGGGCAATTAAGGTGTGGCTGCTGCAACTCTCACCCCAACAACAAACAAATTATATCAAATGAGAAAAAAGTCAAGCAACCGTCCATTATTCATTCATTTTAATTTCATCCCCCTGATTCATTGATTCAATTCTAGCCTTGTATTTCAGATTGCTTAGCTGTTGTTGCCCATTTAACATATTAAACCAAATTGCCCTAATCACTAGCCTCTCTCTTCTGTTTCTCACTTTAACTTGGCTTCTGTATTTCATTTACGTGTATTTACGTGTCCACATTTGACCTGCATTTCGTAAATTCCAAACCAGCCTACACCCATTCAACCCTCTTCCGCTTACTGTAGAGATGCCTCCTAGAGAAAGATCCATTTGAACAAGTGTACTTTAACCCCAAAATATTTTAATACCCTAACAAGCACTTAACTCAATAGTTACGGAAATCACACGCATTGAATGTATTAAATAGGTACCAAAGTTTAAATGGAAGTTCATAAGAAATAAGAGCATGAATCCTCCAAATGGCCACTCAATCTGTCTCCAGCATTCATTGCTATCATGATTCACCTTGAAATCCTCTTCGCTGACTGATCCTCGTGTACTTTGATTCACTAAGGTGCCACAAATCCATTTTTCTCAGCCTTGCATAAACTCGATGATGAATAACCCATAAACCTCTGAGGTAAACAAAGTCAATGATTTCTAGCAAACTGAACGAAGAATTGCTCATCACCTCAATCCTAAATAATCGATCCCATACATTAAGAGAGCTTGGATTCCTACAAACTGAAGAAAATCGAGGGTTTTGTATTCAACACTTTACCATAAGCATCCTTGGCTGTTGAGACCATTTCAGTGATGGCATGCATTGACAAAAGCTACGAGTGGCAGTATGGCTGTCGGCACAATCGTCATATGTCATTTAGAAGTCATTTTGCCTTTATCTGAACTATCAAACGAGAACTCATACCGTTGTAAATTAATTGATAAGAGAAACAAACACGTCCAAAGTATGACGGGTACAATGTAAAGGTCAGACAGGTAAAGATGAAATAAACATTGACTTTAAAAAAGGGTTATGTCCATATAATAAGAGTAAAAAAAGACAGAAAGAAAGAAGAGCTAATTTAACCTCAGTGAATGATAAAGAATTCTAAGTACAAGGGCTTCATGATCGTAAATCACTTATTTCTGGTCAGAAAAGAGATACTTCAAATATGGCATTAAAACTGGTGTTGGGGTACAAGTTCAGAAATGGCGTCATTGAATAGCAAACAGTGCTCAAGGTGCTATATGCCCTACTCAGGTTCATGTTACTTGTGTTGAATAATTCTAACAAATAAAATAGTGTTTAATAGAAAGTCCAAAAGATATGTTGCTCTGACTTATTGAAACTCTGATTTTTGCTGAGTTAGGTTTCACAGAATCTCAGAGTTGTTAAAGAACAGAGTAGGGGCATTCATCTGGCCACGCCTGCATCATATTCCTTAAGAGCCACTTACCTAGTGCCACTTCCCCGTTTTCTCGTCGTAGCCCTGCACACCTTTCTTTTAGAGATAACAATATAACTGCGTTTTGAATGCCTTCCGTGAACTTCCCTCCATCATACTCGCTTGCAATGCATTTCACTTTCTGACCACTCGCTGCATGAAAATGTTTTACTCGTGTAACCATTGCTTAGTTTTCCAATTACCTTCTCCCTGTGTTCGTTTGTTAGCCATCCTTCCACCAATGGAACATACTCCAGGTCCACTGTTTTCAAACCCCTCATAATGTTGAATGCCACTATCAAATCCCCTCTCAACTCTCCCTTTTCCAAGAAAAGCAAGTCCAGCATCTCCAATCTATCTACGGAAGTGAAGTGTCACATCACTCCGGCCAGACTTCTAGATGAAGAGCAAAGTCCCCAACATCAGTCCCTGGAGAGTCCCATAATAAGCATTCCTCCTGTCCTAAAAAAAACACTACGCTCAGCTTCCTGTCACTCAGCTAATTCGTATCCATGTTTCTGTTGTCCCCTTTATTCCATGTGCTACAATTTTGCCCACAGGTCTGTTCTGAAACACTTTAACATTTGCATTCTAGAATTCCATGTGAACCACATCAACAGCATTAAACCCATAAACACTCTCTGTATCCTCATTAAAAATTAATCCAGCATGTTATTTAAACATGAAGTCCTTAACAAATCCGCATTGGCTTTTCTTCATAAATATTTAATGAATTTGTCCTGGTGACAATTAATTTTGCCCCGAATTATCATTTCTAGAACCTTCCCCACCAGTGAGGTTAAACTGACTGGCCTGTTGTTGCTGGTCTTAAATTTACACTCTTTTGTAGCACAATGGTGTAACATTGGAAGTTCTCCAGTCCTGTGAAGTTATGATGGCCAGACCCTCCGCAATTTCCATTCTCATTTCCCTCAGCATCTGCGTATGATTCTAATCCATTCCTGGTGCCTTAAAAACTTCAGGTGCAGAAAACCTATCCAAAAACTCATTCTTATCCATTTAAGCCCTTCAAGTGTTCGGATTAGTTCCTTCTTGGCTATGATTTACCCATGGTTCCGCTCCTTGGTAAAGACAGATGCCACGTATTATTTTAATACCTCATCCATACCCCTTGCCAACATATGCAACTCATCTTTCCGGTCACTAATTGGCCCCACTCCTCACTTTGCTACGCTTTTATCATTCATATCCTAAATAAGGTTTTTGGAAGCACTTTTATATTAGCTGCTGATCTCTTTTCGTACTGATTCTTTGTTTCTCTTATTTATTTATTTTACTTCCCCCTCCAAGCCTCGATTCAGCTTGGTTCTCGTTTGTATTGTCTGGCTGACATCTGCCATAAGCAAACATTTTCTTCTTCGATTAATTTCTATCTCTTTTGTCGTCTAGGGAGCTCTGGATTTGTTTGTCCTAGCTTTCCACTTCGTGTGAATATACATTTTCTGTGCCTAATTATCTGTTTTCTAAAGGCAAGGAGAGATGGTTCGGATGCCGTTTTGCCTGCCAAGTTTGATTCCAAATGTTTTTAGCAGAGCCATTCGCACCCCATTGAAGTAGGCTTGCACCACACACCCCTCCTCCAGTTAGACTGCATCTGGATTGTTGCTTGTCTTTTTCGATAACCAACGTAAACCTTATGGTACAATCATCACCGTACCCTAACTGCTCCTTGATCACTTGATCCACTTGGCTACCTTATTCTAAAAATAAGGTCAACAATGCCTCCTTTTTCATTGGAGTGCAAACCTCTTGCTTTAGAAGATTTTCCTAAGCACAATACAAAACCTATTAGCCTTGACACTGCTAGTATTCCAGTCTATATCCAGACTGTTAAAGCCTCACAAGATAAGGATGTTATCATCTTTGAACCTCTACGCAGTCCCTTGCATTTTTTCCTCTACATCCTTCCCAATTGTAATTGCAATGGCAAAGTTTATTTGTTCCAGCTAAACATATTCTTTCCTTGATCCCTTTTGGACACCCTTTCTCTCTCCAGCACATCAATATAATCCTTAATCAATACTGCTACCCGTCCCTTTTTCTCTCTTTTCCCCTCTATCATGAACATCTGACATCCAGGGATATTTAGTACCTGGACATGCCCTTATTTGAGCCAGATCTGTGTTATAGCCACAACATCATACTTCCACATGACAATCTGCGCCAGAAACTCGCCGCGCTTACTTACCACTCTCCTTGCATTTATATACATGCACAGTAACCTCGATTTAGACTACATTACTTTCTCCCATATTTTGAAACTTCTGTCCGCTCCTATCTAATATGGAATTTTTCCTCTCTCTACCACTGCTTAGTGTTCTAATTTAACACACAATTTTCAGCCTTTCTGATTCCATCTGTTGCCGCCATCCTTCTGCTAACTTAGTTTAAACATTCTCCAACCAAACTCGTGAACGTTCACACGAGGACATTACCCCAGTCCTGTTTAGCTGAAACTCGCCCATTTTGAAGATGCAATTTTTTTTTCTTTTGCCCCAGGAGTTGTACCAATGCTCTAACAAAGTCAAGTACTGTTTCTGCGCCATTTTTCAAACATCGAATTGACCCTCGTGTCTCCTTATTTCTACTCTCACTAACTTGTGGCACTGGAGATAATTCAGAGTTTACTACATTTGAACTCCCACTTCCAGAATCATCTTACATTTTGTGTAGATGCGTTTTGTGGCCAGGGGCGAAGAGACCTCAAAGATACATGCCTACGACTATTTAAGGGGCACTGGCACCTAGATTTCAGATTTGACTTCGAATCTTTCGCCATTCGTAGCATATATGATAAAAGGTTAAACTACTGCGGATGCTGGATAACTGACATAAAAGCTGGAAAAGCTGGAATTCTCAGCCCATTCAACTTACAAGTTCACCCTTTACACGTTTACTCTGTTTCTGTCACTAGAAATTCTGATAGGCTGATGAGTTTTTTCTACATTTTCCGCTATCTTATCGGTGGATCTTCGCAAGTAGTATCAAAATGAAAGTTGATTATCCAGTCAAATCCAAGAATTTTCAGGTACCAAACCAGGGCGTAAAAAACACAGATCAGAAATCTCATGTTAATAATTGTACAGAAAAATAATTTGACAAATATACGAACCTTTTCTTATTTTTGAAGCATTGACGATTTTAAATTTTTTTCCTGGGGTAATGAGTCTACCTATGGAAATGTTTTCTTTCAGGTCCACCGAGCTTGCTAAGCAATAGCTTCTACTCAGAACACCATAACAAGTTCTCTGACACTTTGTTGAAAACGGGTTACAACTCCGAATGATGCTTACAGCGAAAAAAGTACACATTGAATTCTCTTCATTCACTGATTCGATGTTCATTGCACCTGAAACTTGCTGCAGTGCATTGTTTAGAGAAACATTTTTTTTTATTAAGCAACCACCACTTTCTGTGTTTAACTACACTATAGCAAACGTGAGAACGCTGCTGCCAATTTTACACAATAACTGTTAAAGACGGCGATGAAATTGACTTGTCGGGAAAAGTGTGTATCATAAATAGAATATAGAACTCCGGAATTTGGTGAAATGGGAAATCTGTGGTGGAAGTTCATGTGGATTTACTTTCAGCAATATTTGTATATTTGTCTTTCCTTTGGTGTATAGTAATTAACACGTGTAAATAACAAGTGACGATTAGAAATAATCTAGCATACGATATGGCAGGTCAGACTGCAGACATGGACTAGAGCTTGTTGAATTTTTTGCACATTGTGACTGTACCAGCAAACACATTTGCAGTAGGTATCTCCATTGTAATCTCTGTCACACAGAGGCATTGATCTCGAAAATGAACTGATGATACATCAATGTATAGGAGCAGGAGAAGCTGATCCCAGACTTTGAACACACCGCCTGAAGAGATATTGCTTGAAAATTGATTTGTATGACTTGTAATATTGATCTTAAGGGGAGCGAAGGTGAGCTAGGAAATTTAGAAGCAGCAGATAATGATGGTTTCCAAAAAATATGAAAGAAAAGCTGTGGGGATAAGCAAGAATGCTATCAAAATTACAGCCAACATCATGAGCTATAACATTTTAGATGGGAAAGCTGTTGCAAATGGTAAGGAAGACTAGTAGAAGTGCCATCTCATAGTTGTAGGAGAGTTAAAGATTAGCGAGACAAGAAACAACATTTGTAAGTGATATTGAGGCCATATAATATGGTATGTTGCCATCTCAGAGTAAATTTCAGGGACATCTCAAACAGTGTTTAAATTATTATTGCCGAGGGGCAGAAATTATCCTGTCGTAGTGATTCATGTGGGAAAATGAAGGTAGGGAAGAATAGAGAAGAGGATTCTTTCCAAAGGGTCAGAATTTTAGACTATTTTTAAAAAACATGAATAACAGGAAGATGTACTAATATACATAATAGTATTGCAATTTTCTTTAAAATAGTGGTTTAGTCTGCGTGCGTGTTAATTGGATTAATGCTCAGTCACCTGGGTGATTTGCTGTATAGTAGTTTTGAGATGCAAACAGTAGGGTAAAGGGTGCATTTGCATTTTGTTGAATAAACCATTCGAAGACTGGGGGTGAAATCTTGCAGCTAGCTAGGAGACACCAAGCAATGTTTATATTATTAACGGAATTGGTACTGTGAAAGGGATTCAAAGGGCTTGGTGATACAATGAAAATTTACATTCAAAGGGGAAGGCCGGGTATAAAAGAAGGGAGTTTGTGTGTGATGGTCAAAGGCATGTAGGCTCTAAGCCTGTAAGCCTACCTCAGTGTCTGCGAAGGAGAAATTGAAATTAACCTCATTTTGAATTTGTAAGGTGAAAAATGCTTTGCCTGGTGTATGTTTAAGTCTATTGGTTATTGTTGCCTTAGTGGAGATTGATTTGGGAATTTGTTAAAAGTTATGATAGTAGTAATTTCTCGCAATGTGCATGTGTTTAACTTGTAGTAAATTAATAAATTGTTCATTTAGTTTGATATAAAAACCTCTGGAGAACTGGTGGTCTTATTCCTGAATTTAAAGCTGCAACTCAAAACATACTGATCTAAAATATAGGTTACTACAGTTGTTTAAAATTTCCCTCTGGGATTTTAAATAACAATTTTTATCAACAGCTGTCTCATAACAACAGGGGACTCTTGGTGGGATAATATTTATACTTAATTGATTGGTTTAGGATTAGTGAATCTTAATGTTGTGAACACGAGAAGCATTTTGAATTCATGAGTTGGTGAGGTATATTAGAAGTGCTGAGACTGCAAGATGGCTTTGGCAATTGTTCAGACTTGTCTGGAATTGAAGATATAACTTGGGCCGGATTTCAACAAATACCCAGGTGTAAGTTAACAGAGTTGGCAGATAAGTTAAAGTTCGGGTTACCTGCGGGGGCTAAGAAATGGGATATATTTAAAAGTATAGCACAGCAGCTAGAGTTGGAAGTGATACCTGACACTAGTGAGTCACATTTGGAGGTTGTGAGATTTCAGTTACAAATGAATACGCTTGAATTTGAACAAGCAAAGGAATTGAAAAAACTTGATATAGGAGCAAAAGAAAGAGAAAAGATACTCCAAAAGGAACAGGTAGAAAGGCAATAGAGAGAAAGAAAACAGGAAAGGGAATTATAAATTGTGAATATATCGGGTCATGTTTCAGCAAATGAAACATTTAGGGAAGTGTATCAGATCGTTATCTAATTAGGATGTAGAAATAAGGCTCTGGGAATTGCACATGAAATTCCAATGGGGCACATTTAGGAATTAGGAAAAAACCGGAAAAGATACAGACTATTTTTGGCCAGGAATGCATAGAGATGTTACCAAATTCTGTAGAACCTGTAGTACATGTCAAGTAACAGGAAAACCACAAGCAGTGATTAAGCCAGCGTCATTGCCCCCAGCTCTTGAAGAACCGTTTGCCAAGGTCATGATTGATTGTCTAGGAACCCTCCCCAAGACTAAAAGTGGAAATCAGATTTACTGACATTGATGGGTGTGTCTGCCAGGTTTATTGAAGCAATATCTTTAAGAAGCATTGCAACTAAGAGGATTTGTGGAGATGTTAATTCATTTTTTACAATATATGGTTCACCTATAGAAATTCAATCAGATCAAGGGGCAACCCTTATGCCACAGATGTTTAAATGAATAATTAGCAGAATGGGGGTAAAACAGTTTAACTCAACAGGTTATCATCCATAGTCACAAAGAGTTTGTAAAAGAGCCAGCAAACTTTAAAAACTATGATGAGAGCGCACTGTCAGGATTATCCACAGGATTAGGAAACATGAATTACATTTTTGTTATTTGTTATTACAGATTCGCCAAATGCATTGACTGGTTTTAGCCCTTTTGAGCTAGTTTATGTTCATGAGGTAAGGGGACCACTGAAATTGATTCATGAGAAACTGGTGAGTCAAAATTCAGAAAGTATTTTCCTGGATCATGTATCAAATTTCAGGGAATAATTCAACAAAGCATGTGAGCTGCCCAGGGTATATTTAAAGACATCACAGCAAGTGATGAATGTGAAGGAAGATAATAAACACGTAGTTTTGCTTCAGGAGAGAAAGCATTAGTTTTGTTACCAGCACTAGTTGATTCATTAAATTCAATATTTAGTGGGACTTACAGGATTGAAAAGAAATTGAGTGAAGTAAATTATTTCATAAATAGTTCAGATAGAAGGTCAGAGGCATGTAAGATCAAAGTCTGTAAGCCTACCATAGTGCCTGCGCAGGAACAAATTGCAAACAACTTCATTTTGAATTTTTTAGGTGAAAATTGTTTTGTCTGATATCTGTTTAAGTCTATTGGTTATCGTTGCCAATCGTGGAGATTAATTTGGGATTTTTTTAAAAATTGAGACAGCAGTAATTTGTAGCCATATGCATGTGTTTTTATTGTAAATTAATAACTGTTTCATTTACTTTGATAAAAAAAACCTCTCAAAATCATGTGGCCTGGATTTTGGGCTGCAACTCAAAACATACCAATTGAAAATTGAGGTTATGACAGGTGTTTCAAATTTCCCTCTGGGATTTAAAATAACGCAGCCTTTATCAACTGCTCTGTAATACAATGGGTCAAACTTTAAATTGTCTATATTGTTCACCAATCTAGGTGCAAATTTCCATTTTCATAGGAAGTCTATGGAGCTGAAGGAATGGTATCAGGAAGACAGGTCCAATTTCATGGGACACCAGCAAAGGTACTTTGTCAGGAAAGAACTTTAATACTGACTCCACCTGAAATGAGCTGTGACCAGGGACAAAAGGATAGAAATCAATAGATTGTTAATGTAAGTATCAACGACTAAATGGAGAAAAGGTTCAGGTGGAAAACGTAGGATGAATAATACCACTAAACAACACAAAGCTAATAGAGTAGAGCAAAATTCAGGCATGCTGCTTTAGCACTGCCCTTAAGGAGACAAGTGAAATATCGAAAGTGATTAAACCACAAGAGAGAAGTAAGAGGCATGTGAGTAAAGCGTTTGAAATGATGCATGGGTGAAATATGATAAAGTGCTAACAGTAAAGTGGGAAAATCTGCTAATGGGTAACCGTACAGACGATCAGTTGAAAGTGCTAACACTGAACAAAGATTTTAAACTCCCTTGCTAACAACACTGTAGGTGTATCTAAACCACATGGACTGCAGCTGTATAAGAAGGCGGCTCACCGCCACTTTCTAAAGGGCAATTAGGGCCAGGAAAATAATGCTGGCTTTGCCAAAGACGCTCACTTCCCTGAAAGAATAATAAACACACCTACCCTGTACCTATACGTGGCAATAGTTCTATTGGTTGAAGGCACAGCTATGGACAAGTCAAGAAGTAACATGCAACAGAAAACAAAAGGCAAGCCTTAGTTAAATGAAAATGCTCAGGTCCTGGCACCAGGAATGGATATCAAGAAGTGCAAAGGTGGCAAAAGACATAATGGCTACAATAAAGACCATGCAAAGAAACTTGTGAATGATATCAACATCAACGCAAAAAAACACATCAGTTCATTAACGAACAAATGGTTACTAGGAGCAAAGTTGGCTCCAAAGTAGACTCCGTGGAAACTGAACATATTGATATTAGCAATGAAAAGAAAGAATTGGAGGACATGCTGAACAATTATTTTGCATCGATAGTTACAACAGAAGAAGAGCGCAGCATCTAGATATCGCGAGAAAACTAACGCAGAATTTGGGTCCCAGATTTAATAAAGCTGTTATGCAAAATAACAATTAAAATGATAATAATTGCATATTAGAGTGGCATATCACCAGGATTCGAATTTTCCCATTCCAGCTACATAAAATATATAGGTAAGAACATTGCCTATGACCTAACTATTAATAGCCTTCACTTGATTTACAATGGACACTGCTAGTTTGGAAAATTGTGCATGTCATTCTAGAATTTAAAACAGGCTTGACAGAGGAAGATAATAGATAGTCTTGCATCTGGTTTGGAGAAATCACTGGAGTCCATAATTAAGGATTTGGTGACAGAACACCTCGAAAATTATCAAACTATCAGGGAGAGAAAACGCGGATTTGTAAAATGTACGCCATATCTGATGAATATGATTGAATGATTTTAAGAACTGAGTTGTAAAAAATGGAATGTCCATGACGACTATTAGTATGAACTTCTAGAAGACACTTGATAAATTTCCTCAGAAGAGACTGTTAGCTGCAGTTGAGGTGATGGAATTAAAGTCGAATTTTAGACCCAGTTAGTAATTCTGCCTAAGGATTTGTGCTGAAGCATCAACTATTAACCGTACTACTTAACGACTTAGATGACAAAACTAACATAAGGTCAGGACTGGTCATGTTCGCTGATGAGGGCACATCATTCAGTTTCATTAGCAATACCTTGGACAATGAAACAGTCCGAGCTTAGATACAATAAAAGCTGGAGAACATTCTAACTAAGGGTGACACGTTTCAAGTAACATTCGCATCACAGAATTGCAATAGCATGTGTGTCGCATAAGTGTTAAGCAATCATCATAGTGACTAAAATAAAGTCTAACTATCTATCCTTGTCTTTCAAGGGCATTACCAGCTTTGACCTCCCAGCATCAATGTCCTTCGAGGGATTAAGCTGGTCAACGTTGGTCAGAAAACCAACGACCTAAATACAGTAACTATAAGTGAGGTTCAAAACTAACCATTCTGTGATGAGTAGATTACCTCCAGAGTTCTGAAAGACCTTTTACCACATAGATGGCACAAGTCGGGAGAGATCTATGAGACAAAATACTCTTTACTTACCTAGGGAGTGCAGATCTAAAACTACTCAACAATCTCGAACCATTCAGGGTATATTAAATCCGATATGCTGATGTATTCATTCACCTTTATCTTTAGATTCTAATTCAGAAACTGTTTCGGGGAAAGTACACAAAAATATCACACTAGATTGTGAATATAAAAAGACGCATCAAGCTATATACATAAATCGTTTAAAGTTGTGATATGTCAATGGAAATGAATGCTTGCAACTCTGAATCATGCTAGCCAAGAACAGGAACTGCATCGTGGAAATAAAACAGAAAATGCTAGAAACACTCAGCAGGTCTAACAATACCCGTGTTGAGAGAAACAGAGTTAACGTTTCGAGTCCATGAACTTTCATCTGAACGGCAAAAAAGCATATAGTGGGGGCTTGGTGGGCGTGGAAACTGGGACAAAAGGGAAGGTTTGTGCTAAGTGGATGGCCGGATACAGTAAACAGCAAATGAGTTGGTGGGACATAGTAAGTGGGAAACAGTCGAAAGGACAACTGGAGAAGAACAGAAACAAACTTCATGTCTAGCGGAGGTGCGAATGACAGAATACTGAATAGCTGATATCCGAGAGAGAGAGAAAAGGAGAGGGTGGACAGGATGGAGGTTGGGGGCGGTGGGGGTGGGGGGGGGGGGGGGGGGGGTGGGGGAGTGGGGGGGTTGCAGACTAAGACCGAACTAATCAATGCAAGGAACTACATGCTGGCAAGTATTATGGTGTGAGACTTTTGAAAGCAATGTTCATTCCAGAAAGCTGTAAGGTGCCTAATCGAAGAATGGATTGCTATCCCTCAAGTTTCCATTGAGTTTTCCTGTAATAATGCAGTAGTTAAGGGCACAGAAATCAGCCTTAGCGCACAACGGAAAACTCAAATGACAGACTTCCAAAAGCTCGCGGTCATGCTTGCAACTGAACGGAGGTGTTCCACAAAGCGATCACCAAATCTGCGTTTTCTCTCACCAAAGTTGATAGGGTCGCACTAAAGTGGGGAAAAAAGTGCACGAAAATCTGTGTTTCATCTGGAACGAATGTTTATGGCCTTGGATAATGAGTGCGGAAGTAAAGTGACAGGTGTCGGAATTCCCGCACTTACGTGTAACGGTGCCCTGGAGAGAGGGAAGAATATTGGGAAGAGCGTTGCGTTGGTGGAGTCTAAGGTTGGATACAGGATTTGTTCAATTTAATTTACGCTATTCGCTGCTTACATTGCGTTCTGCTCTAGATTGGGCAAGTGCTTTGTGGAAAACCGCTGCTCTGTTTGCAAATAGAACCCGTGTTTCTGGTGGCCCACCATTTTTAATTTCCACCCTGATCTCATGCTAACATGTGTATCATCTGACATTTGTATTTTTCCTACGAATCTCAAGGGGAACTTGAGGAACAACACCTTGTCCTTCTATTGGGTACTTTACAGCCGCCCGGACTGAACTTTGTGTAAAAGAAATTCAGTGCATAATTTATGCCAATATTCTATTTCCCTTTCAGTCTTTATCTACTCTTTCATTTACTTCTGTTATCCTGGTGCAGTTGTGCATTATTCTGAAATTCGCCTCTCCTCTGGAAACATATTTTGCTTCGTTTATTGTCCCATTCCCACTTTCATTGATGGTGGCCTATCTACTCCTTTGTTGTTAAATGTCTTCCGTACTAACACAAGCTACCATATTGGTTTCCTTTTTCCAAGCACCAAGGTTTGACCTACTTAATTCGTTTTACATATCTAGTTTCTTCCCAATTCTGAAAGTTCACCGACCTTAAACATCAACTCTGTTTCACTCTCTCTATGGTGCATCAAGCGTGTTGGGTATTGAAAGATTTGTTTGTTCTATTTCAGATTTACAGCATCGGTAGCATTTCCTTTTGCATTTCTATAATGTATCCCTTTCCATGTACCAGATTGATATACTTAATATTTCGAATCAGAATACAATTCTGAATATTTTTCATGCCTTGTTTAAAAAGAAGAGTTTTTTTTTCCTCTTAACGGGATAAACAGTTTTGCATTAATGTTCATCAGGTAATTTACTGATCCAGAAAACTGAAACGTTCGGCGGGTATTATATATCAACTTTTTTCTTATTGGAAGAACTTTATTCACAGTGTCGCAGTTGATTTTAATTGGTTAAAGTAATAGTTGCTGAAACGACACATGGTATTGTACGGAAAAGACGGGAAGAATATATTTTTGGTAGATTTCGCACCTGCATATGTTAAACGTTGTTTCAAACTCTGGATTTCTGGAAAGGTAGAGACGAATTTCAACAATTGTCCAGCTCTACAATTTATATGTCATTGTTTCCTTTTACTTGCTTCCTGCTGATGCATTTTCTTTGAGAGAAGTTGAGAAATAAAAATGGACAGAGAGGAATATAGGTTGCTTTTCGCGTATATTGTTACCGAAAAAAGATTGATAAAAAAAAGCAAATCCCGAGTACAGTACTTTGTCTCTGTGAGTGTGAACCTTAAACCAGTATTCTAAGGAGGGCAATTTGTCACCCGTCGAATCAAACAAAATAATTTTCTCCTAGTCATAACCACAAAAAGGAAATGTGGGAGATTATGTTTATGAATGAAATATTTATGTCACAATTCTGAAAAGACTTGCACAATTCGCAAGTTGTGCATTCCTCTTTTCCATTTGACAGTGTAATTTTCAACCCTGCATTTCCGAAATGTTTAACGACGGTGCTAATAATAAAACTGAACTCCTCGCAAAAGCAGTGAAATAACTGCTTATATACAGGCTGCCATGAACTCGGGATATCATAAACCGCATTGCCGACAATGGAGAATGTTTGAGTCAACAGGGAGTTTTGAATACATTAGATAGGATGGGTTAGCCGTTTATTAATTCGCTCCTGTGATTTTCCTGCTCATTATTTGAAACTAATTAATCAGAAACAATTGTTTATGTAAACCACAATCCTTTCACGTGTTTGGACAAATTTCGAGAGAAAAGTGCAAGACTTCTCTGGTGGAGTCTGTTAATACAACCACTTAATCTACAGATTATACCTATTTCAGGTCGAGAAAATTTGTTCGCAGATGCGTTATCAAGAGTTTGAAGCTTAAAGGGAAAAAGGACATTTTTTTAAAAATACCTGGACATTGAATTGGAGTGATTTCTGTTGATGCCAAGGACTTGTGCGTATATATTATTTAAACGCATAGATCTGGCAATGTAATAGGGTAATAAGTATAGGAGATAGTGTGAGGTGGGTTATGAAAATGTGACGACGTCTTTTACAATTATGATGGTTCATTTTTTGATAGTTCCGAGGATGTCAGGATGACATTGTTAGATACTTGTTTAACCGGCGCAGACTTGGTCGGCTGAAGGGCCTTTTCTGTGCTGTTGGCTTCTATGACTCTATGACTCTGAGAAATTAATGTATATAATGTTATTGGAAATTCGTTTTTTTAAATAAAGGTTTGGTCTGTGGGTGTGTGTTAATTGGATTAAAGCCAGCTAGTCCGGGTGCTTTGATATATAGTACTTTTGAGATGTCAACAGTACTGTAAAGGGTGCATTTGTATTTTTTTGAATAAAGCATTCAAAGACTGGGGTGGAAATCTTGCACCTAGCCAGGAGACACCAAGTAATGTTTATATTACTAGTAAAATTGTTACCGTGAAAGGAGTTCAAAGAGGTTGGTGATACAATGAGAATTTACATTCAAAGCATAAAGCTAGATATAACGGAAAGGCGTTTGTGTGTGCAGGTTAGAGGCATGTAAGATCAAAGCCTGTAAGCCTACCACAGTGCCTGCTCAGGAACAAATTGCAAAGAACTTCATTTTGAATTCGTTAGGTGAAAAATGTTTTGCCAGATATCTGTTTAAGTCTATTTGTTGTCGTTGCCTTCGTGGAGATTAATTTGGCAATTTGTTAAACATTGTGATATTAGTAATTTGTAGCCATGTGTTTCATTTTTTTATAAATAAAGAAATGTTTCATTTATTTTGATATAGAAAAACTTCTCAAAATCTTGTGACCTTATTTCTGGATTCAGAGCCGCAACTCATAACATACCAATTGAAAATTGAGGTTATGACACCTGTTTCAAATTTCCCTCTGGGATTTTAAATTAACTCAGCCTTAAAAAACTGCTGAGTATTGACAATGAGTCAATGTTTAGATTACCAGTATTGTTAATCAAGCTATGTGCAAATTTGCATTTTCATCCGAAGACTATGGAGCTGCAGGAATGGCTTATGAATGACGGGTCTCATTTCATGGGATACCGGCAAAAGTACTGGGTCAGGAAAGATCTTTCGTACTGACTCTACCTGAAATGAGCTGGGACCAGCGTCCAAAAGGAAAGGATGAATAGATTGTTAGTGCGTTTTTCAATGAGTAAATGCAGAAAGGGTTCAGGTGGAAAACATAGCATAAATAATACCTCTAAACAACACAAAGCTAATAGAGTGGAGCAAAAGACAGGGGTGCTGCTTTAGCACTGCCCTCAAGTAGACAAGTGCAATAGCTAAAGTGACTAAACCATAAGAGAGAAGTAAGAGGCATGTGAGTAAAGCATTAGAACTGATGCATGGATGAAATGTGATAGAGCGCCCACAGTAAAGTGGGAAAATCTACTAATGGGTAACAACACTGACGATCAGTTGAAAGTGATAACATTGAACAAAAATTTGAAACTCCCTTGTTAACAACACTGTAGTGTATCTAGACTGCATGGACTGCAGCTGTTATAGAAGGCAGCTCGCCGCCACTTTCTAAAGAGCAATTAGGGCCAGGAAAATAACGCTGGCTTTGCCAAAGACGCTCACTTCCCCTGAAAGAATAATAAACGCACTTACCCTGTATCTATAAGTGGCAATAGTTCTATTGGTCGAAGGCACAGCTATGGGCAAGTCAAGAAGTAACATGCAACAGAAAACAAGGGGCAAACCTGAGATAAATGAAAACGCTCAAGTCCTGGCACCAGGAATGCATATAAAGAAGTGCAAAGGTGGCAAAAGACATAATGCTACAATAAATACCATGCAAAGAAACTTGTGAATGATATTAAAATCAACGCAAAAAAAATGCATCAGCTCATTAATGAACAAATGGTTATTAGGAGCAAAGTTGGCTCCAAAGTAGACTCCGTGGAAACTGAAAATACTGACATTAGCAATGAAAAGAAAGAATTGGAGGACATGCTGAACAATTATTTTGCATCGATAGTTACAACAGAAGAAGAGCGCAACATCTAGATATCCTGAGAAAACTAACATAGAATCTGGGTCCCAGATTTAATAAAGCTAAGTTTTGCAAAATAACAATTAAAATGATAATAATTGCATATTAGAGTGGCATATCACCAGGATTCGAATTTTCCCATTCCAGCTACATAAAAGATGTAGGTAAGAACATAGCCTATGAGCTAACTATTAATAGCCTTCACTTGATTTACAATGGACACTGCTAGTTTGGAAAATTGTGCATGTCATTCTAGAATTTAAGACAAGCTTGACAGAGGAAGATTATAAAGTGTCTTACATCTGGTTTGGAGAAATCACTGGAGTCTATAATTAAGGATTTGGTGACAGAAAACCTCAAAAATTTTCAAACGATCAGGGAGAGAAAACGTGGATTTGTAAAATGTACATCATATCTGATGAATATGATTAAATAATTTTAAGAACTAAGTTGTAAAAAATGGAATGCCCATGACCACTATGCCTATGAACTTCTAAAAGACACTTGATAAATTTCCTCGGAAGAGACTGTTAGCTGCAGTTGAGGTGATGGAATTAAAGTCGAATTTTAGACCCAGTTAGTAATTTTGCCTAAGGATTTGTGCTGAAGCATCAACTATTAATCGTACTACTTAACGACTTAGGTGACAAAACTAACATAAGGTCAGGACTGGTCATGTTCGCTGATGAGGTCACATAATTTAGTTTCATTAGCAATACCTTGGACAATGAAACAGTCCGAGCTTAGATAGAATCAAATTCTAACAAAGGGTGACACGTTTCAAGTAACATTCGCATCACAGAATTGCAATAGCATTTGTGTCGCATAAGCGTTAAGCAATCAACATATCTACTAAAATACAGTCTAACTATCTATCCTTGTCTTTCAAGGGCATTACCAGCTTTGACCTCCCAGCATCAACGTCCTTCGAGGGATTAAGCTGGTCAACATTGGTCAGAAAACCAGAACCAACGACCTAAATACAGTAGCTATAAGAGAAGTTCAAAATTGACCATTCTGTGGTGAGTAAATTACCTCCAGAGTTCTGAAAGGCTTTTTACCTCATAGATGGCACAAGTCGGGAGGGTTTTATGAGACAAAATACTCTTTACTTACCTAGGGAGCGCAGATCTAAAACTACTCAACAATCTCGAACCATTCAGGGTATATTAAATCCGATATGCTGATGTATTCATTCACCTTTATCTTTAGATTCTAAATCAGATTCTGTTTCAGGGAAAGTACACAAAAATATCACACTAGATTGCGAATATCAAAAGACGCATCAAGCTATATACATAAATCGTTTAAAGTTGTGATATGTCAATGGAAATTAACGCTTGCAACTCTGAATCATGCTAGCCAAGAACAGGAACTGCATCACGGTATAAAACAGAAAATGCTGGAAACACTCAGCAGGTCTGACAATACCTGTGCTGATAGAAACAGAGTTAACGTTTCGAGTCCATGAACTTTCATCTGAACGGCAAAAAGAGCATATAGTGGGGGCTTGGAGGGCATGGAAACTGGGACAAAAGGGAAGGTTTGTGCTAAGTGGATGGCCGGATACAGTAAACAGCAAATGAGTTGGTGGGACATAGTAAGTGGGAAATAGTCGAAAGGACAACTGGAAAAGAACAGAAACAAACTTCGTGTCTAGCGGAGGTGCGAATGACAGAATAATGAATAGCTGATATCCGAGAGAGAGAGAAAGGTAGAGGGTGGACGTGGTGGAGATTGGGGGGAGTGGGGAGGGGGGGTGGGGTTGGGCAGACTAAAACCGAAAAAATCAATGCAAGGAAACATTTGCTGGCAAGTATTATGGTGTGAGATTTGTGAACGCAATGTTCATTCCAGAACGCTGTAAGGTGCCTAATCGAAGAATGTATTGCTATTCCTCAAGCTTCCATTGAGTTTTACTGTAATAATACAGTAGTTAAGGGCACAGAAGTCAGCTTCAGTGCACAACGGAAAACTCAAATGGCAGACTTCCAAAAGCTCGCGGTCATGCTTGCAACTGAACGGAGGTGTTCCACAAAGCGATCACCAAATCTGAGTTTTCTCCCGCCAAAGTTGATAGGGTCGCATTGCGAGCAGTGAATACAGTATGCTAAAGTGAGGGGAAAAGTGCACGAAAATCCGTGTTTCATCTGGAACGAGTGTGTATGGCCTTGGATAATGAGTGCGGAAGTAATATGACAGTCATCGGAATTCCCGCACTTACATGTAATTGTGCCGTGGAGAGAGGGAAGAATATTGGGAAGAGGGTTGGGTTGGTGGAGGCCAAGGTTGGATACAGGATTCGTTCAATTTAATGTACGCTATTCCCTGCTGACATTTCGTTCTGTTCTAGAGTGCTTTGTGGAAAACCTTTGCTCCGTTTGCAAATAAGACCCGTGTTTCTGGTCAGCCACCATATTTATTTTTCACTCTGATCTCATGCTAACATGTGTATCATCGTACATTTGCATTTTTCCTACGAATCTCAAGGGGAACTTGAGGTACAATAACTTGTCCTTCTAATAGGCAATTTCCAGCCGCCTGGACTGAACGTTGAGTGTAAGAAATTCAATCCATAATTTATGCCAATATTCTATTTCCTTTTCAGTCTTAATTTCGTCTTTCCTTTACTTCTGTTAACCTGGTGCAGTTGTGCATTATTCTAAAATTCGCCACTGCTCTGGAAACATATTTTGCATCGTTTATTGACCCATTCCCACTTTCATTGATGGTGCCCTATCTATTCCTTTGTTGTTAAATATCTTCAGTACTGGCACAAGCTGCCATATTGGTTTCCTTTTTCCAAGCACCAAGGTTTGACCTACTTAATTCCTTATACACATCTAGTTTCTTCCCAATTCTGAAAGTTCACCGACCTTAAACATCAACACCGTTTCACTCTCTCTATGGTGCATCAGGCGTGTTGGGTATTGAAAGATTTGTTTGTTCTATTTCAGATTTACAGCATCGGTAGCATTTCCTTTTGCATTTCTATAATGTATCCCTTTCCATGTACCAGATTGATATACTTAATATTTCGAATCAGAATGCAATTCTGAATATTTTCATGCCTTGTTAAAAAGAAGAGTTTTTTTTTCCTATTAATGGGATAAACAGTTTTGCATTAATGTTCATCAGGTAATTTACTGATCCAGAAAACTGAAACGTCCAGCGAGTATTATATATCAACTTTTTTCTTATTGGAAGAACTTTATTCACAGTGCGCAGTTGATTTTAATTGGTTAAAGTAATAGTTGCTGAAACGACACATGGTACTGTACGGAAAAGATGGGAAGGATATATTTTTGGTAGATTTCGCACCTGCGTCTTTTAAACGTTGTTTCAATCTCTGGATTTCTGGAAAGGTAGAGACGAATTTCAACAATTGTCCAGTTCTACAATTTATATGTCATTGTTTCCTTTTACTTGCTTCCTGCTGATGCATTTTCTTTGAAGAAGTTGAGAAATAAAAATGGACAGAGAGGAATATAGGTTGCTTTTCGCGTATATTGTTACCGAAAAAAGATTGATAATAAACCAGATGCCCAATACAGCACTTTGTCTCTGTGGGTGTGAACCTTCAACCAGTATTCTCACGTGGTCAATTTGTCACCCGTCGGATCAAACAAAATCCTTTTCTCCTAGTCAGAACCTTGAAAAGGAAATATGGGTGATTGTGTATATGAATGAAATACTTATGTCACAATTTTGAAAAGACTTGTACAATTCGCAAGTTGTGCATTCCTTCTTTCCATTCTACTGTGCAATTTTCAACCCTGCATTTGTGAAATGTTTAACGACTGTGCTAATAATAAGACTGAACTCCTTGCAAAAGAAATGATATACCTGCTTATATAAGGCTGCCGCGAACTCAGGATATCATAGACTGCATTGCCGATAATGGAGAATGTATAGGGTCGTCAGGAAGTTTTGGATGCCCTAGATAGGATGAGTTAGCCGTTTATTAATTCACTCCTGTGATTTTAACGTCTGTGCCTAGGGAGAATTGATTGACCAGACATAATTCGCTTGAACGGGTACAGTGAGCTGCTTGCTTGAACCCTCATAAGACACTGGACTGTACGCAGTTGTTATATGCTTTTGAGCCAGTGACGGTGAAAGAACGGCAATATACTTTCAATGCAGGGAGGAGTGTCACTTGGAGAGGAACTGCAGGTGCTGGTGCTCTCATGCACCTGCTGCACTTGCTCTTCGAATTAGTACAGTTTGCGGGTTTGGAATGTTCTGTCGAAGGACTGTTGGAGAGATGCTCCAATGCATTTCCAGTCGGGTCACACTGCTTGCACATTACGCCAGTGCGACAGTAAGTGAGCATTAAAGATAGTGAATAAGATACCGATCAAGCATGTGACACAGTCTTGGATGGCGTCTAGTCTTGCTGGAGTTGGCCCCATCTGACAAAGAGTAGTGAATTCCACCAAACGCCTACTGTATGGATTGTAGATGGTACAGGGGCCTTGTAAAGTCAGGAGATTAGTTTCCAACCGAAGAATTCCAAGGATCTGACCTGAGCTTGGAAATAAGGTATTTATATGGTTATTCCAGATAATTTCCTGGTCAATACTCATCTCAGGATGTTGATGGTGGCGTACTTAGAGATATTAATATCGCAGGTGTTCAATGGGTGATGATTACATTAGTTCTTGCTAAATAAGGTCGTTGTCGGGCACTACTTTTGCATTGCTGTTATTTGCCATTTATCAGCTCAAGCCTTAATGTTATCTATGTTCCGCTGCAAGCAAGCATGAACTGTTTAAGCATATTTAGGAATTGTGAATTGGACATAGCACTGTGAAATCATCAGCGAAAATATCCACCTCCGACCTTATAATGGTGGGATGGGTGTTGATGCAGCATCTGAAGATATTTGAACCTAGGGCACTAGCCTTTAGAAATCCACAGCGAATTGCTGGGGCACAGATGTTTGACCTTCAGGAACCACAGCCTGCTTACTTTGTGCCAGATGTGCCCTCAATCACAGGGGAGTTCCACCATAATTCCCATTGATATCAAAGTTACCAGTTGCCTTTTGTTGCCACATTCAACAAATTCTGCCCTGAGGTTAATGGCAGATACTCTCACCTCAATTCCGAAATTCAACTGCATGATCCATGTTCGAACAAAGGCCATAAGGAGGTCTGGAAGGAAGAGGAACTGGCAGAATGCAAAGTGACCATCTATTAGCAGGCTATGGCTGAATACATTTACAATATCGTCAGCAAAACCTTCGATCTCTTTGCTGCTGAATAGACTGCTGGTATGATAGTTGGTCAGATTGGGTTCCCTGTACATTATATGGCCAGGATTTATCCAGACAAATTTCTAAATTGTCAGGTAGAAGCCAGTATTGTCGCTGTCGGAGAGCGGTTTGGTCAGTGGGGCAGTTAGTTCTGGAAAACAAATCTTCAGAATGAAAACCAGAATGTTATCAGGACGCATAGCTCTTTTGCTGTAAACATTCAGTTACCGTTTCTTGATATCATGTGTGGTCAATCAAATTGATTGAAGACTGGGACCTCAAGAGCAGGTTGAAATGCCGATAATTACATTTTAAAAAAAGAAAAGAAAAGTAACGTGAGTTCCAATTCGGCCCTGCAGCCTCGTCCGAATTTCTTCCAGATCGTGGCTGATGGCTTCTGCAAGGCAACTTTCTTGCCTGCTACCCCACAATCCTTGTCTCCACTGTTGATCAAAAATCTGTCTAACTCAGCCTTAACCATATTCAAAGTCCCAAACTCCACTATTTTCTCTGATAGAAAATTACAAATGCTAACGGCACACTTAGAAGAAATTCCTCCTCATCTCCGTCTTAGTTGGGAGAACCCTTATTCTAAAACTGTGCATGCTGGTTCAAGATTCCCGGACAAGGGAGAGATCCTCTCAGTATCTCATCCGTCAGGCCTACTCAAAATGGCATATGTTTCAATAAGATCATCTCTCCTTCTTCTAAACTCTATTGCGAAGAGGCACAATGTTGTCAACCTTTCACAACACGACTGAATCAACCTATTTGACATCCTCTGACTTGCCTGTATTGCAATCGTATCCCTCTAAATATATGTAAACCAAAACTGTACGCAGTACTCCAGGTGTGGTCTCGCCAACTCCTTGCAAGGTTGTGGCAAGAAATGGATCATCGGCTAGAACCTTCAGGCTGAAGATGGTTTCAGATACTTCAGCTCTGTCTGTGATGTGCCACCTATTCTTTGAGGATGGGAATTCATGTGGAACCTTCTTTTCTGGTTAGTGGCCTACTTTTCCACCACCATTCAGGATATAAACACCATATTGGAGTGAAACAATTCTCAGCAAAATCAGGAAGCACAAACTATAGAAGAAATCTGGAATGCTGCCCCTCAAATATGGACTGACGTTTGGGGCAAGGATGAAATTGATAGATCAGTGAGGAAAGCTGGCCTAAATATCAGCAATTATCTTAATGCATAATGAGGGGGAAAGTGTTCCTGTCCTCATGTTCCCCCCAAAATGAAAACAGCCAAAACAATTGAAAGGTCAGGATAAAATATGAGATTCAGAGTAACATTTTTCAAAAGGATGCCTTTATAACTGGCGAATGTACTGTGCAACGTAACGTGTCTGCATTTAAGAATGAAGTAAATATGCAGTTTCAAGAAATGTTGCTGAACTGATGTGGCAGCATGTGGGAATATGGCAAGTCGACTTTTACCCCTACATTTAATGAGAGTCAACACATCGAACGTGCTCAGTGGATATAAAGCGCGTTCTGTTAAGTCACATTCTTCTACTGGTTTACCTATTCATAAATGGAAAAAGATGCATTATTATTATTTGTTTTTCAACGATTTCACTCTGAAAATAGTAAATTACAATCAATGGGATACTATCTGACAGAATGAAGTACAGAATCGAGCACAGGCCGTTTCAAAACTCTTAACAGCCAGTGAAACAATAAGGTTGGGCCCTTATTTATTACACGTCCCTAACTGCACTTAAGAAAGTGGTTTTGACCAGCCTGCTATCGGGAAAGCGTTTGAATTTCATCTGACCTATGCAAATGCCATAAAATGCATGCACAACAAAATGCAATACAGTGCAGCTCTGAATTAGAATATATTTAAAAACCCTCAAATGATTTTAATGGAGCCAGATGAAGCAGCTGTCATGATCTTCTTGTCGAGCATGAATAATGTTACAGAGGCCTTTGGAAATCATGATGCTGTTCTGCAAGTACTATGCAATGTGTCACTACAATAAACAAAGGGGGAAAACATGACATACGGCTGCAGCTGAGAATCGTATATCAACTTGAAGAAATTCTGTAACTAAACATAGCTGCATTGAATTCGTATGCCAATTCCCCAGGTGCTACCAATTGTAAATATGAATCCATACCTTACTTAAAGGACAATGGAGATGCTTTGGAGGCCATTAAACCAAGCCCAAAGTGTATCTTTGTAGGAGACCCTCAGGAGAGTGCCTTAGACCTAACTATCTTCATCACAAGATTCACTGTCATTAGCAACTCTTTATATAATTAAATAGTCGTTGTCCTCAGAGAGCAAGATATGGAAAACATGCAATTTTGAGCCAATAACAACATTCGCGCCACCTAAGTGTCAGGAAGTGACGTTCTCCAGCAATATATTACTTTTGTACATCTCTTGATATTCAATAGCTGGTCATTGCCAGGATCCCAAAATTCAATATGCTGAACGTTCATCATTGACCAGAAACATAACCATATCAACTACATAAATGTTATAGCTACGGGAGCACATCTGAGGCTTGTTGTTCTGCGGTGAAAACTCACCCTTCACTTCCCAAATCCTTCCCACAACCTACAAGGCGCAAATCAAGAATGCAATCAGAAACTCCCATTTTCCTCCATGAGTTCAAACCAAGAGGAAAAAGAAGAAACACTGCAACATCTAGGACCAAGAAGTCAGCTTGTTTGACACCCAATTCACCACATTCAATGTTCACTCCCTCTGTGACAGGTGTACCATGGCTGCAATTTGTACCATCTAAATGATGCTTTGCAAGAAGTCGTCACTGCTTTTTGAAACCCGCCACCACCAGCACCTAGAAGGAAAAGTCAATAGGTGCATGTGTATACCAGCATTCTAGATTGCCTTCCAAGTCATACAACATGCTTTGATTTGTCACAATATTTGAAATCCTGGAATTCACTAGCTGACACTGCTATGTAACATCAGATGTGATTCTTGCTGAGCAGCATTCGCTCAAAGATCTCGAGTGTGCTAAGAATTCCACTAACAATTCAAGATTACCAATATTATCGCAATATAGCTCAGTTGCACCTGCTGGAAGCTATATATATTCATATGCATGGGCCCGTGCTCTGCAGGCAAAAGGACTGTGTCCAGACATTGCACCATTTTGAATAAACCAAAGCAAAAGGCCAGCAGCTCGAAGCATCACAGCCGACTTGCTAACCAATCAGCACCCCTTTGCTCGTGCAATATATATTTCAGAATTGCGGAAAACGGGCACTTCTCGTTGAAGCTTCATCCTGCAATCATCAGGACATTTCACAAGAATATAAACACAAGTGAGGCAACAAATTTATATTGTATGAGAAGAGAGTGCTGATTGGTTGGAAAGTGAACTCTGATTGGTAGATCATGGAGAATGCACCAGTTGATAGCGACTGACAAGCAACTGCCAAGCATGTTTTTGTAATTTAAAGCAGGCAGCTTGAATCTGATTGGTCAAGGCATTGCCCTGAAGAATGAACCAGCAAATGGCTGCCAATTATTCTGTTTAGCTAAAAGAGATGCAGTGTGTCTACATGTTTTTTATGTCTGCAAAGAACAGAGCCCTGAGTATTAACATTTGTAGCTTCCAGTACACGCAAATGCGCCACTATTAGGTGCTTGGTGCGGGGATACTGAGTGTGCGAGGTCTCCCAGTAACCCAATAATCTCAATCAAAACTCACTCCCACCCATTATGTATCGAATTTATTTTTAGGAGACACTGTCCCTGGTTCAGCTCACCCCTTTCACTAAAGAAGTTTGACCTTACTGTTTAGGCCTAACATTTTCCAGCTTTAATGAAAGGTCTTCAATCTGAAAAGTTATCTATGCTTCTCTCTCCGCAGATGCTGCCTGATCTGTAAAGTATTTTCAGCATATTTTTATTTCAGATTTGCACACCCTCTGGTAATTTTGTGTGTTATGGGCACAGACGGCTTTTAAATGTCATCAACTTTAAATGGAAAAGAGTAAAGGGCAGTTTGCATAATACGTATCCACCAGTTTTATTGAATGGAAAAAGGAATATCTACCTGCATTTATGAATGGCAGCTGATCACCAGCAGTCCGATTTGTAATCCGCAGCACAGCTCCATTTTAACTTCTGCAACGTGGCAAGCCTTCAATTGCTATTACAAAGTGGGACTTCAGAAATCCCAAGCGTGTCCTCATATAGTGTTTATTTTGGATTGCTTACCAATGCCTCCGAGATCTTGCGGTGTATCTTAATCCTATAGTGCGCTGTTTTAGTCCTCGTTGTTAAATTTATTGAAAGACATTCGGAGCAATTTAGGAACCCCGTGTTGGCTGCTGTTCTAAAATTCGTCAGTTAAATAATTTAATATAATAGATTTCTGTTTATCTTAACTTATGCGCAGATAGCTTGTTATGTTTTGTTGTTTCCATATCCCACAAATGCTGGCCCTGCCGTCTCCCACAGTAAATTATTCATACACACTACGACCACCCATCCTGCCCAATCCGCTCCCCACTTGCTTTTTCTTTCATAATAGAGTTGGCATTTTAGATTATAATCACCTGACTAATTTTCCAACTTGGGCGGCATTACTAACACTGTTAGAAAACCTAAGTCTGCCTCGAACATTCAATTTAAGGCGAAACATCTTAAGCCGTACGAATCTGTTATAAAAGTGCTCGAAATCCAGGGAATACGAAGTAATCAACAGACAGGCGGAAAATCTCCATTATGATGCCATAGCAAATATTTCATCTTGCTAATGGCGGCTAGCCATGTGCAGACTTTCAGCATATTCCCTTCTTTTATTGCAGATTTATCAGAACTGGAAGGGTCTTGTTTCTTTTTGTCGTTTTTTGTGAATCATTTGTTCATGTTCCTTACCTGCGTCAAATGTTTTTTTCTTACAAGCATCCAGCTCTGAAAAAGTAAAATGCCGTAGCACATATAATTATATTCCCAGCTAACCTATGCGCCCTCTAATTATAAAATTAATCATTGTAACTAACTTTTGTTCCAAACCCCGAAACTAAGATAACTAGTGTCTGTTTACTATTAGCCGCTATATTTTCCCCAAGGAATATTAGGAGAATAGACCAAACTGACGCAACAGGTAAAAATCATTGGGAACACATAATAAACTGCAGTCTCCTCTATCAATATTCTTGGGTTTACCATTGAAAAGGAAATGAATTGGACCAGCCATGCAAATCTTATGGCCACCAAACAGTTAAGAGGTTGAGAGGTAAATTATAAGTAGTGAATGTTAGAGTCGGTAGAGGCCTTCCGAGATTTGGGAATACAGATAAAAATATCATGATCATATACAGAACGTAACTGAACATGCTAATGAAATGTAATGAACATGAAAGTGATACTACTGCTCGCCTTACTTCGGAGGAGTAAGTGGGCGTCCAAATTTAAGAAGGAAGCGATAATGAGAAAAGCTGTCTACGCAACTCGAATGATTATCTTGGAAAGACAGGTAACTTCCGCAAGCGACGCTAAAGTTCTCGCCTGCTTGAATGAATGCCAAGCACCTTGAAGTAAGTGCTGTAATATTAAATTGACCTCAGGAAACGCGATTCTGTTACAGATTAGAAGCAAGATGATTTTGGAAATACGATTTTCTGAAAAGGACGCCATTACAACATTGAATGAAAGCGCAACTTTACACATGCGAAAATTGAAACAAAATGACGGAAATGTCGTGAAAAGATCGTCGTGGTCAGATCTAAAATAAATTTAAAGTATGTGTCTATGGAGTACTCAAGACAGATGTAAAGTAACTCACGTGAAATAGTTAACACCTCCCTTAAAATAGGGATTGCTGCATGTAATAAAACGAAGTTCCGCGATGGCGGGCTAATGTTCAACGCCAATTGGGAAACAATGGGAGTTTTGAACGGCAGGGTGCAAGGGAAGCTAAGAAGTAGTTGATGAATCGTAATTCAATTTAATTCCTCGTGGTTCCATACGCGCAGGGATGAGGTCAAATGTATTTTTTTTTTAAGATTTGAATGCGAATGTGGGTATGCAATTTTAGGGATTAAGGACAGGCGCTGACGAGTTGAAAATAAAAAGGCAGAAGCTAACAGTCAGTGAGGGAAAAAGGTAAATCCAATCCAACCGTTCCTCAGGCAGCACAATAATAATAACAGAAATAGACCATCTTTCTCAAACTAAGAGCTTTTATCGTTATTTTTGTATAATTATTTCTATTTGTATGATTAGTACGATTATTGGTATTGTTAGTGATGATAGTATTGTTAATACTCGTACAATGAATGTTACTAATTAAAGTCCTGATGGGGGAATAAGGAAGGCAGTCGCCCTTTCTTGAAATGTCACTAAGGAAATTCCGAAGAACATCTTCACACTGAAGATTGTTTATATTCGGAGTGTGTTGTCTCATGTTTGGGAAAGATAGGCAGGGACCGATACATTTTAAATGAAAATTGAATAAGTATTTGAATCCATAGAAGACATAGGACTGTGGGGTTTTGGAAACAGTCATGTTAATGTTAGAGCGCTAAACGGCAAACGACCGTTGCTTACAAAATGTACAGGCCGAGCAAATAAGATATAAGAGCCGAAATTAGGCCATTCGGCCCATAACGTCTGCTCCGCCATTCAATCATGGCTGATAAGTTTCTCAACCCCATTCTCCCGCCTTCTCCCTGTAACCTTTGATCCCATTTCCAATCAAGAATCTAAATCATAGAGGAAACTCTATCGTATATGAACATCGCCATCACAACGTAAATGGATATAAATATATGATGAATTGATTCAGTATTTTGTCTAGAGGCTCTACCTTCTCTGAAGCATTGGTTTTAGCAAAACGATATTAATCGTTTTTCTTCAGTACACTCTTATGCATAGTAATATAACTTACACTATTTGTCTGCAAACAAAATAGTGAATGTATTATGGCTTTCTAACTTAATAAAATAACAGCACATTAAATAATAAAATTTATTGAATAGCAAATCAATGCATTTAAAGTTTACTGTAAATGATAAAAGTAAATAATGATTAGTTTGCTGCAGTGCTTACCGCTTTCTTTTAGGTTGCATTGAAAATAAGGAGGCAACAGAATGTCATATTAATGAGTGTAAAATTAAAAATCATTATAACATAAATGTTGTGGGTTATTTTCTACATAGGATTCATTGCGTTAATTTTCAAATTTATCTCCAATAGAGCGATATCGCAACTGCAACAGAATATTTTCAATAACCGGAAGTGATGTAAGATGTCGTTGACTTGATATTGCTCGAATTAGATTACTGCTGAAAAGATAAAATTAGCCCCAACATGTCGAAACTTTTCAGGAATTTTCACCTACTGGATAATGATATGATTGCTGTCAATTTTCATCAAGGGCACACTCACCTAGCTTTCACTTAATGGCATGTAATCTTAATTTATTCCTGATGATCTGCCGACCTATCAAATTGTCCATTCTCTAAAATGTTTTTGTTATTGTTGCGCAATGTTAAAAGGACTATTCTATTTTTTGATGAGAACTATTCTGAATATTAGTTTACGTCTATTGGATTGCCAACTCTCCGTGCTCGGACTCTGCATAAACATCCAATCAATGCATGTTAATTTTCTTTAGTGAAATCCGTGGGGAGTGAAAGCTTTGAATGTTTCAACGTCTCCTTAGCATTTTTTGTCGTGACTTACTATCAGCCTTTAGGGATTTTTTCAACACTTGCAATTTCCTCTTTATTGTCTACAGTGGCCCGACATGGGACACTAATATTGCTACCAATACCTGATATTATCCTATTCTCTTTCCATGACCTGCTAAAATGCTTTATTAGCCGTAATGCTTATCTACCAGAAATATTTTTCGATAAACTAATAACGCTTCCGTGCCTCTGTGATATTTCTGAAACCCATTTCGCATTCTCGAGGTAAAAGAGACAGGCCAAGACCTAAACTCCATAACCTCTGCTCATTGTTTGTCACATAATTCTCACAATGTTTGCACGCAAAACGTGCCCAATTATTTCTACAAATTGTAAGCAGAAGAGAGCCTGTAAGAACCACCCCTTTCTTTTTATTCTACGTTCGAAGAATGGGCGGGACCGTTCAGCAGATCTCTCAAATTCTTTCGAAGAATATGCAGGAATTTATCGAACCCCGGTGATTAGAATGAGTGGGGAAAAGCGGCTGCGCAGGTGAGGGCCAGCAATATTAATTCCCTCTAATGGTCACAAAGTGTTAACTAATGTAAGTCTCCTAATTTGTATATTTTCTTGTTCGTACGCCACGATTTCACAATCCGTCCTTCCTTCCCATCACCCTCGTCCTATCATTGAGCTTATTACATTTCTTCTTGTATGGCACCTACACCTGCAATTGTCCATGCTGATCGTTCTAATCTACTTACACACCTGCTGACTTTCATTTCAACACCATTCTATTTGTACATATAGATCTTCTAAATCCCTCAACGTCTTAATACAAATAGCATATCTTTCTTACTTCCAGGCAACTCATACAGCTTAGAGGAAACAGACAAGCACACGAAGTGGGAGACAGATTATCTATTTGATGTTAACACTCCAATAAACACGAATTGATATTGGGGCGGGGAATATCAGGTGCTTGGTGCGGGGCTACTGAGTGTGCCAGGTTTCCCAGTAACCCAATAATCTCAGTCAAATCTCACTCCCATCCATTATGTATCGAATTTATTTTTTAGGAGACATTGTCCCTGTTTCACCTCACCCCTGTCACTAAAGAAGTTTGACCTTACTGTTTACGACAAACATTTTCCGGTTTTAATGAAAGGTCTTCAATCTGAAAAGTTAGCTATGCTTCTCTCTCCACAGATGCTGCCTGATCGGTAAAGTATTTTCAGCATATTTTTATTTCAGATTTGCATACTCTCTGGTAATTTTGTGTGTTATGAACACAGACGGCTTTTAAATGTCATCAACTTTAAATGGAAAAGAATAAAGGGCAGTTTGCATAATACGTATCCACCAGTTTTATTGAATGGAAAAGGAATATCTACCTGGGTTTATGAATGGCAGCTGATCACCAGCAGTCCGATTTGTAATCCGCAGCACAGTTCCATTTTAACTTTTGCAATGTGGCAAGCCTTCAATTGCTATTATAAGGTGGGACGTTAGAAATCCCAAGCGTGTCCTCATATAGTGTTTATTTTGGATTGCTTACCATTGCCTCCGAGATCTTGCGGTGTATCTTAATCCTATAGTGCGCTGTTTTAGTCCGTGTTGTTAAACTTATTGAAAGACATTCGGAGCAATTTAGGAACCCCATGTTGGCTGCTGTTCTAAAATTCGTCAGTTAAATAATTTAATATATTAGATTTCTGTTTATCTTAACTTATGCGCAGATAACTTGTTATGTTTTGTTGTTTCCATATCCCACAAATGCTGGCCCTGCCGTCTCCCACAGTAAATTATTCATACACACTACGACCACCCATCCTGCCCAACCCGCTCCCCACTTTCTTTTTCTTTCATAATAGAGTTGGCATTTTAGATTATAATCACCTGACTAATTTCCAACTTGGGCGGCAATACTAACACTGTTAGAAAACCTAAGTCTGCCTCGAACATTCAATTTAAGGCGAAACATCTTAAGCCGTACGAATCTGTTATAAAAGTGCTCGAAATCCAGGGAATACGAAGTAATCAACAGACAGGCGGAAAATCTCCATTATGATGCCATAGCAAATATTTCATCTTGCTAATGGCGGCTAGCCATGTGCAGACTTTCAGCATATTCCCTTCTTTTATTGCAGATTATCAGAACTGGAAGGTTCTTGTTTCTTTTTGTCGTTTTTGTTCATGTTCCTTACCTGCGTCAAGTAGTTTTTTCTTACAAGCTTCCAGCTCTGAAATGGTAAAATGCCGTAGCACATACAATTATATTCCCAGCTAACCTAAGCGCCCTCTAATTATAAAATTAATCATTGTAACTAACTTTTCCAAACCCCGAAACTAAGATAACTGGTGTATATTTACTATTAGCCACTATATTTTCCCCAAGGAATATTAGGAGATCAGGCCAATCTGACGCAACAGGTAAGAATCGTTAGGAACACATAATAAACTGCAGCCTCCACTATCAATATTCTTGGGTTTACCATTGAAAAGGAAATGAATTGGACCAGCCATGCAAATCTTATAGCCACCAAACAGGTAAGAGGTTGAGAGGTAAATTATAAGTAGTGCAAGTTAGATTCGGTAGAGGCCTTCCGAGACTTGGGAATACAGGTAAAAATATCATTGAAATATCATTATCATATACAGAACGTAACTGAACATGCTAATGAAATTTTGATCTTTATATTCAGAGAACTCGAATGCAAGGCTGCAAACGACAATAGTTATACAATCACAGTGTTAGGTCCCATTTGGAAAATGCTGGGTAGCACAACTTTGGAATGGTGCATTAGCTTTGGAACGAGTGAAGCTTGTATTCATCACCTGATTCTAACAGTTAAATTATACCAGCAGATGGATCATCAAAATATCCCGACAGGTGCAGAATAAATAGAAAGGTTTCAGAGCATATTAGAATTTATATCTAGAGGATGAGAATACAAAGAAGGAAAGGATATGTTTCAGCTATTCCAGACCCTGTTTATGCCACACCTGGAGTGTTTTTGGCAGTTCCAGGCATGCATCTTATGATCTTGATATTGGCATTCGACGTTTCGCAGTTTAGATTGACCAGAAAATATCTAAACACCAAAGCTTATGTTGTGAGGAGAAATTGTACAAAGTAGTATTATATTCTTTAAATTTTAATAGATTTTGCGGGGTGATTTAATCGCAATTTTGAATATATTAAGGAAAATTAGTTTAGCTAGAATTACAGAAGTTCCGCTGATCTGGGAATCTGGGAATAGGTGGCATTGTATAAATAAAGAGACAAACCTTTCACGAGTGAAATTAGGAAACAAATTTTGCATAAAAAAGAGAAGCTTCCAGTAAACTTTCCCGACGGCAATTAATAATAGATCAATTTCAAACGTCAAATCTGAACAACATGGATTTTTCTTATCCAAACATCTTGAGGTATATGGGACCAAGTCAGGTATGTGGAGTTAGTTCTCAGAGCCGCATGATCTCATTGGATGGCCGAAACGGCTCCAGGATTTAAATCGCGGATGACTGTTTTATTTCCATATGCTCGTAAAGGATGCAAGTTATACGGTCTACAAGTAAAATACTGAACAATTTGTATAGAAGAAAGAACGACCACTCATTTTACAAAGTAAAGTAGCAATAACATTCTCTGGCAGGATATTGTTAAACGTATTGTCAAATTATGTTAGCATAGAATTGCACCTGTTCCCGTCTGGGCAAGCAATTATGCAACAGTTTCCTAAATTATGCATGCTTTGGTTTAAAGAAACATTCGTCTTACTGAGAAAGTATCATTCTGCTCCTAATGAAAATTGTATTGACACCAAATGCCAATGACATCAAATCCTAATACTACCTTTTAATACGGAATTATCTTTTTCACTGGACTAATATTGTCCCGGGACTAGTATACCAGAGATCCAGGATAATGCTCTGGGTCGCCGAGTTCGAATCCCATAACGGCAGACGGTGAAATATTAATTCAATAAAAAATATGGAATTGAAAGTGAGATGATGACCGCGAAACTATTGCCAATTACTATCAAAAAAAACCACCGGATTGACTAATGTTCTTTTGAGAAAGAAATCTGCTACCCTTATCTGGTCTGGCCTACATGTGACGCCTGGCCAACATCAATGTGATTGACTCTTTAAAATGTTCTCTGAACAAGGGCAATTAGGGATAGGCAACAACTGCTGGCCTAGCCAGCGACGCCCCCATCATTTGAACCAAAAAAGAAAACTCGCAACATTGTTGTTCCTTTTGTAATATGTTTAAGAAGTTTATATTATGACTTGCCAACAGCGAGTGGAATCGACAAAAACCTGAAACGAACAAACCTTGCAGCTTATGGAACGACTATTCATATATAACAACATTTAACTTTAAAAGAGACCGCTACACCTGTCTTAGTAAGAATATTTACTTCTTAAAAGCACGAGACGAACATATTGCATCAGGGACCAATTGACCCAGAAATTTCAAAATTAACAACAAATCTGCTTTCATACCTTGGGTTGTTGCAGCTCCTGCACCGCTGGCGCACTCTAGGAAGAGAAAAAAACACAGAGCTGATTCATTTCGCTATATGTTACAATGTTACCGTTCTGCTGCGCAGTTTCTTGCACGGTGGGGTTCAGACGTATTTTTCAAACTGGGAATTCATTGCATGCTACTCAAAACGATCAACTTAAGTACTACTGCCTGTTCCTGGAGCAAAGTTATGAAGATTAATAGTGAAAACCGGAGAACGTTGGACAGATTAAGATGCGTTTTCTGCGTGAACTACTTCTCAGTTAAAGATTTCAGATCAATTATACAAATTAGAATAATTAGAGCAGGGATTTGGCTTGTGGTCTAAGAGGAATTTTCGCATTGCAGAACAATCTTTCATGATGTAAACGGTCAAATTTCTATATACAATAATGCCACTTGTAGTAAAGCAATTGAAAATCGACTTCCCAGACAATTAATTGGACATAGGAACGATGCCTCTAAGACTCTGTGGAACAATCAATGTTAGATCTAGTTGAAATTTATCTCCCATCGTGTGATTGGGAAAACAGGGAATGATCAAAACTGACCGGACGGAGATAGGCAAGATAAGCTTTGAGACTAAATCATGAGAGTATGATTAAGAAAATTTTCAATATAGCTGCAAAAGGTTTCCCCGAAATAAATACATTGAGGAAACAGAAATACTGGAAAATGTAATGAAACCGGAAATCAGGGCATGAGAGGCAAAAACTGCCACACAAGCGGAAGGTATATCAAAATGATAAAAGCACGAGAACAAAGAAGGTTACAGTTATGGTACATTTACTGTTTCAGTGTACAGCTACCAAAAATTAGCTATCAGGCAGAATGAAAAGTTATTCGATCACAAACAGAAAGTTAAGAAAAACAATCGAATTTCCCAGTAAAGACGTGGAGAAAACTTCAGTGTTTGGCCAAATCGGAGGTTTTTGAAGCTATGTTTCACCGATCGTACATAGGTATTTTCTCTAAGTCCATAAGTGAAAACATAGCTTAATTGCACATAATAAATTACAATTACAACGATGAGTCAAACTTCACTATAGTTAATTGTAGAAAAACAAAGTCTAGCAAGTATCTTGTCCAAATTAACTGGATAGAAACAACAAACAATTAGGTACAAATGACAAGCAGTAAAATGTCTTCCAGTATGAAATCATTGCAGAACAAGGCTAATATATTCCGATAAAGAAAATACAGGGTGCATCAAAACATGGATTTATATGCACACACAGATTGATTAGAGATCAATTAGGATCGAAGAGCTAAGAATATATTAAAGGGTACGGCCAATGATATGAAAATATTATTGATAATATAGTACATATTAAAGCATAATGGCAAAAACGGAAGATCGAAAAAATATACTGGCGAATGACTTCAACTAAAACAAACAACAGCTCAAGTAACACCGTTCGCACTTCTGCCTTAGAAGGTAAGTTTCACACGCCACTCCAAGACATGTAAGTACTCTGCTGCCTGAATATAGCACTGCATGGAGGCAGATATTTTACGTCGATCCATACTTAAAATCAGGAGCTTGGATCTTGTGTTTTTGATAGCGAAGAAAGGTATCCTCATTGCAACGGCTCAATCAATGATTGATTGGTTGTGGAATATACTGGGGCAATTGAAAGTGAAATTGACATGAAATTGGTCCAAATATTAGAATTTATTTCTCCATTTGCCCTCTTTATAGCATTAAACCTATTAAACGCACCCATAAACTCAAAACGCGCCCATCTGTATTTGTTACATTTCCAGAGCAGTAAGCATTTCTTTCAGAATAGCATCAGTCGAACCATGTACCCTAATAAGGATCTGTTTCATAGAACGGAAAAGTGTTTTAAGTTTTTCAATTTCCAAAATTAGCAGTGTGCAAAATGTAAATTAGTGATCAAGTTCATCACGGAAGAATCCAAAAAGAGATCATTTTTAAATTAACAATAGAAACTCCAATTAAATAATTGGATTCACTGTTTTCATCAAGCATTTACCTTTCGTTTTTCCTTCTAACTCGTTCTCTATAAAGTAAAATAATATGTTTACCACATACAAGATCGCGTTGTTGAACAATGAGGTCTCTATCGCTACCTAATATGGATTTCAGGCATAAATCGCTGCTTCCTGTGCAGCTCCAACCTCGTAAGAATCTTTTATTTCTCCAGATTCAGGTGCTTGCGTTTTGCTGAATAAAGTACTGGATGGTTGTATCTTTGCACAAATGCCTGTAAGTTATGGATTTTCCCCCCTGGGACACCGCCTACTCTTTGGGGTTCATATAGCTAACACATCGCGTGCAACATTCGTTGTATAGTAGCTAAAAGATCCAAAGTACTTTGTTTCCTGAGTCGATTTTTGTTAACCTAAGTGTGTTTCAAAACAGGCACGTGTGAGCTATGACACAGTAACGGTAGCATGCTGGAAATCACTGATATTATTTTAAAAGGGGCGCAATTGATAATTAACCGTCAAATGGAAAAAATATCACTTCAGAACATACTAAACATATCGATCCACCAATTGCGCGGTATTAACCCATACAATAGGCATAAATTTAGGAAATAAACCAGCGCCTCGAGTCGCATTTCCTCCAAAGATAATCTACAATTTACACCGTGATTTAAACCAGTGCAATAATTATTGTCTCTATTGGATTAACTAACACAATTCATTATCCCTCATTTGAAATTTTAAAATTCAATAAAGCAATTATTCTGGACATAAAGGATATATTTTAAGAATATTCTTCTACTTTTATCATTTCCTCAATGCTTTTCCACAATATGGTTACAAAATGCGATAGATTTCCGACTTGCAGGCGGAGTTAAAAAGAGCTTTCGCAGCAGCTTCCCAATGTAGAAACTTTGCACTTGAAACTATTGAACGTAAAAATCGGATGATTGTTATTACAATTCGCCGAATATTACTACCAAATTATTGATAGATGAAAAATATACCCCTGTATACGAAAATAAAAGCTGTAATGTAGTAGTGGCAAAAAATACAAATGCAAAGGAGCTTTGTGAGTAGATTCACCATGAATATTTGGGCAAAAACCTGAGGAGAGACCATTGGGCTTTTCGAGGATCGTTGTTTAACATCCAGGAAGTGAACATGAAATATATCCACAATAACGAAACTCAGTTGTTCGGGTTTATAGGACCATTGTAACTCGGGTATGGTGCCACCACACATTTATTCATGGTTGTGCTGTGTTTCAATTAAGCATCCATCTGCTTAACTTCCACGAGAGGAAAAAGAACCACTTTTCTGTCTTACCTATTTCTATATACATATCCAAGAGCGTTTGCAGAGCTGACAAAGAGATAAAAATGAAAAGCACTGTTATCTCTCTGTTACACTGCGTATCATACTTCTAAACGTTGTTGTTAAATTGATGTCGAGCTTTGACGGAATAAGAGCGATGGCAAATAGACAGTTCACTCCAAATTCAGTCCGGTTTCTTTTTCCTTTGACCACAATTGAAAAAAAAAGATCAGCATTGTATAAATTGTTAAAAAGCAGCAACTTCCATTTATACGGTTTGCCTAATCACGATTTCTTATTTTGCACGAGGGTCGAGACCAATTTCAACCAGATATATTTCAACACCGAATATATTTGATAACGATTAAAAGTGGTGACATAATTACAGTTATTTAACTCTGGGTAGCAGGCATTAAGCAGCAATACTAAATTCGACTTCCATTCCAACACACAAATTGGCCCTTTTTGTTGCAGTTAAGGAAATTGTGGAGTGGGTGCGGGCATGTCATGTGATGTCAATTCGTTATCTCGTGTTTCACATATTTGTCCATAGGTTAAACACCTCCTCCATCTTTATTTGTTTCTTGGTCAGTGATCTGCATTTAAATCTACATTAAGCGGAAATAGCCTCTGCTCTTTAATGTATCAAAAATAAAATTTCATTTAATATATGCAACTGAATAAATATACCCCGAATTAACACAATGCTTCTGCATTATTGCTTAATCTTCCAGAAAGTTCGTCATGAATGGACGTACAGATTCCCAGATGATGGAATATTCCCAACTTGTTTTATATGTACAAAAACGAACTGTTAATTAAGTAAATATGCTACTGGATCACCTAATTTAAATAATTTACAATATCATATCAATCATCTTACCAGCTATATGGAATGAGGTATGAATGTATAATGTCATCAATTTATGCTTTAAGGTATGTTTCAACAATATGTATTGTTCATGAGGAAGAAGTTTTTTACGCAGAGGGTAGTAGGTGTCTGGAATTCGCCACCCAAGTTGGTGGTAGAGGCAGAAACTCTAAATTCTTTTAAAAGTAACTGGACCTGCACCTTAAGTGCTGTAAACTGCAAGGCTATGGGACGGGCGCAGGAAGGTGGGATTAGAAAGGGCATCTGGGTGTCCTTGGGCTGGCATGGACAAGATGGACCGAAAGGCCTCCTTCCGTGCTGTAAATGTTCTACGTTTCTATGATTCTATGATTCTATGTTGATGATAAGTATTTCAATGGCAAATAATTCAGTTTTCGAATATCTTGCTATTGAATGATTGTGACCAAAAAAACAAACGAGCCGAAAATGCATGGACATCAGTTGCAATCAATGCACAGCATTACTAATTATTAATAGAAAAGAAACATTTTGAAATTTTGTAGCACCGAAATTAAGAACATGCTAAATTAAAAATGCACTACCAGTTTAAATGTTTGCCAATCGCTGCAGCCCAAATTACACAAATATTTCAGCTGTCAGTATATGTGCATAGTAACGTTTGAAATGTAGTTGCACATTTCTTAAACATCTGTCATTGAAAAGAAATGTGACCTATCCTGAAATTCCAGGTCATTACATGAGCCAGGTGAAGTATCTAAGTTTCATAGGTGTTTACAACAGTAATGCCTTCCAAAACAACTATTTTAACTTTCTAGGTAAAATTATACTGGCATATTTCGAAAAGTCACAACGCAGCGTGACTGTAATGATATTGTTACTGTTCCTTAAATGCTGGGTGCATTGCAACACCGTGTTCCAAAAAGCTACAGTTAAGATCTCCATATACTTCAGACATGTATTTTGTGTATATTTTTGCACGAATAAGAATTCACAACCTACACTGGCCCAGTGAGAAATCACAGAAATTACTTTGCAGAACGTCTTCCCAATAATATTTGAGCACCGCAGAGGGACAGAAGATCGTGTACAAATGCAATGAAAACAACGTGAATTGCCACAAAGAATCAATAATTGAGCAGTATAGGGAAATGCAAAGGCACTCATCTTTGTTGGTTATATGTATCAGTGGAAGGTAAGGGGATTTAGGATACAAATAGCATGGTGGTATGCTTGCAAAGAATACAAAATTGCATTACGTCCTCGTTATGACGTGACAGATGATGTGTGCTAGTTCACATCCATGAGGGAATCATGATCATGCAGTCACAATTATTTTGCAATTTGTATTTTATTTCGAGATGCCTGCCCTGAATTCAGTAATAACAAATCCATCAAGACTCTAGAGATTTTTTACAAAGCAAAATTAAAAATGTATTAACAAAAGAAAAGATTTCAAGCACATGCATAGGTCTACAAATAACAACTATAAAAGCTCCTAAAAACCCTAATTAATCTGGCTTCCAGTTACACCCCCCAGCCACTTAACACAATGCCCTCGACTGTAGAATTCAAAATGCCTTTTCATAGCTTCGGTTTCTGTAGACAGTGCTTATTGCACAATTTCTGGAGGCTTCCCACACTTCTAGTGGATCCTATCTTCCGATAAGCCACTTTATTTATTCACAAATTGAATGGAGAATGAAGTCTATAAACATATGTATAAGAGAAGGCATATCATAAATAATAGTATACATAACACGCGAAACATGACAATTTCCGAGAAGAGAGGAAAGTGCATTCAGAAATGCAGTTTTCATTTACCAGGAAGAATATCCCGGCTATTATAGTCAGCAGTGAATGAATAGCTCTCTTCAGCAATAAGCCTGAAGGGTTCTCACTAATACATGCAGAGCATAAACCAGGAAATATATATATTCAAAATGTTAAGAGGGATTAAACCTGAATGTCCATTGCAAATTTCGTGGAAACTAATGGGAAGCTATTTTAAACTAATGTCAATGCATGTCTGCCAATGCCAGCACAGTTCCAATGCACCCCGTGGGCTAATAGGTTTTCTCAGACAGGAACTTCTGTAGCCTAATGTTTAAATGAGCTTGAACGGATGCCAGACGTTGCTGTTCGACTTTGTCCATTCTAATGGTGAGAGCTGCTAGCCTCTTAGTATTGTAAAATCTGGGCCAATATATTTCGTACTGTGGACGAGCAAGAGCTCAAACGATCGACATGTTTTCTTTCTGAAGCTACTTATTACAGCTGTCAAGAGATGGGCATTAACTAATATGAATTTTATCGAGCTGCTGGCCATTGTTTGGATACTTTACTGGCAGTGACAGAAAAATAATATCTAGTAGGACATGGTGTCTTTTTAGTGAACCAATTTAGATCTAAAATAATCGTCATCATTGCATCTCAGTAATGTTTACCAACGATGCAATTCAAGTTGCACAATTGATGCAATATTCCAAGACTTTGTAAAAGCACTCAACATATGTACCATGCTACACACTCGAGCACTCACTGCAGCATAAGAGCCTGGTGACAGCTGATGTGTCCAAGGATCTTCCAATTAATTTTAGAAACACAGGGCTGAATCTTCTGAGCAGTGGCAATCACAGTCGGATTTCCACTCCGATCCAATGTATTTAGTTTGCACCAGACCCGCGCACATCTCTCCGGACTTCTGAACCGGGAGTCCTCAGAAATATGCAACAAAGAGTCGACTTTTCTAGTACAAAACCTCTGGGGAAGCCAAACCACAGACGCTCTGTATGGCACTTGCTGCAGCGTTCCAATAAGTTTAAAGGTCCCAAAGCTATTTTGAGAAGCTAACGAGAGAAGATATGTGAGTAACGTAAGTGGGCGAGAGGATAAGGGTGACAGATGTGTGGGTGAGGAGGTAGCTGGCTGGTAAGTGGCTAAGGGAGTAGGCTGGCAGCTTAGGTGGATGAACGAGCAGGGTGGCAGGTGAATGGGTTGGGTTAGGGTGGCAGGTAAGTGGATGAGGGGAGCAGAGTGGCAGGTGGGTGGGTGATGGGGTAGGATATGTCGGGGAGTCGGAGAGTTGAGGGCTAGTCTGGGGCTCGGTGGAGTAGTCCCTGTGTCAGGAGGGTAACTGGGTTCTTTGGAGGTGTGATTGTGTCATGGGAGATAGTTGGGTGGTCGGGGGAATATTTAGAGGTTGGGGTGTGGGTTAGTCGGGTTCTCGGTAGTGATATTACCCAATAGCAAAAATTGGTTTTAATCCTTCAAACATTTCCTGGGTAACTAACCTGGTAAGTGAGTGAGAAACATCCTAATTCTCCGATTCTAACTCAGAATTTCAGAGTGTTCCACATGCAGGGGGATACCCCATCAGAAGCTGAAACTTCCCGGGAAATCCCCGTGGAGTCCTTGCATTGGGACTTCGAAGGGGTCTCCCAACATATCTCCTGGGATCCCTCAGGGGCACGAAAATCCGGAAAATGGAAGGCTTGGGATGCTATTTCCGACAGTGATCAGAACTCAAAAAAATCCCCTTACATTTCTCTGATTTTTCTGAGCGATCATTAGATGGAGGTTCCTCCAAATCCAATCTAACGCAACAGATCTTGGAGGTAGCAACGTAAAGGATCTGCACAGAAGCCCCTTCTCCCTCTTCTAGTAAGTAAAGAATTTAAAGACAGAGATAAAAGCAAAAAACTGCTGGAAATCCAAAACAAAAACAGAAACAGAAATACCTGGAAAAACTCAGCAGGTCTGACAGCATCAGCACAGAAGAGCACAGTTGACGTTTCGAGTCCTCATGATCCTTCAACAGAACTAAGTAAAAATAGGAAAGGGTTAAAATATAAGCTGGTTTAAGGCAGGGAGACAGGGGGGCGGTTTTCGCATCTGTTCTGATGATGCCACTTTCAAAAACAGTCCCTCTGACATGTCCTCCATCTTCCTTAACAGAGGTTTTCCACCCACAGTAGTTGACAGGGCCCTCAGCTGTGTCCGGCCCATCTCTCGCGCATCCGCCCTCACGTCTTCTCCTCCCTCGCAGAAACATGATACGGTCCCCCTTGTCCTCATTTATCACCCCACTAGCCTCCGCATTCAAAGCATCATCCTCCACCATTTCCGCCAACTCCAGCATGATGCCACCACCAAACACATCTTCCCTTCACCTCCCCTGGCAGCATTCCATAGGGATCGTTCCCTCCGTGACACCCTGGTCCACTTCTCCATCACCCCATACTCATCAACCCCTTCCCACGGCACCTTCAAGCAGAAGATGCAACACCTGCCCCTTAACTTCCTCTCTCCTAACCGTCCAAGGGCCCAAACACTCATTTCAAGTGAAGCAGCATTTCACTTACACTTCCCTCAACTTGGTCTACTGTATTCCTTGCTCCCAGTGTGGTTTCTTCTATATTGGAGAGACGAAACGCAGACTGGGTGACTGCTTTGCAGAACACATTGGTCTGCCCGCAAGCATTACCCAGACCTCCCTGTCGCTTGCCATTTCAACACTCCACCTTGCTCTCATGCCCACATGTCTGTCCTTGGCTCGCTGCATTGTTCCAGTGACGCTCAACACAAACTGGAGGAAAAGAACCTCATCTTCCGACTAGGCAATTTATGTCCTTCTGGACTGAATATTGAGTTCAACAATTTTAGATCTTGAACTCTCTCCTTCATTCCCACCCTCTTTCCGTTTCTTCCCCCTCCTTTTTTGATTTTTTTCAATAATTTATATGGATTTTTCTTTTCACCCCTATTTCCATTATTTTTAAATGTATTTCCACCCATTGTTTATCTCTACCTTTTATGCCCTTTTAGTACTATTTCACCCCACCCCCACTAGAGCTATCTGTACCTTGTCTGTCCTGCTTTCTACTCTTAATTAGCACATTCCTTTAGATAATATCACCACCTTCAACACCTCTTCGTCCTTTTGTCTGCGACATATTTTTGGTTTTCTCCCCCTATTACTGGCTGCTTGTCCTAACAACACCCCCCCTCACCCCGCCTCCTCACCCCATTAAACCAGCTTATATTTCACTCTTTTGTTATTTTTATTTAGTTCTGTTGAAGGGTCATGAGGACTCGAAACGTCAGTTGTGCTCTTCTCCGCCGATGCTGCCAGACCTGCTGAGTTTTTCCAGGTATTTCTGTTTCTGTAAAGAATTTAAATGTTCTTTGAAAACAGCTGCGAAAGCAGGTACATGTGTATGATAGGTGGGTAGGGAGTAGGGTGATGAGTGGTAGTTTGGCTAATGGGGGAAGGGTGGGTGAGGGAGTTGGAGGGGCAAGGGAGCAGGGTGGGCAAGGTGAGTGGTAAAGGGGATAGTGTGGGTAAGGGGGTGAGGTGATATTTGGATAAGGTATAAGATGGGAAGCGGCGAATGTTGGTAGGGTGGCAGGTTGGTAGCTGCTTAGGATTGTTGGCAAGGTGAGTAAGGTGGCAGGTTTATGAGGTGGGTAGGTGTGTGAGGTCAAAGTGTGCAGGTCGATGAAGTTGGAAGTTTGGTAGCTGGGTGAAGTGGATTGGAGAGTGGGTGGGCCAGGGGTGTCAGGTCGGGTTATTAGGAATTCGGGCCAGGTCACGATTTAGGCCAGTACAGTACAGGTTAGTCAAGTCGGGTTCGAGGTAGCCAGTGGCGACTCGGGCTGTGAAGTAGGTTCAGGTCAGGTCGGGAGATGTCGGGTCAGGTGAGGGAAGTAAGCAGGTCAGATCTGGGAAGAGTGTCCTGCAGTCAGCAAACGGTGAAGCAGTCTGGGAAAAGTGTCCTGCAGCCAGTTCTTGATGAAAATAACAAGAGCGACATCACAAGGAAGCACAAGAGGGTGATGGAGAGAGCAAAACCAGCGCGATTGCGGAATGGGACCAAAATCAATCCAGGGGTTGGGGTTGCTAGTGCTGTTGGGGTGGATTTAAACTAACTTGGCGGGGGGGGGGGTGGAATCCTGAGAGGAGGTTCAGCAGGGGGGGATGCACAGCCAAAATTAGAAGAGGGAGAAAGTAAGCCTGGAAGACATAGAAATTATAGGCCAGTTAAGGCACAAGGGAGCTTGGCAAGGTTGGATGGCATTTATTGTGATGCATGGAGCCGGAAGAATAAGGCAGATGAGTTGAGGGCACAGATTAACACATGTAAATATGACGTCATTGCTGTCACAGAGACATGGTTGAGAGAGGTACAGCATTGGCAGCTCAGAGACAGGGAAGGAGGTAAAAGAGGAGGGAGTATCGCAGTATTGATCAAAGAATCAATTACAGCAGCAAGGAGAGTTGACATCTTAGCAGGTTCCTCAAATGAAGCCATATGGGTAGAACTGAAAAACAAAAAAGGAGTAATCACATTTCTGGGAATATACTATAGTCCCTCAAACAGTTAGAGAGAAATAGAAGAGTAGATTTTTAGGCAAATTTCAGAGAAGTGTAAAAAATAATAGGGTAGTAAAAGTGGGGGATTTCAACTTCCTCAACATTAACTGGGTTAGTCATAGTGTGATAGGCTTAGAGGAAGCGGAATTCTGAAAATGCATCCAGCAGTGCTTTTTAAGCCAGTATGTAGAAGGCCTGACAAGGGGGGGGTGGGGCACAGTCCTGGGCTTAATTTTAGACAATGAAGCCGGACAAGTGGTAGATGTATCAGAGGGGGAGCATTTTGCAAAGAGTGATCAGACCTCCGTTAGATTCAAGGTTGTTAAGGAAAACGACAAGGATGAGCCAGAAATCAGAGTTCTAAATTGGGGGAAGGCCGATTTTAATAAGATCAGATACGCTTTGGCCAGGGTGGACTGGCAGCAGCTGCTTTTAGATAAATCTGCTTCAGAGAAGTGGGATTCATTCAAGATGGAAATAGGGAGAGTATAGGGCCAACATATTCCAATAAATATAAAGGGTGCCAGCAACAAATCCAGGGAACCCTGGATGTCGAGGGATATCCAGGATTGGATAAAGAGAAAATGGGAGGCTTATGGCAGATACCGAGGGCTCAAAGCAGCAGAAGCCATACAGGAGTATAGAATGGGTAAGGGGGGAGGGGGGTGCAGGGAGAACTTAAAAAGGAAATTAGGAGAGCAAAAAGGGAGCATGTAGAAACATTGGCAAGTAAAATTAAGGAAAATCCATAGTTATTTTACCAGTATGTTAAGCATAAGAGGATAACTGGGGAAAGTGTATGGCCCATTAACGACCATAGTGGTAATTTGTGGAGCCAAAAGACGTAGGTAGGCTTCTAAATGAATACTTTGTGCTGGTATTCACAAGTGAGAGGGACAACGTGAGTATGGAAATCAGGCAGAAGGACTTTGACATAATTAAATAAATTAGCATAGAAAGGGGGGAGGCTCTAAGTGGCCTGGCAGGATTGAAGGTAGATAAATCTCCAGGCCCGGATGAAATCTATCCCAGGCTGTTGAGTGAGGCAAGGTAGGAGATAACAGGGGCACTGGCAATGATTTTCAATACTTCTCTGGCCACAGTAGAGGCGCCAGAGGACTTGAGGACAACCAATGTCGTACCATTATTCAAGAAGGGAGGAAGGGATCAACTACAGACCAGTCAGTCTAACCTCAGTAGTAGGGAAACTATTGGGTGCAATTCTGAGGGGAAGAATTAATCTACACTTGGAGATCCAGGATTAATCAAGGATAGTCAGCAGGTTTTGTTAAGGGGAGGTCATGTCGGCCAATTTGATTGAGTTTCTCGAAGAGGTGATCAAGAGTGTGGAAGAGGGCAATGCATTTGACATAGTCTACTTGAACTTCAGCAAGGCTTTTGATAAGGTGCTGCATGGGAAATTGATAACGATGGTAAGAGCCCATGGGATCCAAGGCAATTTGGCAAATTGGATCCAGAATTGGCTGAGTGGCAGGAGACAGAGTGTGATGATCGAGTTTTTGTGACTGGATGCCTGTGTCCAGTGGGGTTCAACAGAGAGTGGTGTTGGGCCCCTTGCTGTTTGTGGTATATGCAAAAGATTTAGACTTGAACGTAGGAGGGCTGATCAGTAAGTTCGCAGATGACACAAAAATTGGTGGGGTGGTAAATAGCGAGGAGGATAGCCTGAGATTATAGGAGGATTTAGATGGGCTGGTCAGATGGGAGGATCAGTGGCAAATGGAATTTGATCCGGATAAGACTGATGTGATGCACATGGGCAGGACAAACAAGGCACGGGAATACACAATGAATGGTAGAACCCTGGGAAGGGCCGAAGTGTGGATGTCCACCGGTCCCTTAAGATAGCGGGAATAGGTGGATAAGGTGGTTTAAGAAGGCATATGAGATCCTTGCCTTTATTAGCTGAGGCATAGAATATAAGAGCAGGGAGGTTATGCTGGAATTGCATAAAATGCTCGTTCAACCACAGCTAGAGTATTGCGTGCAGTTCTGGAATTTGCATTATATGAAGGATGTGGTTGCATTAGAGATAGTGCAGAGGTGAATTAACAGGATGTTGCCTGGGCTAGAGAGTTTGAGTTATGAGGAGAGATTGGATAGACTGGGGCTATTTTCCCTGGAGCAGAGGAGATTAGGTCGGGTGGGGGGGGGGGTTCATGGTTGAGATGTATAAAATTATGAGAGGCATAGATAGGGTAGAAAGGGAGGAACTTTTCCACTTGATGGAGGGATCAATAACTGGGGGCATAGATTTAAGGTAAGGTGCAGGAGGTTTAGAGGGGATGTGCAGAAGAATGTTTTCACCCAGATGGTGCGAATCTGGAACTCACTAAGTTCCTGAAAGGGTGGTAGATTCAGCAGACTCATAACATTTAAGAAGTATTTGAATGTGCACTTGCGGTGCCATGGCATACAAGGCTATGGGCCTAGTGCTGGAAAATGAGATTAGGATAGTTAGGTAATCGTTTGACTGACACAAACTCGATGGGCTGAAGGGCCTTTTTCTGTGCTGCAGATCTATGACGCCATGACTAGGTTGCGGATCGGGGGTATTGAGGTCGAGTTCGGGTGGGTACTCCGAGGTTAGGAGAGTCAGGTGGTGGAGTTGGGTCAGGATGGTTCACTCGTGAGTCGGGTCAGGTCAGGGGATTTGAGGGGGCATTCGACAACCAGTGTGAATGATGAGGGGCTGTCATTTGTATGGGTATCCAGTTGTTCGACTGGGCTTTTTATTTTGGCTAACAGTTGCTGGAGAACTATCCAGTTAAGTAAGTCTGAATTCTTCGAAGTCTCTGACTCTCAGAATTTGAGACATTTTCTGAGGGATCCGAGGATCATGGGAATTGCCCATTGGAAAATCAAAATTCCTACCTAATTTCCAAATAGTCCATGTGCTGTGGCATCCAAGGGGTCCCAAAGTGCACCTTTGGATGTGGGCCTGTTCTCAGACCATTTGCAGACCAAGATGATCTGGGCCAAGGACTGCGGCATTGACCTTAATGACTATGATTACTTGCTACCAATCGTTCAGAATAGTGACTTATTGTCCATTAAGCTTTAACACGCTTTGAGTTGCAAGAGTGGTGATTAGGAGATGATTTGGATATTTGCATTAATTCAAAGCTGTTTATCTTTGCAACAATATCAAAAAAAAACAGAAAAATCTCAGCAGGTCTGACAGCATCGGCGGAGAGGAATACAGTTAATGTTTCGAGTCCGTATGACTCTTCAACAGAACTAAGGAAATGAGATGACATATAAGCTGGTTGAGGGGGGTGGGACAGGTACAGCTGGATAGAGGGCCAGTGATAGGTGGAGGCAAAGTAGAGATTGCCAAAGGTCACAGACACAAGGGTATTGGCGGTGGTGATATTAGCTATGCAATGTGCTAATGGTGACATTGAGGGTAGAAAGCAGGACGAGCAAGTGACAGATAGCCCTAGTAGGGGTGGGGCAGGGGGAAGGGATCGAATTGGGTTAAAAGTTGGAGATAAAGTAATGGATAGAAGTACATTTAAAAATGATAGAAAAAGTTGGGAAAAGAAAATATATATATATATAAGATATATATATATAAATTATTGGAAAAGGTGGATCGGAAAGGGGGTGGGGATGGAGGAGAGAGTTCATGATCTGAAGTTGTTGAACTCAATGTTAGGTCCAGAAGGCTGTAAAGTGCCTAATCAGAACATGAGGTGTTGGTTCTCCAGTTTGCATTGAGTTTCACTGGAACATTGCAGCAGGCCAAGGATGGACATGTGGGCATGAGAGTAGGGTGGTGTGTTGAAATGGCAAGCGACAGGGAGGTCCGGGTCATGCTTGCAGACAGACTGAAGGTGTTCCACAAAGCGGTCATCCAGTCTGCGTTTGGTCTCTCCAATATAGAGGAGACTGCATTGGGAGCAGCGAATGCAGTAGATTAAATTGAGGAAAGTGCAAGTGAACTGCTGCTTCACTTGAAAGGAGTGTTCGGCACCTTGGTCAGTGAGGAGGGAGGAAGTAAAGGGGTAGGGGTTGCCCCTTCTGCAGTTGCATGGGAAGATGGCACGGGAGGGGGTTGAGTTGCAGGGGTTGATGGAGGAGTGGACCAGGGTGTCATGGAGGGAAGGACCCTATGGAATGCCTACAAAGGGGGTGAAGGAAAGATGTATTTGGTGGTGGAATCATGCTAGATTTGGCAGAAATGGTGAAGGATTATCCTTTAAATGTGGAGGCTAGTGGGGTGATAAGTCAGGACAAGCGGGACACTATCATGTTTCTGGGAGGGAGAGGAAGGTGTGAGGGTGCATGCGCAGGAGATGTGCAAAACACGGTTGAGGGCCCTACCAACCCCCGTGGGTGGAAAACCTCAGTTAAGGAAGAAGGAAGGCATGTCAGAGGAACTGTTTTGCAAATTGGCATCATCAGAACAGATGCGATGGAGGTGTAAGAACTCAGAGAATGGGATGCAGTCCTTCCAGGAAGCAGGTTATGAGGAGCTGTAGTCGAGGTAGCTGTGGGAGTCAGTAGGCTTGTAATGAATACTGGTGGACATTCTTTCACCATAAATTGAGAAAGTGATGTCAAGAAAGTGAATGGAACTGTCAGTGATGGACCATGTGAAAATGATGGAGGGGTGGAAATTGGAAGCAAAATTAATAGCTTTTTCCAGACGGGGGCATGAAGCAACACCAAAGCAGTCATCGATGTACCAGAGAAAGAGTTGTGGGAGGAGGCCTGAATAAGACTAGAACAAGGAATGTTCCACATAACCCATAAAGAGACAGGCATAACTGGGACCCATGCAGGTGCCCATAGCCACACTTTTTATTTGGTGGAATTGAGACAAGTTTAAAGAGAGAATGTTCAGTGAGAGAACAAGTTCAGCCAGAGGAGAGTGGTGATGGATGGGGGTTGTTCGGGCCTCTGTTCGAGGAACAAGCGGAGAGCCCTCAGACCACCCCGGTGAAGGATGGAGGTGTAGAGGGATTGGACGTCCATGGCGAAGAGGAGGCAGTTGATGCCAGGAAACTGTAAATTGTTGATATGATGTAGGGTGTCAGAGGAATCGTGGATGTAGGTGGGAAGAGACTGGAAAAGAGGAGAGAGACTGGAGTCAATTTAGCAAGTATTGAGTTCTGTAGGGCAGGAATATTTGTTTTGTCTGCACCTGTTAGCCTTTTTCGATTCCTTCCCCCTACCCCACCCCTACTAGGGCTATCTGCCATTTGCTCATCCTGCTTTCTACCCTCAATGTCACCATTAACACATTCCATAGCTCATATCACCACCGTCAACACCCCTTTTTCCTTTTGTCTATGACACCTTTGTCAATCTCTTCTTTGCCTCCACCTGTCACTGGCTCTCTATCCAGCTCTGCATGTCCCACCCCCCTCAACCAGCTTATAGTTCATCTCATTTCTATTTTTCCTTAGTCCTAATGAAGAGTCTTACGGACTTGAAACATTAACGGTATACCTCTCTGCAGACGCTGTCAGACCTGTTGAGTTTTTCCAGATATTTTTGTTTTTGTTTCAGATTTCCAGCATCCGCAGTATTTTGCTTTTACCGTTTATTTTTGTGCCCGGTTTGCCCACGACCTTCTTTCCATTACTTTACATTGTGTAAATTAATGGACATCATGTCTTCCAACATCTGATAGGATCTCGGGATGGTAAAGCTATTTTTTCGGATATTGTAAACGATGCCCCATAAAATATTTGTTGCTCTTTCCATCTCTATTGCAAAAGCGGGGTAACATTATTCAAGCTAGTAAAGTGTATTGGTCCCATTCTGACTCCTGATGGCGGGAACAGAAAATTCTCATCAAAAACCCTTTACTCCGCGACATATTTTATGAAAATGAAAGGTTTGCGGGCCTTAAGGTGAATATTAACGTGGAAAATTGGAATGCAATGAAATACTTCTCTTGGTCTTGGAATTCTATGACTAAGTGAGACAGTGTAACATTATATGCGTCCAACGAATATAAGAATGACAGATGCTTATAAATACAAACACCATTGAAGCAAAATGACAGTGATGTTGTAAAAGAGAATGTAGGCATATTTTAAAAAGGACAAGTGCAATTAAAGTTGCTAAAGGAAAAAGAGAAACTATTCTAAGTTAAGTATTCAAGTTAAGCAAGTGCTGGATAGTTTTGAAAGGTGTTCATTTAGTTGTCGAAATCATTTCGATATTAACAAGTTAGAAGGATTTTTATCGTAACCCATCTGTCCCTCAGCTATCCGGATATAATGATAGTGTTACTGCATTCAACAGAGAATATTTTTTGGCTGAAGTTAAAATCGGAATTCCATCTGATTCTTTGGATCTACCACCCGCCAGGTTAGATTGAGGCGATCACCTTGACTTAGACATTGCAGCACGCGGGCAGGAGAATAGACCTATTTAACATGACCCGATGCTTAATTGCAACTACATGCTCTAATCACATCACCTTGGCTTTTTTCAATATATATCGTTTATATTGTTTCTTTCGTGATACGAAACGCGATAGAATGCTGTAAAATATTTGAATGGCTCTAGTGGGGATATTGCGAGAAATAGGTTGTGAGCATTGGTGAATAAATATCAGTCCTTGCTTCTGTCTCCTGAAAAGCAAAGTTCACTCTGGAAGTCTATAATAATTAACGTAGCCCAGAAGTATCAACAGCAAATTGCTTTGAGGCAAACGATGTTTTGTCAACACTGCGACTGAAGACAAGCTCATATGTATTTTTTTCCACTAGTGATTTTTCCTGGGGATGGGATGCTATATAGGTCGTCTTGTTGTTGACTGAGAAACCAAGGATGACTGTATTTTGCAGCTTCCCGGCTTAAACGCTTTTAGAATTCTGAACATCTGCATTTGGTCTCTCTTCCCTTAAACTGGCACCTTCCTTTTTGCTGTTAAGTCAAGGCTTTCATTTGAGATCAAGCACTGAATGCAGGATCCATTTCAAGTATCACCTCGAACCACTTTCAATAATCCAATTGTCTGAATTTAGTTTAACAATATAAAAATAATTTGACCAAATTAAACGTGCATTGATAGTTTTTATTTTCTATCATCAGATCCCATTTTTATTTTTATGGTTGTTTCTATTTGCTCTAGATCTGTGAAATTTCATGTTAATATCGTAATCTCCAAAACAGTTACAGAAATGTAATTTAGCGTGTTATTCAATTCATAGTTTTGTTGTTAGAAATGTATCATTTCAGGTCTACCAGAATTAATCAGCATCTGCCAAACGCTGCATAACTTTATATGTCTTCTGAAATTGAACAATGCCACTCCAAATTAAGGGATGTTAGTCATTGGCTTACCTTCCTGTGTTTTTTGCAACTGTTGATCTGTTTTTGAAAAATATATATATATAACGTAGTGAATCTCTACAACAGACCACAGAACATTGATATTTACTCATTTTCACTATAGCTTCCGTTACATAACCTTAACATGTGACATACATTCTGGTTTTAATCAATGTAGCCTTTAGTTTATCTTTGCTGAGCTATATGACCTGATTGCCGAGAATTCCGCAGATTTTTCCATGATATTCTATAACATGGACTGGCGATTTGTACGGGATAAAAACATTATTGTAGCGGTAAAATTATGCTGCAGCTGGAAATTAAAATTGTGATGAGCAGTTCTATCAGAAGCAGACAATAGGCAAGGCAAACAATACTGAGGGGGAGAGGGCAGGAAATTTGAAAGTCTAAACGCTTTGCATCAATATCCTGCGGTATAAATTAAGTGAGAACGCTTAACCGAGTCCAGATTGATTTATTTTTCCCTCTCCAACGTTGAAGACCCTGGATTCGCTCAATTCAACGTCCAATTCATTGCGAATTTGAAACTAATAGATGGCAGACCAAAATGGTTTGACATTAAATTTGTAAATCGAAGAGACACATAAAAGATTAAATTCAGCAGGTGCTCATTGCAAAGCTCCCGGCAACAAATCGGGAAACTATTGTTCATGAAGTCGATGTTATTATCAAATGCAAAAGGAAGTCCGGTGTATCAAAGTTAAAAAACTGCCCTCCTGAGCTGCGTCAGTCCAGCAACTCGCATAGAGCTATGAGGTAAGGGCTTCCGGGAAAGTGACCCAGCAATGACTAAGTATCGGTGCAATATTTCCCAAATGATAAATGACTTCGAGGTGCTGCTCTACCATGCAAATATTGCTATTGTTCTTCTAGCTGTTGGGTGCAGGTACTATCGAAGATAGCAATGCGCCTTGTAGACGATACATACCGCAGCCGCAATGCTCCAGTGGTGGAGGGAGTGAATGGTTATCTTCTGGACGAGTTGCTAATCGCGTGGATATTTTTCCCTCAATTCCGTTGAGCTTCTTGTGTGCTGTTCGAACAGGACTCGTCCGGGCCCTTCAGGAGTATTTCATCAGCTCCTAATCTGTCTTCTGGGATCTAAGAAGGCGCTGAGGAGATTGTAGATACCTCTCTAACCCAAGGATACTGTTACAATTGCCGTGGATCCATAAACCTAAATAACCAAATTTAGCAAGCGACCATACGAATGAAGAAATTAGAAGATAAGATTTTAATTTTGATAACTTTTCCTTCAACAAGAGTCAGAGTCAACGTAATTTAAACATATATTTATAGGTCAATCATGGGCGTTGCGAAATATAAATCGCAAATGGAATAGCAGCCTCAACAGATCTATTTCACTAAGTAAATAGTCAGCCCACTCAGCCTGTATGGATTCCGTTTCAGCCACACTTCTTCAGGCCAGAATTCCGGTCCCTTTTCTTCAAGGTTATAGCCAATTCTCCGCAGGCAGATCGTTCTAGCAAAAAGGGTTCCGCCTGTGCAATCTAACGCCCATGGCAGCCTTCTTTTCTTTTTCTATTTCTGTCCCCCTCTTCTTTCTAATAGTGAGCCACACCGCTTCGCTGTTCCAACTTACTTAGTTGTTCGTACTGCTTCCAGGTCAACGGTCGCCAGATCACATGGACCAAACATCCTTATCTTCCAAAATATATAATTGTTTCATTTAGAAGTGTTTCGAACACTCAAGAGTCGTTTTCACACATTTTAAAAATAATTATCTATTCCTCCAAACATTTTAAAGTAAATACAAACTTTCCTTGCCGCCACTGCTTCCGGGTCAATGGTCGTCACACTTCAATTGGAATCTTCCAGAGTTTCTTTCCCCAAAGAGACCGAATCACACGGTAAAATCCCTGAGCTGAGAACGTGATTCGAAATTCCCTGTTTCATTTTGACTTACAGCTTTCAAAATACAGCCGACTTGTAAATGTCAGCATCCATGATAATACCCTGCTGTTGAACCGCAGTATTTATGTGATTAGATGATTGTGGTGTTGGTCAACTATGACACGCAGAATATTGAGTGTTGGGAATACAGTGGCCTTATGTCTTTAATGTCAAGGGTACATGATTGGCATTACCTTTAACTTATGTGACTCAAAAGTTACTTGACACTTAGACAGATCTGGCTGTATGTGGTAATGGGGTTCTTCACTGACTAAGAGTAGTGCAGGAAAACTATCAGCGAAACTCTGTACTTCTGTAACTCTGATGGTGATAATGTCATTGCTGAAAATACCTGGGCCTATAGCACTGATATGGGCAACTCCTGCATCGCTGCACAAGGTGTTAGATGATCCGTCCCTAACATTCGCAATAATCACCCATTTTGCGTTATATGACGCCATCATGTGAGGAGCTTCTTTCGCTTATTGACAATAACTTCAACTTTACTATGATGATCGGCCTCAACATGTCCAATATTCACGCTTTTCGCTATATACCTCTCCAGACGTGGAGAGCTCCCTCCACTACAAGTTCGCCACTCCCACTCCTGATCTGCATTAAATTCAACTTTACTATAGTCTATGATGCCGCATTCGGTTAAGTGTTGCCTTGATATCAAGAAAGGTCACTTTCATTTAACCTCTGGTTTCAACTCGTTTCTACTTAGATCAAGGCTGTCTTGAAATATGGATTTCCGTGATCCTGGCAAAACCTAATGTGATCATTCTTGAGCATATTGTTGTTAATTAAGTACCATTATTATGGCTTACCGGGTGGACAGATGATATATTTGATCTATTATTGATTTTTGAGGTGAGATGTTGGCTGGGTGATTGATACTTGCAAATAGGTTAGGTCTATATGAGACAAAACATTCACCTTTAACATAACACTGTCGCTACCAATCATTATGATCATCCATGTATTTCCATGTCGTTTAAAACATCCTTGGAAATAGTGGAAGATGGATTGTTGTACATTCTTGAGCTAGTATTCTACTCACAGCATTAATGCTTACGAAAGCTTCCGATGACGTTTCCAAGGATAAACACTAAACCATTTAAGTAATTAAAATGATTATTCGTAACAGCTGTTATGGGTTCACTATCGACACTAGAAGAAATGTAGGGGCTAAAAAATTTTACTCTGCCTACTTTCCAGAGGCATTACATGTAAACTTTTATCACAAAATTGAAGTGATCTATAACTCAAATTATTTCATAGCAGTGCGGAATTAAATGTCTTTAATCGATTCACCTTTAGTAAGTCGATTCCATTCTTGCTCTATCAAATGAACAAAAAAAGGCAATCGTTAAGGAAAATGGAATGACATCTGCATTGATAATTGCGTGTTACTAATTGTGTGGCATTAATGTTGGCAACAAATTCGCAACATAGCAAGAATGCCAAATTTGTCATGAAGAAACAACGTATGCTGCATGAAAAAGGCTGCTGAATGCTCAGTAACATTGAAGCCGTGAACCAGGGCAAAGTCTGGGCTTCAGTATGTGGTCAGACAGATTCACTAAATGTTTGGGGACGTATTTAATCATGCTGCTGAAATATTTCCGCTTAAGTCGGTTTATTGCCGAGCATGTGTAAAGCGGACAATGCTTAATATGTGGTCATCATTTGAATAAACATAGCGGCACAAGCGGATCAAATCGAAAAATGAAAGAAATCAGTACTCCACAGACCATGTGTGGCGTACACCATGACGTAGATTAGCAATCCTACAGCTAATTTGTTCATTTTCATTCTGCTTGGAAACTCATTCAATCGTGGGATTGTGTTTCAATTTAGTATCACCAATAAGCTTCGAAATGAACACTAAAACAACCCTTTGAATTTATTGCCCCCTCTGAGCAATTCAACAGATAATCTAATGTTATTAATTTACCTGTGAACCTAACTATATTGTTGATATCAAGAATTTGACTTTTGTTGTACCTCTGTCTCAGGTATACAGATAATCGGTTGGTAGTACCTGAAGAGTGCCCAGTAGACCTCAAATTACCCAGTAAGGGTAATATTTACGATTAATTTGAGCAACAGGTGACTCACGCTGTTTCACGCCGCTACAATGCGGTAGCAACACAGGTGGTGTTTTCCACTAACAACAATGTGGTTAACGCATAAATAACCTCCGGAATGTCTTAGCAAACTACTCAGTTGTATAACACTGCTACAAAATCTAAAAAAAAAGGAAGGCAACCGGGTGTCTGCTACGGCATTAATCTAGGCAACAGAAATGCACTAGCAACCAGCCCTGTCGACTCTGCAAAGTCCTCCATTCTAATACTGCGCATCTGTGCCAAAATTGGGATAGCAGTCCCACAGACGAGTCAAAGAACAGCCTGATAAAGTCACACCCATTGAATTATACCTTACAGACAATGCCACAACAGCACCCTTGCCGTCCCTGGGTATACCCTTCTCATAGGCAGGACAGGTACACTAGAATTAGCGGCACAGTGGTATACAATTGAGAGGAAGTTGCCTTTGGAGTCCTCAGCATTGACTCTGAAACCCAGGAAGACTCATTGCATCAAGTTAAACATGGCCAAGTAAACCTCCTGATGATTACCAGCTACTGCATTCCCCTCAGCTGATGAAACCGTTCTCCTCCACTATGAACACCAATTAGAGGAAGTACTTAGGGTGGCAAGGGCACAGAATGTAGTTTGGGTGAGGAACCTCAATGTTCAACACCAACAGTGGCTTGGTAGCAATACTTCTGACCGAGCTGGCCGTGTCCTAAAGGACATAGCTGCTAGACTTAGTCTGCGGCAGATGGTGACCTAACTGACCTCATTCTTATGCATCTGCCGCAGATGCATCTGTCCATCGCAAAATTGGTTAGAGACACCAATATACAGTCTTTGAAGGGACATAGTCCCGTCCTAACATTGAGGATAGCCTCTATTGTGATGTAGCATTAGCAAAGTGATGTAAGAGTCACCGAAAACACTATCAAGTAGCCTATAAACAGCAATAACCGTCTCACTAATGCTTAGTTGCAGTTCCATCAGTGCCGCTTAGCTCCTGACCTCAAAAGAACTGAACTCTCGAGCTAAAATGAGAGTGACTGCCCTCGAGATCAAGGCCACACCTGATTGTGGTATCAGGGAGCACTAGCGCAACAGGTGCCAGTGGGAATTAGGGGGGTAACTGTCCACTGGTTTGAGTCATGTCTAACAAAAAGAAAGATGGATGTGGTTCTTGGAGTTCAAGCACCTCAGACCTGAGACACCGCTAAAGGGGTTTTTTAGGGTAGTGTCCTCGGTCCAATTATATTCATCTGCTTCATCAATGACCTTCCCTCCATCATACGGCCTGAAGTGGGGATGCACACTGAGGGTTGATCAATGTTCAGCAACATTCGTGTCTCCTCAGCTGCTGAAGACGTCAGTGTCCATATGCAACAAGACTTAGCCAACATTCAGACTTGTGCTGATAAGTATCAAGTAATATTCAGGCCATACAAGTATCAGGCCATGACCATCTCGAACAAGAGAAATTATAATCAAATCTCTTTGGCATTCAATGACATTACTATTGCTGAATCCCCCACTATTAGCATCCTGGATTAGCCATATAAATATAGTAGCTACAAGAGTCGGCCAGAGGCTGGGGATTCTGCAGTGTGTAAATCACCTGCTGACTCCACAGATATTGTCCACCGTCTACAAGGCACAAGTCAGGAATGTGATGGAATACTCTTCACTTGGCTGGACGAGACGAGCTCTATAAACATTACAAAAGATTGTCACCATCGAGGGTAAAGCAGAAACCCATCCACCAGCTTAAACCTCCACTCCCTCCAACACTGACACACAGGAGCAGTAGTGAATACAATCTACAAGACGTACTACAGTAAATCACTAAAGTTCTTTCGACAGCACCTTCCAGCGCCACAATCTCTACCATGCAGAAGGACAAGGGCAGCACATGCATCGGAACACCACCACCTGCAAGTTCCCCTCCATGCCTCGCACCATTCTGACTTGGAACTATATCATCATTGCTTCACTGGGTCAAAATCCGGGAATCTCCTTTCCTGTCAGCACTGTGGGTGTACCTACACCACATAGACTGCAGCGGCTCAAAGCACAACTCTCCACAACTTTCCAAAGCAATCAATGCTGTCCTAGCCAATGAACGAACGAATTTTACAAATTGTTGCTGTTAAAACTAAAAATACTTTCTGCCTACCACACGAATGTTTATTGTGATACATGCATTTCAGTGACAGTGTGAGATCACGTACTTATGCTGTATGCCCCAACCACTAGCAGTTCGTATCAAACAACACGCGCCTTTGACTGCTGACAATGGGCTCTGTGCTGACTATGCTCAACCAGCTCGTTCTTGCAAAATGCAGAACATAATGTTAGATTTGATTCCACGATTGAGCAGCACTTGCTGAACAATCCAGTGTGTGTTAAGAATTAAGCTATTATTATGTGTTTTATGTGTGTCCGTTGGGGCCTCAATGAAGCTCACTTGCCCTTGCCAGAAGCTACATATATTCAAAGGTAGACCTGACCTTAGCAGGCAAAATTTGTCCAAGCATTGAGTCATTTTTGAATTAAAAACTTGAGGGGGAAAAAGGTCTCTGGTGCATTGTCCCTGACAATGCCTCCACCAATCAGTGCAAACTTGCCAACCAATCTGCACCATTTACTCAAGCAGTACTAAGCTCCCTCTCAGATATGGTTTACGCATCTGTTCTGATGCGTGCAAGATTAAAAACTTCGATAGCCATGTCTCATTTTTGCAGCAAAACTCGCGTTTAGCACCACCAAGCAACTAAAAATATGTTCAGTACAATAGCAGAAGAGATTTGCAAGTGAAACTCATATCTTGTTCTTCATTTGCTTTTACAAAAATTAGATGCAGATAGGCCCTACTGAAATAAAATAATTTAACCAAGTATACATATTTGCTAATAATATGTAAGGAAATAGCAAATAAAGAATGTTTCTATTTTACATACTAACTTATCAAAATCCTAATGGTTAAGTCGGAAGTTACCGTTGAGGGGAAGTCAGAGACAGGCCAAATGCTGCTCGCAAGAAAGTGCACGATGAAAGTCTTGAATGTTTTATTTATAAGTGATTTTTCCGGTTTTTCTGGTCAATGGTCAAATGGAATCATACACACAACAATATCTTACCTGTGTTTCGTAGTAGTGCGTCCACTTCTGCAGAGGAATAGATAAGTCGTTATGCTCTGTGAACTCAGATAGAAAGTTATATTGTAATGTTCAAAGCGTAAAAACTTGATCCCATATTGTATTTTCTGATGTCAAAATGGGAGAGAATGGCTCGTTTCTTCCGATTAAGGAAGTAGCGAACGTTGACAAGTTCACTGCTGTTGGGCATTAGGCCCAGAGGAATGTTGGAAGCGTTACTTGTAAAGTATTTTTCAATGGGCAGAAATGTTTTGCTAGGAACTATGTGTGAATTCCTCCGACACTGACCCTGTCGTCAGAAATCAGGCTGAATGCCCTGAAGCTGCCCAAAGCTTCACTGAAAGACGCCTAGCCTTGTTAGTCACAAGTGTAGGGCCTGTATTGGAAGTGATTAAGAGAAGAAGCTGTATTAGGAATATAGCTATATTTAAAATAAACACCATGAGCAATCTCCACCCCAACCCAACCTCGCACTAACCTAATTCACCCCACTTTCCATCCCAAAACCGCCATACTCTCCTCCCCTATCCTGCGCAAAACACTCTCACCCCCATCAAAACACCTTTCAACCTATGACCTTACATAGATCACTCCCACACTAGTCCCACAAACCACCCAACCAAAATGTTAACGCGTAAAAATCCAATGACTGTGTCCACAATTTGGGAAAGCACCTTAAAGCCACGAAAAACATTTCTACATCATTTATTTCATTTTAAGTGCTTTATTTGAATGCATTTCAAGATTTCGCCACGTCTACATACATTAACGTAAAGGTTATAGAAAAGCAAACAAGCAAAAAAATGCCTTCGAAATATTAAAAATAAATAAAAATGCTTTAAAAACAGGCACCATAACATTGTAAGGCTGTGGGATCATAAGGCCTTCCTTACATTGCTGACATCAGGTTCTGCATTTCGCCAATATCCCTCGTGGCTTTCCTACCTGATGGGTGAATTTTGCATCGGGACATGAATTCCCTGAAGCTCCAGCGCAAAAGTTAAGTCTGCAGTTTAAATCGAAGTCAGTGGCACGCGTTTCGAGCTCACAGATGACCGGAAGTTTTGGGCCAATGCGTCAGAAGCAGCTAAATTGTTTCTTCTTTGTTTGCTTGTTCAGTTCAAAGGAGGAAGAATAATTATTTTGTGCATTCGGCCAGTTACCAAGCAAACATTGGTGCTAATTTTCTTCAGTAAGTGGAGTCGTCCAAGGTTTGGAAAGACATCTGATTGTTGGCAGGGCCTAATTCGCAGGGGAGAAAGGTCAACTGTGTGCTAATTCTCAGTGCAACGTTCCCCAGTACGCCACTTTCGCGTTTTATGGGCCAGGAATTTTACGATGGCGGTGATTTTCTTCCCGCCATCTGATTGGCGGGCAGCTCTCTAGCCCCCACTCCGGTAGAAGCCGGGACTGCAAGACATAGCGTGTAAAGTGGGCCTGGGAGTTTGGAAAGTGGGGTATTCGGGTGTCTGAGAAGCGACGGGGGTTTGGGGGGTGGGGGGGGGGTGGTGGTTGGAGGAGGGTGGTCCAGCGCTTACTGGACTTTAAGCGGTCGAGGTTAAAAGGCACCTGAACCCGATTATTTTCGGGCTTCTCCCATACCCTGGGACTCCACCCGCCAGCCTAAAAATTGAGGCTGAGTGGCAAACAGCCCTTACATGGTCAATAATTGGCCACTTAAGGACCTCAATTGGGACAAGGGCGGGCCTCACGCACCCCAACCTTAAGTTGCAGAGGGGTCTGGGCGGGCGGGACCCCAGCAGGAAGCCAATCCGGGAAATTTTAGCGCACTCCTCGCATTAAAACCCGCCCGCGGGGAAGCGTGAAATCCCGGCCACGGAAAAGAAGAGAGTACCTACCGGCGTTCGTGATTGCTGTCAAAACATAGCCAAAAAGGTGCATAATGAAGCAGCTAAAACGTACAACGCAGTACAGAGCAAAATAATCACACATATGTTTCTTTTTCTAACAGCCAGAGTGCCAGTATTGCAAGGCCATGCATGCAAAGTGCATTGAGTTGCAAAGTTTATTGAGTTGCTTAGTACTGGAATGGATGATTAGCAAAAGATGACCCATAGTGGCCCAGGCAGCTCCTCGATCCAATAACTTAAATCAGAGTTCACCTGCATTAACTTCTTCTTTGCCCACGTTTTCTCCACATCAATTGATACCCTTATCTACCAAAAATCAATTAGTCAAGGATCAGTGGACTCGTTTTCTGGATCCCAGTAGCAACATCTGGTATTTTTGTTTCAGATATCTACCACCTACCTCGTATTAGAATAAACAGTTTAACTGCATCTATGGTATCGAATCTCTGTCATTTTCCCCACCTCATTTAGGGCATCCCTCAGCCTTCTACTGAAGTTACAATTTGTGTATTGAAAGATAGACAGAAACACAGTTTCATCTTCTGGTGTCATTTTACAAACAATTTCCTTAATTTTACAATCCTTCTCGTGATGATAATGCCCCCTTTTCATTCACAGTACAACAATTTATTTTGCAAACGTCTTGTGGAGATTTTAATAATATGATTTTATTTTCCATTCCATCTCCTTGTTTTTAAATTTGGAATCTCCGTTTTCTTCTTTACAATTCTGAACCTAAATTTAATGTTTAAACAATTTCAGCCAGCTGCTACCTTTTCTCTTCACCAGTGCTTGTAGCCGTGCATATTACTGAATGCTTGCATTTTATCTCACACTTTGATATATGCACAACAGAAACAATTTGCATTTACGTAGCGACACAGCATGATGTGGATGCCGGAAATTGAAGTATGAATGGAAATTGTAGAATTTGTAGCCCTGTCAGGTAATATGTGTGGGGAGAGATTTTAGAAAAACTAAAGATTCAGGGCAATGGCCTTCAGTCAGAGCTGGAAAAAGCTAGAAATATAGCTGCTTATCAACAAGAGGCAGGAAAAGGGGAGGGGAAATGCAAAATTGAAGGCCTTGTTATAGGAAGGAATGCAAGAGAGTTTAAATTGTTATAGGAAGGAATGCAAGAGAGTTTAAATTGCCAAATGATTGGCTGTGCAATACAAAATGTGATAGTCGTTAGCCAAGTTAAAGAAAAGGAAAACAGGGCAGAGAGAAAGTGTAAATGGTGGCAATAGAATCATTGCCACCTGAAACAGTGTAAACAGAGGTTATAGCCTGAAATTGTTGTAAAGGTTGGGTCAGGAAAGCTGTAAATTGTTGAATCTGATTATGAGCTGGTATTCCTCAAGCTTGGGTTGAACTTCATCGGAATAGCGTCAAAGTTTATGAAGAGAGAGGCCAGTGTGCAATTGGGGCGGAGAAAGAATAGGACAGGCCACTAGAAGTTTTATTTCCCGTTTGGAAACTGAACAAAGGTGTTCCAAAAACTGGACACCCAACCTACGTTGGGTGCCCCTCTACGTTTGGCCTACCTAATTTAGAGGAGACGCCATCGTAAGCCGAATGCAGTGTGGTAAATTGAACGAAGCTCAATTAAATTGCTGTTTCGCCTGGATGGATTGTTGGGATCTTGAGCACTGTGGCGGTAGGAGGTGAAAATGCAGGACTTCTTTGATGAGGTGCAGCAATACAAAGAGACCATTCGCTTCATGTCAACCTCTTTCACTTCTCAATAGCATACAATACGCACTCACATTTCCATAGCACTTTCACACGCAAGCACATGAAATGCAACATGCAGCATGTTGCGTCTTGCGTTCACATTGCCCATAGCCCGAAGCAATCATCCCAGGTGAAGCGACGCGGCACGGCCACTTATCTCCATTTAGTATACATTATTCACTACACATATTGTGGGACCTGTTAAATTAAGGAGATCAGATCAAATTCGATGACAGCCTTGTGGAATACCTCCGTTCAGTTTGCAAGCAAGGGAATAAGTTTCTTGTCGCCTATTATTTTCATTCTCACTTTGCCCTATATTTTTGCAGTGAAAATCAGCTTATGATCGATGATCAGTACCTCATCTCCCGGTTAGGAACTTTACATCTTTCCTAACTGAACATGGATTTCAGCAATTTCAGTTCCTAGCCCCTGTCTTCATGTGTCAACAGGTGTGAGTTTGTTATTTATATTTACACCTTCTTTTGATTTATCTCCAGTTTCTCTTTGAGAACCATTGCCATATCTGCCCTTTGATATTTCATCTGACCTAGTTTTGTCATATCATATACCTTCCCTCGTGTTCTTTTTCCCTAGGACATTCCCCTGGGTCGGTGCAGTACACATTGCATCTCAATTTGTTCTTTTATTTCACTTTTGACCAAATTTCATAGAACCGAAAGGTTGGTTCTGTTCTTTCTCCACAGATGCTGCCTTACCCTCTGACTATACACAGCACTTCCGTCATCTATACGCTGCCTTTCACGTCACGAATAATTCCCCATGGTGCTCAGAAAAGCATCATTTGCAAAACGTTTACACAAATAGATACTTGCACGAGCCAAAATTTTGGTGAGCGAAATCCGGAGGACGTTTTAATGAACGTCTTAAAGCAGGAGAGTCTGATAGAGAAGCAGAAATGGTAACACAATGCGTTCCAACATGCAGGGTTTAGGGAACTGAAGTCATGGCCGCCAAAGTTAAAGCAAAGAATATCAGGCACGCAGAAAAGGAGCGCATTTATATCTGAAGACTGTAAGGCCGGAGACATTTTCGAACGATAGGAAGAGCGGGATCGTGTTTGAATTTGCACAGAAGAATAAGAATTTTAAAGGAATGCACGCCGGTCAAGAGCACAATGATAGCGGATGAATGGGATAACGTTAATAAACGGGCAGCACGAATTTTGATGAACTCAAGATTTTGTAAAGTGATTCGTGGGATCATAGCCAGGAAATCATTTTAAAAGTCGGGCCTGGAGCTAACTAAGGCATAGAAGAGGTTGTCAGCAGCAGAAAACCTGTAGCAGTGATATTACAGATTTGGACATAGGGCGTAAGGTGATGGAAAGGATTTGAGATCTGATGCTGAGCTTAAGAACAAATAGAACATCTATATTGTGATCTCCGCTCTCCTACATCCTTCTGAGATTTGGAAAACCTAGAGCAGGCAATTCAAAATGCTGGCGTATTACCACCAGCTGCAATTCGTCAGGAGCATGCAGAGGCGAATTTGAGGCTCTGGAGAGGGAGCCAAGGACTGCAATCAACTTATCTCTTCTACTCCTCAATCGCCACCTACCCCACATGTAGCAGTCTCTGTAGATCGCACATTGGACTTAGCAGCCATCTCACAACCAATCTAACCCGAACAGAAACAAATCATCCTCGATCCGGCAGGACTGTCTAAGAAAAAGAAAGAGTTGGGTTCAGGTTCAATCGAGACATTAGGTAGGAGCTTGGCTTATTATCTGAAAAGGAAGAATGTGCATGACTATAGGGAGAAGGCGGGACTGCAGGTGAAATTCACATTCAGAGCCAGCACAGCTAAGACGGACCGAATGGCCTCCTGCTCTGCTGGAATCTTCTACGATTCTTTGAAACACGAAATAGAGGGGCAGCTATGAATTTTTAAGACTCTTTTCAGAATCAACAGTGCAGGAGGTGTGGGAGTGGCAAGAGAAGCCATTGCAGGAGATGCTTTGGCAACGACTGCATATATAAGGATGGAGCAAGTCGAGAGACGTCTCATCCAGTTCAATAATAGTGTAGAGCTTTTTTTAAGAATTATGAAGCCACGAGACGGTTCTCGGCAACAGTGATGCTCCTTATGACTTTGATGAATGTCATTTGGATGCCATCAGAAGCAAAGTTGCAAAGTCAGAATAATTTTAACAAAGTGGAAATGTAACTCGAAGTGTAATGTCTCGCAAAATATTTTCAATTATTGTACTTCAAAGAACATTGGAGAAGCAGTAAAACCTATTAATATCAATACCGAAATCAGAGAACTCATCAGCAAGGCACGCATCCATTGATTTGCTAAATGCTTCATATGAAGAGTATATCCAGTCTGCACTGGAGCAAGATTCAATGGCTATTCTGATCACCTCTTTTCGTTCTTCTTGGCACTGTGTGAGTACAATATAGAATTTTGTTAAGAACAATATACTTATTCTGAAACGTCTTAAATGTAAAACAACATGCATAAATCTCCCTAGACCATGCACCATGGAGTCATTCCATAAAGTATTTCGGAAATATACAATCAATTAAAAATGCATACATGTTTCTTCAATACTTCGCTAAAGCAACAGGACAGTTAAAGGTTTTTATTTAAATCTCTTTGGCAATGTCATGAATAAAAGTAGACTTAAAACTGTGGACAAATCGACTAGATATTACCAGTTCTGCGCTGCAAAGATTGATGATGCAGCAGTGGTATGGGCTCTAGAATAGTTCCCGCTGCACGACTCTCAGGCGGTAATTTTTGCTCTCTCTTACTTTGGACAGAGAATATTACTGTTGGAAAGCGGGGCAATTTTAAACTAACCCACCCGCCTAAAGACTGATGGGATCTGGTGCAATGCTGATTATAGATACCATCAGATTTTATAACCTATATGAAAAAGTATGGTGGGTATATGACTCGTTTCGTTGGAGTGTCTGCCCAATTAAATAATTTCAAATTCGTCTACCCTGCATCTGAACCTGGTTTGAGAATATGACTCTGTTACTCTAAGATACTTAGGTGACAGGGACAGAGAATGTGTGTGGAATTAGGCTGTCCTCTGTGTAAACATTGGGTATTTAGGACAATTGTTTAGCAAGTGATGTATGTAAAGCACCCTGAAGATATGAGTTTTCCCTTGAAAAGGGGGAGAAGCATCAATGATGAAAATGAAGAGATAGCGTAGTGGTTAGACCACATCATCGTAAATAAACTTTAATATCAATGGGTAAACTTGCAACCACTAAGCTGTTGACAAACAGTTCTTCAAAGCAATGCAGACCACTTTTTCTTCACAAATAAATCTTCAGTTTGCTTATAATTTATTACACCCTCAATAGGCAAATATATTTCGATCTTTTTCGCACCTTAAGCTCCCAGATTCCTATTTCAAAATTAAAATTCAGGATAATGCAAATAGGAGTTAATTTTCCAAAGTTCTTTGTTATAAATTCACAACTTCAAGGGGGTTTATTATTTTATAAAGGCCAATGACTTTTTTAAAATCTTAATCCATCTATAATGGTGATTAACCACGTGGAGAATCATTCTGATGCCAAACAACACTAGACTGGCTTGTTCTGAAGCCTGCATATGGGCTATTGGGTGGAACACAGCAAAAATGCAAGGCATAAAATATGAAGAAAGAAATTTCAGGAATATGTGCTTAACATTGGTTCTGATGTTCCATGCGAAAGCCTGCTTATATCCATGGATGTCCATTCAAAGTAACGCCCCAGGCTTCTGCATTAATTATTGTGAGATTATCAATGCTCACTGTTATTATGAGATAAATCGGTCAGCAACTTCTGACGCCCACACACATAAAAGTTCTCGCAAGGATCAAGCTTCTTCTCTACAGAGTGCATTTTTACAGCCCTCGCTAATAAGCTGGGCATTGGAAATACTTCAATGCTGTGCACTTTCTAATTCACTCCACACTAATAAAAACAGTTAGGGCGGGTGCATTTGGTGGTGTGTGAGCCTTGAACAATTGTTTCTGCTAATCACATTCTCTGGAGTTCAAAACGTATTTCACAAGCGTGCATTCTCATTAATTTGGAAAAGAAAATGAGATGGAGATTGAAAATAAATATTTTCTGTTTTTTTTTTACTTTTGTTCTAAATATGTCTGTATCTCCCAAAATTTATTTCCACTTGTATTCACGATTGAAGCCTCATTAACGTGTCCTGTGCCATAATTCTTGGTTTGGATTCTGCGTGTCCGATAAGTATTTTTCAATATGAATGGAAGAAGAAACTTTCTGTTTCCTGGCCTCCTCAAAGACAGCACGGATTCCCTGTCGAATATGCCAGCCTGGACCTATTGCCAGATGACAGGAAGTTCCGCTCAATACCCTGTCAATTTTAATAGATGGGCATTAGCAAGGTGAAGAGAGAATGCTTGCCGCAGAATTTGGACAATGGTTACTCAACTGTGTATTGAATTACAGCATGTTTTAAACTATGCAATTGTATTACAACACTCTACGGTGGTCGGTGATGCTAAAAGAGTTTGAATGTACCTGACAATAATCTGACCCGAACAACAATTCACTAGGTTTTGCATTCAGCAGTTTTGCTAGCTTTGAAGTCAAATGATTTATGAATTGTTGCTTACACAAGATCTCAATAAGTCTTTGAACATCTGAAATGATATGTTATCAAGTTTTAAAGTGCACAAATATGTTTCGAAAAAACAAATGTAGAATATGGTGAAACCATTAAAAGTGATTAGCACAATGTGAAGTTACGGAACACCCATGAAACATTTTTGGTTTAGCAGTTAATAATCGCAATTTATTTTAATAAAGAAAAGACGTATGCATATTGTATCAACGGGAAAAATGGCGTTTACATCTTTTTCAGTTATCAGCCCGAAGACAAGCCCAATGCATAGTGCCATGGCCCACATCCACCCTGAAGGGGGATCGGACGCTGTACACCAATCTATTCTGCAGCAATTAGTCAGCCAACCACCCCGAATTGCTGTCTCAACATGCACTTGCACTTCCGGAGCTAGAAATACTGAGGGTGGAATCTCCAACTTTCCTTCCATCGCATGGCTGACTAGGAAATGCTTCTGCTCTTACCGCCTGTGCTTGGTAAAGTTAGAAAGATTTGCAGATTGATGCTCAACCTGTTTGGCCGCGTTGTAAACGGAGCTTCCTTGGCCAAGGAAAGAATACAAGACTGGAGTGGGCTTGTGGGGGCGATGAGGCGGGTGGGATGGGGATCTGGGCACTTTTCAGGTCACTGAGGGGTCTCTGGCATCCAAGGTTGCTCCAACGGCAACGTCAGAGTTCACCTTCACCTTCCACACCGCAGTATCCCCCCCACCCCACCCCCCTCACTTCCAGCTGCCCCAATGCACCTCGGCTGATTCCTAGCCACAGCGTCCTCACTCAACACTTACTTAGCTGGGGTGTGTGCTGGAACGGTGTCCTCTTCGCCCATGTGCAGTAGCAACAATCCCTAACTTCCCAAATAGTCCACTCGTGCCAGAATGCCACAAATGTAACACATCTGCTTCAAGAAAGTAGGGAGACAGGAAACAGAAACTATAGGCCAATTAGCCTAACATCTGTCATTGGGAAAACTGCTGTCCTCGATTGTTAAATAGGTGGTGTCAGGGTATTTACCAAAGTATTTTCAAAAAATCAGCCAGAGTTAACATGGTTTTGTGGGAGGAATTTGACAAATTTGTTAGAGTTCTTTGAAGGTGCAAAAAAAACAGGGTGGATACAGCTGGATAAGTAGATGCATTATGTTTGGATTTCCAAAGGCATTCAGTAACATGCCACATAAAAGCTTACTACTCAGGACGGGAGATTGTGGTGCTGGGTATGATACATCAGCATGAATAGAGGATTGACTAACAAACAGGGAATGGATAGTTGGGAGAAATTGATCATTTACAGGTTGGCGCACTGTAACTTGTGGAGTGTCCCAGGGATCAGTGCTGGCGTCTCACCTATTTCCAACATATATTGATGACTGAAATGAAGGCACCGAGCCAAATTTGCTGATGATGCAAAGATGCAGTGGAGCATTATGTGGTAAACAGTGATGTTGTCTATTTTTCCAAGAATTCTAGGACAGCAGACTGTTATACAAATGGAGAGGGACTGCAGCAATTTGCATGGGAAGAGTGAAATGTGTGTCATTGTACATGAATCACATAACATAACTTGCAGGCATAATAGTCAATTAAGAAGTCAAATGCAATTTTGGCCTTTTGTTGCAAATGGGATTGAATATAAATGTAGGGATATTTTGCTAGAACTGTACAGATACTGCAACTAGAATACTGTGCAGAGTTTTGGTCTCCTTCCTTAAGCAAGGAAATATTTGCACTAGAAAAAGTTCAAAAAAGATTCTCTATGCTGATTCCGAATATGAATGTTATGAGGAAAAGTTAAGCAGGTTGGGCCTATACTCATAGGGATTCAGGGAATGGTAGGAGACCTTACTGAAACATAAGATTCTTAGGGGGTTTGACTGAATAGGGGCTGGGAGGATGTTTCCCTTCGTGGTGTAATCTACAACACGGGGGCACAGTTTCCCATATCAGGTTGAGCTGAGATGGTATTTCTTCTCTCAGAAGATCGTCGGTCTGTGGAATTCTTTTCCACTGGAGAACAGTGTATTTGAATGCATTCAAGGCGAAGTATGACAAATGTTTGGTATGCAACTCGTCAAGCGTTATGAGGAAGAGGTAGGAAAGTTGGGTTATGGGCACAATATAATCAGCTCTGATCATAGTGAAGGGTGTAGCAATCTGAGGGCCTGAATGGTCCACCATTGCTGCTAATTCCTGTGATCGTATGATCAATGGCCACCGCTAAGGTGGTGCCACTTTGACTGCTGAGCAGGCTAGCAACGTCTGGGGCTGGGCTGCCCTTTTTAATAGGTAGCCCAACACTGACTGCAATCAATTAGTTGCCTCACCCCATATTGTTGTGCATTGGGTCCCACAGGTGGCTGAGCAGTTTTGCCCCTAGCCCTAACACACATCATTGGGACACCAACCGTGAGAACAGAATTCCGGCTATAATGTTAATTCTCCCCTAACTTTTATTCGTTCAAAGTATATGAACGTCAACGGGGGAACAACATTTATTGCCCATCGCTAATTGACTTTTAGAAGGTGGCGCAGAGCTGATTTCTTGAGTCACTGCTCTTCATGTATTGTCGGTGCACCCACAGTTCTGTTATGGAGGACGATCCACGATTATGAAACAAAGACTTTGAAAGAACCTTGATGCTGTATCAAGTCAGGATGAGAATGGTCTGGTATTGGAGGGGAGTTTTCAGCACGTGGTTTTACAGAGCACTTCTCTAGTCCGACCAGGTGGCAGGATTCATGAATTTGGGAGGTGCTGCAGAGCATCTTGAAGATAGTAGATACTGGAGAAAGGGTGGGCCTGCCGAATTTAGTCTTAAAATAGGGAAGGGGAATTCTAATCAAACGGTCCTACTTTGACCTAGAGAATGACGCAATTCTTGAGTTTCATAGGGGCACTTCTCCAGGCATATGGGTAGAATTCCATCAGACACATGCCTTGTAGATAAGTGACAAGGTTTTGGAGTCAGCAGGTCAGATAGGCGCCGCAAAAATTCCAACCCCTGATTAGGTCTTTCAGCCACAATATCTATATGGCCATTCCAATGGGCAATGATGACCCAAGCGTATTAAATTTGGGGCAGTCGGTGATTAGAAGATCTTTGATATAAAGGATGGGTGTTTTATTTCTCCCTTGCTGCAATACGCCATAGCGGAAAGAAAAATATTGGTCTCCATCCAGAAGCTTCGCCCGTCATGTTGCCAGCCTTGTTGCTTCCTAGCCTGCCTCAAATGGCCATGGGAAATTCAGTCCATTGTCTTTAACATCTTAGGAACTCGTCAGACTTAAGAAATGATCAGTATTTTTAGTTGATGCACGAACTCGTCTGGGTGTGCACACAATTTTGAAAATTGAACATTGTTCTGCAACCATAATATATCAACCCTTGAACTCTCCCAAAACTGCCATTCAAACACAGGTGTGACCACATTAGAGTTTGGAGCTTTGTGTAAAATAAGTTCATTTACCTGATTGCACTGGGCGATACTTGATCTCAGTTGGAACTGAAATGTGACATAAATAACTTTTTATTAAATTTTCATACAAAACACATGTGCTTTGTAATGCAAAACCAATGACTATGCTTTGATGGTACATGGGAAGTGTAAATTAGGTATCATCAGGCAAGCGTTCATCGCTGATTGCATCCAATAGCAAATTCGCTGCTCATTTACAGCTCCACACATTTATCATTTCCACCGGGAATTGGGACGGTGAGTAGAATTGAATGTGACTCAAGAACTCCACTCCAGCAAGGCAGTCTCTGCTAGGTTTGCTGAAAATCAAGAGAGTGGTTTGTGAAGGCATAGGATTCATTGGCCTCTCTATTCCTTGGGCATTCTTCTCGCCTAGCTTAGCTTCTCTTACCTCATGTCTCTTCCAGTGCCCCTCCTGCCTGTCAGCCTCCAATGGCCATGGCACTCGGTGATTCCCTCCCAGTTGTCAGTGTCGGCCATTTTCATACATCACTTGTAGAGGTCCTTGTAGCAGAGGTATGGGCACCCAACAGGTCGTGACCCATTCATCCGTTCATGGCACAGGAGGTCATTGTGTGCGGACGCCATCCATCAATGAACACAGTTATCACGTGCTCTGGGATGTATGTATACCGATAAAGATAGATGTTCCAGTGCCTCTGATTTTATGAACTTGTCCTGCGGATACATCTGAGACACCAAGGGTTGAAAAAGCTCAGCTGTAAGTTGTCGAAGCCTCACTGCTGACCAGAAGAGCACCAAGGGTGCAGGCTAAATAGTCTCACAATTCTGCATTCCTGATTTTCTATACTCTCTTACTCAGCCTCACAGAACAGCTGCCAGTTTTGCAAACGATACATTGGTTTCGGCATCAAGTGATGGATTGCTGGTTGTTGCAAAGCCTAGATAGGCAATGCAACTAACAGACTCCAGTGTCATTTTAACACGGCTGATTTATTGTAGTATGGCAAATTCCTCGACCATGGTATTTGCCTATCTGATGTAGGTTAACGAGAAAACCAAGCTCTTTACCGGCGTGTTAGTCAATTTGCTCCTGAAGGTGGTCCTCAGTATGGAATAATAGGTACCATCGACGTTGAAAAACAACAATCTGATGAGGAATTGGTCTGTTTTGTCTTGGTTATCAAACGGGAAATACTAAATAACTTTCCGTCAGTTCAGTTTAAACATTAGTGCCGTTTTGCAGATGAATGGAAGGCATATGACAGCAGCAAAGATAAGAATATGCCAAAGAGCGTTGGCACCAGCATTCAACCATGCTTGACGCCACTCCGCATCTCGGAAAGTCCCAATGTCATACTTGACATTACCCATCATGTTGGAGATCATTACACTGAATAGATTCAGCGGACAGCCAATTTCCTTTTGTAGCTTAAACTGGCCACTGTTTCTTACATGGTTGCATGTTTATGATGAAGGTAATATATTCTTCACAGCATTTCTCTTGAAACTGCCAGGCTGTGAAGGTATGGCAATTCTGCATTTCGCTGTGTCAGACTATCTATTGTGCATGGAGCTTCCTCAGTGACCGTGTTCTCTTTTAAGTACAACGTAAGGCATTATTCTACCTATCTCTCCAACTGTTTATTGCAGCCAACAATGACTTCTCTGGCTTTGTTTTCTGTGGAGCTGCTTTCTTTGGGAATGGACATGTTGCCATTTTAATCGCATCAAACATCCCCCTAGCAGTTCTGGTGTCGGAGGGTATCTGGATATTCTGGAACTGTTGTGGTTAGTAATGATTGGTGCAGGGCCTGCAAACCTTGGACTTTACTCTGACCAGCCCATAGTGCATTCAGTGCCTTCTCACCAGTATCTATCTTGTAATTAATGAGCATCGCTCGGCTTCAATGACAAGTTCAATTACACCAATTTTCCCCTCCAACGAAACAGCGTTTTTCCTCTCTTCTGTTCCATTTGTAGAATGTGGTATTCTAAAATGTGTATGCTATTATGTTCCATTTACCTTCGACAGTTAGTGTGGAAATGGATCTAGCATTTGACGAATCGATTCATTGGTTTTGGTCTGGGTAGGCAGTATGACTGAGTTTGACAGGAGGGTGACCTTTCCAGTTTGAATGGAAAACTTCAGACGTTACCTCCTAACTCTGGCGCCCTCCAGCGAGTGATCGCAGTCAGGGCTGTGGTAGTTGCATGCGTTGGGAATGATGTTGAAAGAATCACGTCTGGGAATGGTCAGATTCAGCTGATACTGATAACGTTTTTGTCAACGATGTATCCAAGAAAGCTTTCAGCATGGTTTGTTCTGAAAGAAAACCCAAGTTACAAAAAACCTCCTGGTGGAAGCAAATATCCAGGGGACTCTGCAGTGTGTCCAACAGGTTGATGTGATGCACCAAGTGTGAATGGGTAAAGAAAAGTTAACGTACTTCCAGAATTTTTTTTTTGTTTTGTAACCTTTGCTTCTCATTGTCAGCCTACACAACTGACTAGCAGCAATGCAAAATAGGAAAGCAAAATGCCTAACGCTCTCCCTGTCAGTACACAGATTCTCCATCGAACAGTCCTGTATTGTGCCTCACCATCACGACACTCGGAAACTGCATCTCGCACAGACTCAGGCAAAAGCTTCCAATGAACTTGGTGGAATTATATCTCCCAGACATGCAGTTTGCAGGTCTGCCAGTGTTTAGGCACGCCCCAGTGCACATGAAATAAGCACTGGTCAAAGGGCGAATTTGATTCATCGGGAGAGTTGAAAGCCAACAGAGCAAATCCTGACACAAAACCTAAGGTTGAGATGACAGGCGGACCTGATGTTGCAATCTTTGCAACAACTCCTGAAACAAATCCAGTCCCAAACTTTGTACTTTGCATTCCGTGTACTCTGCATTCCCAGCCAGACATTCACGACATTTTGGCGATAATTTTGACCAGGCTTGCACTCTGGCCAGACACTGCGCTATCACTGTGTAATGTTAAGGCGAAACGGGAAGCAGCATAAACAAATGAGAAGACCAACTTCATTGACACAGAGAATGGATGATGCGGGATGTGCCCAGTGGTGGGAAGGACTATCGCTTGCCACTGGTCAGCTATCACCCGCCTTAAGTCAGGATGACCCCAACCAGTAAAGTGCTCAGCCGTTATTTTCCACTTGCTTCAAAGGTTGCTTGGAGCTTAGGGTGACTGCTCATTTTTTATATTCGTTCATGGATTAAGGTGTCACTGATTAGGTCAGCATTTTTTTATTATCCATCCCTAATTGCCCTGAGAAGGTGCTGAGGATCTGTTTTTGAGCCCCTGCAGTCCAGGTGGTGCAGGTACACCCACAGTATTGTTAGGAGGGAAATTCCAGGATTTTGACGTAAGGATGGTGAAGGAATGGCGATAGAGTTCAGTCAGGATGGAATGTAGCTTAGGGGCAACGTGCAGGTTGTGGAATTGCCTGGCATATGTTGCCTTTGTCCTTATGGGTAGTAGGGGTCACGAGTTTGGAAGGTGGTATTGAAGGAGCATTGAGGAATTGCTGCAGTGCATCTTGTGGATGGAACACATTGCTGCCACTGTTCGCCGGTGTTTGCGGGAGCCAATGTTGCAGGTGGTGGATGGCGTGCCATCAAATGGGCTGCTTTGTCTGAAGTGCTGTCGAGCCTATTGCGTGCTTTTGGAGCTACAATCGTCCAGGCAACTGCGGAGTATTCCATCACATTTCTGCTTGCTATTTGTAGTTAGTGAACAAGCCTTGGGAGGAAACCAGGTGAGTTATTCACTGCAAAAATCCCAATTCGCTGACCTGCTCTCCTAGCTACAGTCAATGGAAAATCCCAGGATGTTGGGCACTGAGTGATGGTAATGCTCTTGAATGCCAAAGGGTCATGGTTAGACTCCCCTTTATTGGAGATGGTTTGTGCAGATTTCTGGGATATATCTATCACGAACATTACTTGCCACTTATCAGCCCAAGCCTTAATGTGTTCCAGGTTTGCAGCACATGGGCGCAGACTGCTTCGGTATCTGTTGAGTTGTGAATGGTGCTGAAAATTGTGTAGTCATCAGTGAACATCCCCAGATCTGACCTTATGATGGAAGGAAAGTCATTGATCAAGCAGCTAAAGATATTTACACTTAGAACACTACCTTGAGGAAGTCTTGCAGTGATTTCGAGGGACTGAAATGATTGACTTCCAACAACCACAGCCATCTTCCTTTCTGTTAGATATCACTCCAGCCACGCAACGTTTTCCCCCAGATTCCTACTGACATCAGTTTTTCTAGTGCTCCAGGTAAGCAAACAAAACAGATAAACGGAAAGGAGTTGCTGATTTTTCGTTTGGCTGGAATGTCAGACCATAAGTATGGGACTAATAATCAACTTGCAGCTAGTCGATAACACCAGGAACAAAGTTAAGAACGCAAACTAACTTGGTAGGTTAAATATCGACATAGCTTCCCTACCAGCTACAGCCTCGCCATGGTGGATCACTGAAAGAAATGCATTGTACGTTTACCTGGCAGAGGCAGAGTTTAGAGGAAATGCTTAAACAAGCTGAAAGCTTCCGTGTAAGGAACTCGCTGGCCCCGATGACTGAACTCCCCACAATTGGTTCAGAACGCCTTTTGCCTTTCTGCCTCTGAACTCAGACTGGGAAGCCTAACCCCGTGAGTGCCTCAGATTGAAGACTGTGTTCGACTGCAAAGGAGAAAGGCCAGTAGAATCACATGTCGGAACATCTTTATCATCTACTGTGGGATTTCAACGAAAGAATTGAATTGAGTGAGTTGAATGTCAATTGTTAATTTTTACCTGAGATTCATAGATTTTTGATACCCAGGCGAGTTAAAAGATGTATTAGAAAAGCACGTATGGTTTGGGTCATACATCAACCATGGTCCCTGTAAGTGGCAGAGCAGGCACGAGGGGCAAAATCGCATACTCCTATACCTATGTTCTCAAGTTTCGATATTATCGAATGGCAGACAAAGGAACCGTTTGGCCTACTTCGTCTCTTATTCTGTCCTTATGTGAGCCACAATAATTGGTAGAAAATAGTTGAAGTATTGGTATATCACTTAAAGATATTATTTTTCTCCAATGAATAAATCAAAAGCTCATAATAGTAAATTAAAAATTATATTCTTATTTCAAATAACTCAATGTTTGAAGCATGTGTTTCCTGAATTATAAATGTTTCAGAAGGCTCCGTATGACCTATATGCATTTCATTGCTTGGGATCATGTCCACCTACATGGAAGTACAGAAAGCACATGGTCCTGTGTGACACAGGATGCCAAATACAGAGAAGGCACGAAGCAGTGAGAAGAGTTCGAATGGTGATTCTACACTAAGATGGGAGGGATGATTTGTAATAAAAGCGAGAAGAGAGAAAAATGATCAACAGGGGAAGAAGTTGCGTGCATATCTAACCAGGTTACTTAGAGTCAAGTGGAAAGGATTCAGATTAAGTGATGCACCATTCCCGTCAGACACATGGCAAAAAGTGGGCATCAAATTCTGAACAGAGGGTTATTGTTTCTCCTGAAGATAGTCAGAAGCTCTGCATGTTTTATTCGTGCATTGTAGAACTTGTTATTCTCAATACCTCAGTACCTGGGATAAAATGAAGCCAAAGCAGTCAGTCTTGTGTTCAGTGCTCGACGTAATTTGTTAAAACCCGAATATATAAAATCCCAGATGGGTTAAGAAAATCCATTACCTGGAAAGTAACATCTATCATTCTTTTACGAATGTTGAACTTGTAAAGGTGTTGCTGGCCATGTAAGGACACTTACTGATACTGAAGCAAAACAATGTGGGCACTGCAATTCAATGACTATGTTGAAATCGTTGAGAGTAATTTTATTAATGTGCTGCACATTCATTCACTAATCTTGTTAGCAGTATTTTCAAAGATGTTTTAAATCATACAAAATCAAATATTAAGTACAGTTTGAAAACAATTCAATCTGATTTCATTTTCTTTAAAATTTGTGTAGATTTATCCTTATACCAGACAGTTAACAATATTGTCATAATCGTCATACCTTTTGTAGTCATTTTGATGCTGAGTTTCATTTCTTCCTTCGAATTTTCATCTTCAGCTGTGTTACTTTCAGCAGTAATCGCTGACCCAGGATCTTTGTTCTCATCCATTTCCAGGTCTTTCAAATTATCCAAAGAGAAAACAATTACGTTAATGTGTTAAGTTCTTTTTAACTCTTTTCTCAAACTCTTCGCGGCAATTAAAGAATAGTGATGAGAGCTGATATGTATAAGTTAAAGCATTTCGATCACATATTGACAGTTGAACTTCATCATAAGTGCAATTATTGTTACTGTGTCACGTGTCATTATGTCATGTGTGCGAAGCCGGAAATTGGGTCATTTGCTCATTGTCTGCTGAGCCGTTTTCTTGGATATTTCTGTGCTTTATGTGGGATGTGGGCTTCGCTGGCTGAGCCAGCTTTATTATCCAGCCCTAGCAGCTCTCGCGAATATAGTGGTGAGCTGAATTCTTCAACCGCTGAAGCCCATGCAATGTATGTACACCCACATTGTTATTAGGGAGGGAGTTACAGGATTTTGACCCAGTGACAGTGAAGGAACGACGATATATATCTAAGGCAGGATGTTGAGTGAATTGGTGGGGGGGACTTCTAGTTGGCGGTGTTCCCATCTATCTGCTGCCCTTGTCCTTCTAGATGGCAGTGTTCATGGGTTGGAAGGTGCTATCGAAGGGGTCTTGGTGAATTCCTGCAGTGCATCTTGTAGATGCTATTGTGCATTGGTGGTGAATGTTTGTGGATTTGGTACCAATCAAATGGGCTGCTTTGCCTTGGGCAGTGTCAAACTCCTTTATTGGGAGAAGCACCCATCCATGTAAGTGGGGAGTATTCCATCACACTCCTGACTTATGCCTTGTAGATGGTGGACAGGCTTTGGGTAGTCAGGAGGTGAGTTACTCACCGCAGGATTCCTAGCGTCTGACCTGCTCTTGTAGCCACAGTATGTATATGGCTAATCCAGTTCAGTTTCTGGTCGACGGAAATCCCCAGGGTGTTGATAGTGGGGGATTCAGTGATGGTAATGCCATTGAACGTAATGGGGTGATGGTTAGGTTCTCTCTTGCTAGAGATGGTCATTGCCTGGCACTTATGTGGCACGAATGTTACGTGCCACTTTGTCAAGCCAAGCCTGGATATTGTCCAGGCCTTGTTGCATTTGGACATGGACTGTGTCTGTGTTATTGCTGGTTTATCGTTGCCTTCCAACCTTTGAGGCAAAGTGAGGGGCCAGGTCCCAAGTCCAACCAGACGGGATGGGAAGCTTTGACGTTTTTCTGGTGGAACACAAGCTTCGGCATATTCTGAATCAAACTCTATCCATGTACACTAACTGGGCTCCTTATTGCACTACGCATGCAGTGAAATGTTTCAGTATTTTTGCACCAGCAAAGCAAAATCATTAAATCATATAATTTCATGTACAACAACATAATTTTGCAAAGAAACCAAGGTACTTGAATCGTTATTTTATGATTAGTCAGTGTGCCTTTTCCCTATGTTTCAAAGAGGCTTACATATAAAATAATGAACCTACTTTCGTGATGAATAGTTATCTTAATCATTGCTGAAAGCATTTTGCATTAAAGAGAATAAAAGTGAATGCCTAGCGAAATCGAAAACAGGACAAGTTATGTTGGAAGTCTACATAAAAGTAGGAAGGAATGAACGACGCAGTTATGGTATTTTGGTTGGCCTGGAAGTTGCTGAGAAGCGAATCATCCAAACAGATTATGATTCTGTTAATGTGTTAAGTTAGTTTTAATTCTTTTCTCAAAATCTTCGCGGCAATCACATTGAATATTGATGAGATCCAATATATGTATGTAAGTTAAAGCACTTCGATCACATATTCACAGTTGAACTTCATCATAAATGCAATTATTGTTACTGTATTACATGTCATTATGTCATGTGTGCTACACCCGAAGTTAGATCGTTAGCTCATTGTCTGCTGAGCCATTTTCTTGGATATTTTTGAGTTTTATTTTATTCAATCACTTGATGTGGGCTTCGCTAGCTAGGCCAGCATTTATTGCCCAGCCCTAGCTGCCCTGAGAAGGGTGGTGATGAGCTGCCTGCTTGAACCGCTGCAGTCCATGAGGTGCAGGTACACCCATATTCTTGTTAGCGAGGGAGTTCCAGGATTTTGACACAGCGACAGTGAAAGAACAACTATATATTTCCAAGTTAGGATGGTCAGTGACATACAGGGGAACTTCAGGTGGTGGTGTTCCCATCCATCTGTTGCCCTTGTCCTTCTGGATGGTAGTAGTCTTGGGTTTGGAAGGCTGTCGAAGGAGCCGTGGTGAATTCCTGATTGACTTATATTATGGCATAGACATGGAAAAGTTTAACAATTCCGTATGACTATAATGATAGAAAGTTCTGAAAACGTGGACAGCTTTTTACAACTAAAATCGTCAGAGCCTCATCATATGGCACGTTCTTCCTGCTGTCACCAAAGCTACTGAAGCATAAAGAAAACAGGGGTGGAAAAAAATTGTTGGGCATTCGGCTGCTTGAGGCAAGAACGGCGCCAGTTTCAAAGAATTACGTCTTTAATTGGATGAAATGCTACCTGCCACCCAGGTGATTGTTCCACAGGGCCACAGAATGGCGACGCCTGCAATAGGGCCTTGATCTTGCGTTACCAACAGCAACGAATATCTCATCTGATACATTCAAGCTATTGAGGGTTGGAAGAGAGCCGCAACTGACTCTGTATACAAAATGGCACAGTTTCACCAGATTCCGAAATTGCACTCCCCGTAAGACTCGAATGACGTTCCGCTGCTAGGGACTGTAGTTAGCCCAATTGGGCTGCTTGCCCTACTTGCTAATTTTAGCATAATTTTAGAGCTGATGTTTAACATGTGTTTTTTGGAGCAGTCGTAGGGCCACCATTAGAAAGGCACCGACAGAAGCAATGTTTATCAATTTCATGCTTGTGTTAGGTTTCTTTTTTTGGACATCAACTTAGTTACAATTTTTTGTTGCAATTTTCAAGAAAAATATCACCACATAAAATACTAAGGCTATGTGATGCAAAGTGCTGCAAACTTGATTCATAAATGTTTAAATCGTTTTAGTTTTGTAAATATTGTAGAAGAAAATCGCAGGATGAATCTGTAGAAACCGATTCCACACATATTTATGATCCAGAAAATTGGTGCAGTTAGCCATGTTTGCACCAGTGCTGAAAAACACACAGCCAGGCAACCCATTCCAAACTGAAGGAAGTCACCAGATGAGACAAATCATCCAGAGAGCCTAATTAATGCTGACTAGCAAAGTCTACGAAGAAGATCAAAAGGAACAGTTGTCAACTTGTCCGTGTAATGACCTGGACCATCCTCTCCCGAAAAAAAGCACCACGAGATAAAGCACTTGAAGAAGCCTGATTATTTTGCTCTGAGGGTGATTCAGGCAAGGCAATGCAGTGTCTACATTTCAAAATAATGATGCAGAGTTGTTTTTAGGCCGCTGAAAATGTTCCTGTCAAAACCATTAATGCTAACCAAGCATTATAGCACTGAATGTCACATGACAATCCAGCAGCCTCCGTTGAAATCAACTTCCGAGATATATCCCATTCTGTTCCAAAATGATTTCCTCAAAGCTGCTTATATGTAAGGGTGTATATCGCCATTATTTAGCAAAAGCTGACCTTCTGAGCCACAGAATAATTACAAGAATCTTAAACAAGGCAAATTAACCTCAAACATAGGTTGAAATTAATTATTTGATGGAAGATCTTTGCATTTTTATTTTGTGACATAGAGGGCTTAGAAGGCGGACTTTGATTTCTATGGGCTTATATTGCAGTTGTCAGGAAGATCTAATAATGCCCATAATATTATTGGAATTTATTGAAAATAGAGCCTGAGTTTATGTGTCTATATGTGTCTGTGCTTGTGAGAGAGACTTAATTGAATTAGAGGCAGCTAGTCTGGGTGCTTTGATGTAAGAAGAGAAATTAAGTTTGAAATCTTAATGAGGTAAACATAGGGATGTTTTTGAATGTGATGTGTAACGGGGGCAATTTGCACTTTTAAACAAACTAGTGTGTCTTCAGTTCAAAGGACCGGGTACAATGTATACCTAGCCAGCAGAAGTAGTAAGAAATAGTGTGTTTATTTATATTTCCAAAAGATTACTGGTGGAATTGGTACTGTGATAGATTTTTTGTTAGTAGAGAAGTAAAGTTCAAAAGATACGGTGAAACAATGGGAATTTGTATTCAAAGAGGAAAATATGTATAAAGGAGTGGAGGCTGTGTGTAAGGGAAGGCAGTCTAAGATTCAAAAAGTGTGAAATGACTGCAGCCTATATGTACCATGCTGCCTTCAGGGATTGAAGTTAAGAGAACTAACGCTGAATTCAGTTGCTCAGGGTATCGTTTAATTTGCCTGGGTCTTTTCTAAAAAAGTGTAACTATAAGTCAGATTAAGTGGGGGAATTAGAAGTTATCATAGTAGTAATTTGTAGATCTATGTATGCAGTTAAAGGCATTCCCTCTGCATAAATGTTTGTAAAAACCTATAAGCCTTGGGGGTCTTATTACTACTGAATTCAGGGCATGATCTCAAAAGTTATACAAATTACAAAACAAGCTGCGACAGTTCCAAGTTTCCCTTCGCAAATTGAAAGACTTAACATTTAACATCGACTGTGCCATAACACTGCAGATTTGACTAATTATGAGCTTAGGAGTAATTATAGAAGGGTTCAAACTAGAATGAAAATACCAATAAGTAACTATTAACAACTTTAATATAACTGTAATGCTGTCAAAATCCTGAAACTCCTTTCTTAACAGCACTGTGGGTATACCTACACCACATGGCCTGCAGCGGTTCAATAAGGCTGATCATCACCACGTTCTCAAGGACAGTTAGGGATGGTCAATAACTGCTGGCCCACCCAGCGAAGCCCACATCCCTTGAATGAATAAAAAAGACAATAGGGGTAAATGGAAGTTTACTGCAGATAAATAATAAATTATTGAAAAAAAGGGGAAAAACACGTGTTTTCTAATTCTACCTTTGCTGATAGGGCTTTGTATTAGTTCTCTAATAACATGATAAATCTTGGTATTTGCATATATTTGTACATATTTGAAGAATTAAGTATGGGAAACAACTTCTGAATCACTCCAAGCACATTCTGTGCATTTTCAGACCAGGATGGTAGGGGATGGGCAGTTATTCGTGTGCTCCTGGTGTGACAAGGGAGCTGAGTTTATTATTTTAAAAGCAACTGTTTGCTCTTTTATCCGATATTATTAAGTATTGCAAGACTCACTATGGGCAATCAGCTCCTGTTACAAAGCAAAGCCATTTCACCAACGTGCTTCTGAGAGGCAGTCACTTGGCAGTCATAGTTTGTTAAAGCATTTAAAACTTTATCAACTATTTAAAAGTTGTTACATGTGCTTTTCTTTAAAATTATAGGAGAAACTGAACTGTATCTAAGCTAAAAAAAAAAATTGACCATAACGGGCTTTTGTCCAGTTTGTGATGTCACTGGTCTGTCACATGGAATGTCCATCTCTACAAGACTTCACTGATCATCGCGCCGCTGTAATGTTCTGCATCATGAAGTTGAAATTCTTGCTGAAACCAATGAACTAGGCAAGTTCACAAGTTTTGAAATGGTCAATGGAGAAATCCTCCGCTTTGTCAGTAACCACAAAAGTCGGGCCAAATGTTAGCCTCCTGGACGCAAACGGGCCTAATGGTCCAGAAATTGAGCAATGGCAGTGGACTTGACATGGGGTGGGTTGCGGTGGGAGGCGGGCAGGGAGGGGGTGGGGGAGGGGGAGGGGGTGGGCGCACAGCTTGTTACAACAGTCCAAGGATAAGTGAGGGAAAGGTGGTAAGGGGCTAAGCAAAGGCGGAGCCAAGCAGCACCGCAAAGTCCTTCACGATAATATCCAGGGTATCACGAAGCCGGCCATCTGGCGCCTGGCCCGCCGCGGGGGCGTCAAGCGCATCTCTGGCCTCATCTACGAGGAGGTCCGCGGAGTCCTGATGGTTTTCTTGGAAAATGTTATCAGGGACTTGGTCACCTACACTGAATACGCCAAGCGCAAGACAGTGGCGGCCATGGATGTTGTCTACACCCTGAAGCGCCAGGGGCGGACCCTGTATGGTTTCAGTGGTTGAAGATAGTTTCAGAAAGAGAGTAACATGGCTTAAAGAACATTGGCTCTGGTTTATGTCAGCCTAGTTCTTGAGCTAAGTGGCATAGCACACGCCGTTAACCACGTTTGAATTTGCGCTGCTAGCTACTTGTTAGCCAGGACAGCCTCTTCCATCAATGCAACCGTCGTCAAAGTAATTCGGAAGGGCTAGTGGTAAGGCGCAGATGCGACGAAGTTACGTCTCCGAAAATGTAATTGGAGGCAGGAGTTTTGTAACATCTTTAAGCTGTTTTTAACTATTTCAACATTTTGAAATCACTTCCAGTTGCTTTTCGAAGTTTGCGTTAAAGTGTTGACAAGTGTTTTAAACGTTTACAAGAGCTTACAAGAGCTTCCGAGAGTTTTCAGGTGTTTACGTGTTTTAATTATATTAAGTGCTTTCAGTTATTTACAAAAAAATTATGAATATTTCACGGGGACTTGCAGTGCAGTAGTTGTTGATAAGTACTTTCGAATGTTTTCAAGTGTTTATAGGTGTTTTTTCTGTTAAATGATTTTAAGTGTTTTAAGCACTTGAAAATGCTTTCAGGTGTGTTCCAGAGCTTTAAGTGCTTTAAATGCTTTCAGTTACTTTCAATTGTTTCAAGGTGATCTTAAGTGCTTGTAAAGCCCTTTTATATACTCCAAAGTGCGTTCGAGAGTTTACATGGGTTTATATGTGTTTCTTCTCAGTATGCTCAAATATTTAGTGGTGTTTCCAAGTCTATGTAAGTGTTTTATAGCATACCTATATACATTTTTGGAAGTGTTTGCAAGAGCCTCCAAGTGCGTACAAGTATTTTCATGTGTTATTCATTTAAGTGTTTTGCCTTGTTTACTAGGTTTATTTCTGGGATGAATGGGTTGTTTTATGAAGAATGGTTGAGGAATATGGTCTAATAATCATTGGAGTTTAGAAAAAAACTGAATAATCTGTTTGACACATATTATTCCGAGGGATATTAAAGGGGAAATGCTGAAAACATGTGGGGAAAGATATATGGACATATATTTCAAATTAAGTGGTCTCTTATTTAAGACTGAGATAAGGAGGATTTTTTTTCTGAGTGCTTATAATCTTTGAAGTCCCTTACGCACCCAGACAATAGTTAAGGCTGGGCCATTGAATATATTAAAGGCTGAGTTAGATATTTTTTTATCTACAAGGGACTCCTGAGTTATTGGGGAAGGGAGGACAATGGAGTTAATGCCACAGTCGGATCTGCCATGATCTTAAGGAATTGTAACGCAGGTCTTAGGGCCTGCACTTAATTCGTAAGTTCTTATGTTGTTAAAAGTGTTCACACGAACTTTGCAAAGGTTCACAAGTGTTTGCCAGTGATTCTAACTGATTTTAAGCGTGTGCAAGTGTTCGCCAGTGTCTACAAGTGTTTCTACGAATTTCCATTTGCTTAGAGTTATTGTCATTTTTTATGTTATTCAACTTTTAATTCGAGCAGCTACCCACCCACTCCCTGTCACAACCCACCACCGCTCCCCTCGCCCCACGCCTCCTCCGCTTCCATGTCCACTTCCACTTCCACCTCCACGCCTCTCCTCAGAACCACATCCTCTCACCTGACAACCCCAAAGCCAGTGCTGGGGGGTGGGTGCAGTTTTGTTGTGGGCACTCTGATTTAGAGTGTGCTGGAAGTTCAGTTCTAATTAGAACAGTGTAAGTAACTGGGCAAGTACCGGGCAATCAGCCCACGTTTACACGCCAACAGGTCACAGTAGGAATATTCACGTGGGTTTCCAGGCAGTCAGTTCCAGTGAGTCAGGCTTTCGGGTACCAGAGAATGATGCTGTTCCTGTGCAGCCCTCAATAAAGGGATCTTAGGTAACACTAACTCTAAAGGCACGTATGCTGGTCGGTGAAGAATGAGATCATTTCAATATTGCTGATTTTTTTTGGTTCGTTCAATCTATCGCTGTTAGTAAGGAGGGGATGTATTGCCATTTGAATTGCCCTTGATATGGTGGAGAGGAGTCAGCTTCCTGGGCGCCTGTAACCCTGTGGTGTACGTACACTGTACTGTCAGGAGCCACAGAATCAATAAGGCACAAAATGAAGCTATTCTGCGCATCCAGTCTATGACAGTCTCCAGAGCGAAATCAAATGAATACCATTCTCTCACTTTAAGCTTTTATTTACCTTCAAGTGCCTATGCAAGTTTATTTTGAATCCACCAACGTTTTGCATCCATCACCCTCATGTGCAGCAAGTACAGGTTCTTTAACAGTCTCTTTGTAAAAAAGGTCCTACACCGATTCCTCGCTGTATCTCTTGTCCACAACCTTAAATCTGTGTCCCCTAGTTATTGTACCATCAGATAATATGAACAGACTTTTTTATCTACCTCTGTTAATCCTATCAAAATGTTGCATACTCTGAAATTTTCACTCAATCTACTTTACTATAAGGAGAGTACGCACAGCATCTCCAATCTAGCCATGTAGTTGAAATTTCTCATCCAACGAACCATTCTGGTAAATATCCTCTGCAAAATTATATTTTTCCGCAAGTGTGGTGATCAGAACTTCTCTTAATAATCTGGCTGTGGCCTAAACAGGTGTCTATAAATGTTCAGCGCAATTTACCTGCTTTGGTGTTCAATACCACGAACTATAACACATAATACCTTGTATGCTTTGCTAACTACTGTGCCGATGATTTTCTTTCCTAATTGTTGTTCCTAAGAACTTACCTAGCCATGATGTTAAACTGACCGATCTGCAGTTAGTAAAGGTGTCCTTATACCTTCTCTTGAATAGGTTTGTCGCATTTTCCACTCTCCAATCCTCTGCCACCTGCCCACGCCTAGGGCAGATTAAAGGGTTATGGCAAGCCACTCCGCTGTCTCCAATCCCATTTCCTTTAAACACATAACATGGAAGCCACCCTGAGCAGACATCCTATCCAGTCTAAGCATAATAAATATGGTATCAAATTGAAAGCAAAAGCATATGATTCTTCAATGCTGAGTGGCATGTCGGAAGATTGGACAGAATACAAAGAACAGCAAAATCATCTAAACGAAAAATAAGGAGGAAGAAATTAGGATGCCAGAGAAGCTAGCTATAAATGTAAAATAAAACAGATAGCAAATGTTTCTACCGGTATTTAAAAAGGAAAAGAGCAAGAAAATTGAGCCTTTGTCCTCTAGAGAGTAGGATGGGAAGTAATAATGGAAAATAACGACATGGCGGATTAACTGAACAGATGTTTTGCGTCTGCCTTCAGTAGAGATACAAATAACATTCCAGAAATAACACTGAATCAGGAGGTGAACGGGAGGGCGGAACTTAAAACAATTACAAAAGCCAGTTAAAGGGTACTGAGAAAATTATTAGAATTAAAAGCTGACAAGCCTGCTTGTCTTAATAGACTTCATCCTAGTACCTTAAAATAAGTGGCTGCTAGGATATTAGATGGAAAGGTCCCATTAGATTAGTGAAAGGGAATCCTCTATGTAAGAAAGAAGGGAGATAAAAATCAGCAAACTATAGGCTAGCCAGTTTAACACCTGCCATAGAAAAAATGCTGGAATCTATTATTAAGATTGTTAGGGCGGGGCACATAGAAAATCTCAATCCAGTCAGACAGAGTCAACTTGGATTTGTGAAAGGGAAATCTAAGTTATTGCAGTCCTTTTGAGGAAGTAACAAGCAATGTGAATAAATGGGAACCTGTGGATGTGCTGTACTTAGATTTCCAGAAGGCATTTGACAAAGTGTCACATCAAAGGACAGAGCTTACGATGAAAGGTGTAACATATTGGCATAGATAGAGGATTGATTACCTAACAGAAAACAAAGTAAGCATAATTGTTTTTTTCAGGTTGGCAAACTGTGACGAATGGAGTGCCACAGGGATCAATCTGGGCATCAACTATTTACAAGCTGCATCAATGACTTGGGTGAAGGTGCCAAATGTATAGTTGCTAAATTTGCTGATGTTATAACGATAGATAGGAACGTAAGTTATGAGTCACTCCCTCCCTAACAGCACTTCGGTGTACCTACAGCACATAGACCACAGCGTTTCAAAAGGGCAGTTCACCACCACCCACTCAAGGGCAATTAGGAATGGGCAATACATGCTAGCCAGTCAGCGAGGCACACATCCCTTGAATGAATGAAAAAAGAGGACAAAAAGAGTCTGCAAGAAGACATAGATAGGATAAGTATGTGGGAAAAGAATTGTGGATGGCGTATAATGTGAGAAAATGTGAACTTGTCCACTTTGCCAAAAAGTATAGAAAGGCAACATATTATTTAAATGTGGGGAGATTGCAGAACTTTGAGGTATAAAGAGATCTGGATGGCCTGCTTCATGAATCAGGAAAAATTAGTGTGCATGTATCTCAATTAATTGGGAAGGCAAGTGGAATGTTATCGTTTATTATAAAGGGAATGGAATATAAATGTAGCCATTTTTCCACCGTTGTTTGAGGCTTTGTGAGACCACGCCTACCGTACCTTATACAGTGTTGGCCTCCTTATTCATGAAAGGATATAAATGCGTTGGAAGCAGTTCAGAGAAGGTTCACTCGACTGGTATCCAGGATCGAGGGTTATCTTGGGAGTAAGTGTTGGAAAGGCTGCGCCTCTATCTTTTTGAATTTAGGCAATTGAGAGGCGATCTTATTTAAACATATAAGAACCTTGGTAGCTTGACAGAGTTGATGTTAAAAGGATGTTTCTCCTAGTGGGCACAATTTAAAAATATAGTGGCCATCCATTTAACATGGAGATTAGAAGGTTTTTTTCTCTCACAGAGGGTCCTGAATCTCCGGAACTCTATTCCCAGAGAACGGTGGAAGAAACGCCATTGGATACTTGTAAGGAAAATGTAGATGACCTTTGACTCCCTTGTTAGTCAAGAATCTATCAGGCATAGCCGGAATTGAGGCCACAATGAGATCAGCCATGATTTTATTGAATGGTGGAGCAGGCTCGAGGAGCAAAATAGATAACTCCTGCTCCAAATTCGAATATATGGTCGCCTGTTCCATTGCAGATTTCTTTCCTTAAAAGGCATTAATGAAACATGTAGAGTTGTATGACCATCCGGTTGTTTCCTGTCACCATTTGTGAAACGTTTGCTTGATTTATATTCATTTTTTAGTTAATTGAATTTAAAAGCTATTGGTTGTCGGATGCGACTTAAACTCCTGTCTCCTGACTTTCCATCTGTGGTCCCATAACCTTATCATTGTACTATGATTGAGCTGTAGAACAATTGCAAATTCCCGATTTCAAATGGCTAATTGGAAATAATAGTGTTTTTTATATGCTGCATCGCTGGATTAGAGGTTAAATGTGAATTTGTTACAAACAACATAGTTTTACTTGCATCCTCTATGGCGAGATGATTTGAGTCGCATAGCACACGTATAGAGCTGAAGCGTTTTTATGAATGCTTACACCAGTTATAATAAAATCAAAACACAAATGGGCTTCAGCATAGTAGTAGACAGTGGAAAATTAGGAAAAAGTTAGACATTCCACAGTTTCCATGTGACAGTGCAGAAACAATTATAAGTAATTCATGACAATGTTTCGATAGTTTCATGAATGCATGTCAGTGCGTGTCCTGAATGATGAGTCTTCTGACCAATCGCAGTCACTGATGGAGTAATACAGGGTGCATGCTACCTCCAAGTCTCGTCAGCATTTTTTTTCTCTCCGCCATGCTTTTTAATGCAGTCCTCGATGCTGATCCTGGCATTACAATCAAATATTGCACCTGTAGGAACAATCAGACACGGCTCCAGGCAAAGACCAAGTGTCCAATAACATACTTCTTGATTTTCAGTTTGCTCATGACTATGAACTGGCATCTAGTTCAGAGTTGGACAGACAGTGAAGCATGATCTTGTTCTTCAATGTATGTAATCGTTTCAGCCTCATGATAACCATGAAGAAAAGTGAAGCCGTGCACCAGAGTTCTTCAGGAACCCCTATCTCAAGCCCAATATTTCAATCCATAACCAGGAACTGCCAACAGTTTATAAGTTTGCTGATCACAGCAGAACTGTATATATTGACGACGAGACAGATGCAAGAATTGTAAAAGCAACTGTTCATGGTAGATTTCGAAAATCAGTCTAGGCATGAAGACAAGAAACTCTACCTACCAAACTGAAAGTCTTTAGAGCAATAGTCCTATCCATTATACTTTACGCATGCGAGACATAGTCTGTGTACCAGTGTTACGACAATAAGATCAACAGCTTCTATGTGACTTGCCTTTGGAAGCTTCTGGAGATCAGATGGAAGGAAGAAAATGCCAGATACTAAGTTACTCACCAGAGCTAGCATGCCAAGCATCCAGATGATATTGAGACAGTCATAACTGAGTTGGGCTTGTCATGCAGCCAGAATGCCTAACATTCATTTACCAAAGTGAATTTTCTATGGAGAGTTTGAGACTGGAGTGTGTTACCCTGACGGCCATATGAAGCACTACAAGGACCTTCTGAAGGCTTCAGTTAGCAGTTATGCCATCGACTTCAAGTCCTGGGAGAATCTCGCCCAGGATCGCTGCACCTGATAGAACCAAATCAAATATAGTGTGGCTTCCTTCAAAAGCAAGTACATGTCAGAGGCAGAGAAGAATTGCCAGCATCTCGCCCAAAACTCATTTGTCTGCAGTCATTGATGTACTCACAGGAACCCTATCAAACACCATAGATAATGAACATGGTCATCTTTACCTCGAAAGACGAACAAGGAAAGAAAGGCAAAAAGATTTGTAGATTATAGTAAGTGAGTTGAGAGTTGCCATGACTATGTATAGTTAGTAAAATTGGTAGCACTACTTCAGGAGAAAAAGCGCATTTAGTATTTATCCAAACAAATATTATCCAGCAAGTACATTTGGATAATCCATAACCGGCGGGAAGGTTTCTGAGCTCATACATGTGTCCATTGCAGTTATTCAATACATTCAGTCAATTGCAAGGCACCACATCAATAAATCCTTGAACCCCCAAATATACAGTATTCCCCAGTCATCTACTAGTTGATGGACACTTTAAAGAATTCGACCAGGCTGGTCAGACATGACCTTGTCTCCAGAAGAGGTATGTACTTATATGCATATGCCTCTTATTGTTCTTTGGTACCATGAACTGTTAAGTTCTCAAGCATGGTACATCTTTATCTCGCTTTAACCTTCTTTGCTTTATGGAGAACAATCCTAGCTGTTCTAGCCTCTCTACATAAGTAAATTTCTTAATCCCAAATATCATTCTGGTAAATATCATCTGCCAATCTCCAAAGCCATGGTATCCTATCTATAGGGTAGTGATCATAATTGTGCAAAATTACATGCCTGAGGACTACAAGTGATTTGTAAAAGTTTCCTTGAATGTTTTGTTGTTTTACTTTATGTCTGCCAACAAACCAAATTTCCCATATGTTTTATCAACTGTGTTGCCGCCTTGGCCTACCGCCTTCAATGTTGTGTGCATGTGAATGAGATTTATCTGTTTATTCAAAAGATATAATATTCTAATATTTAATTTATTTTGTCCCTTTTCATTTACCTTTCCAAAATACACCATTTTGTGCACCTGTGCAATTAATGTTTTGTTATGTATCTTCACGTTTCCAAAATTGACTTCCCAAACTGCACAGTTTACTGAATTTACCTGTCTTGTAGCATTTACAATCTTTGCAACTATGCCCCATAGATCGAAATCCAGTTAAGTAATATATATATTAGAAAGAGCAGTGATTGTTACAATGTCCTCTGCAAATACATTTCTATACTTCACAAGAGTCTAATATGCAAAAAAATACCATTACGTACAGCTTTCTGTCACTAAGTTAATTCTGATCTATGCTGCTACCGTATCTTTAATACCGTGGTCTTTAGCTTTGCTAACACGTCTAGCATTAGCATTTATGATAGCTTCTGGAATGTCTGTATGCACGACCCTAATCCTGACATCCATCAACTCTCCTTTAGTGAACTGAAGAACCATTCAAGTTTGCCCGACAGGATTTGGCAATTTAACGTTGACTGTCATTTATTAATCCTTGTTCCTCCGAGTGACTGTTAATGTTGCACCAGATAATGATGTATCTATGCTTCTCCAGCACTGAGGTAAGGCTAATTGCCCTGCAGTTGACTGATTTATTTCTCTCCGCCTTCTGAACAGGAATATAACATTCTCAATATTCCAGTCCTCTCGAACAGCTCCCATACCCAACAAAGTTTGGTAAATTGTGCCCAATGCTTCGCCTATTTCTACACTTAATGCCATTTGCAATCTAGATGCACCTATCTAAATGGGGCTACTGTTCTACTTCCAGTCTATCTTTTTAGTACTACTTCCTTATCTTTTTCTATCCTTAACATTTACCTGCCACTCCTGTTCATTGTCACGTTGCCCCCTTCTTTAGAAAAGACAGATAACAACTATTGTCACGCCCGGTGTATCTGAAAGATCTTTTTTTTTCTTCTTTGTGCTTCCTAATCCGCTCCATCCATGCTGTGCTGAGCTGTCTTTTTTTACACGTATACCTTCAGAACATAACATCATGTTGCAGTTAATGTTTTATCTATGCTCTTCCCCACAAGTGGATAAATTCTCTATCAAGATCTTTCATAATTTTAAATACTTCCAATAGGTTACCTTTCAGCCTGATTTTCTTCAAGAGAAAGGAGACCCAGCCTGTTCATCTTTGCATGACATTTGCACCCTCTAATTTCCGGTGTCATCCTTGTAAATAATCTCTTCAAACTCCCCCGTGCCTTCATATCATTTTTCATCATATGACGACCAGAACTGCATGCAGATCTCTTGGCCTGGTCTAACCAAAGTTCGTTATTTGTTTCATATAACTCCCCAAGCTGTTCAAGTCTAACCCTTTAAAAATGAGCCCCAGTGTTTATTCTTGTGTGTGTGATTTTTCTACCCAGTGGAGCAACCTTTTGTGATCGCTTTATGTGTGCACGGGGATCCCTTTGTTCCTCTGCTCAACCAAGACTCATGCCTTCCAAGTAGTAAAGGAACCCCCTATTCTTTCTACCGCTACATTGTATCTCATGTTTATCTTTGCTGAACTTGATTTGTCAACTGTTTGTGAATTCTACAAGTTTCGTAAGTCCTCCTATATTTTTACAGTGCAGCTAAGTATCAGCTATCACCGCAACGCACACCACACCTCCACCCCCTAATTTTATTTCATCTGCAAATTTAGAAATTGTATGTTTTCTTAATTCCAATGTATAAATCGTTAATGTGAATTGTGAACATGAGTGGGCCCAGTACTGATCCTTGGAGAACAGCCTCTGTGACCATTTACTCCCACTCTTGTTTTTTTTTTTTTGCCTTGATACCAGCAAGCAATCTATTCTGCTACTTTTCCCTGATTCCACATTTTCTGACCTTGCTCATTAGTTTACTATGGGGCATCTTATTAGAATGCTGCCAAGCTGAATTCTCAATAGAAATGAAAGTGTATTAACTTTACGTCCTCTCTCTTGCTGTAAAAGCGTTCACTTTAGTGCATGCAATAGTAAAACCAGGGCATGCTTTAAAGATTACCAACACGTCTCCTTTCAATATGTCATGGATATGAAACTAGTCATGAATAAGGGCCGGATTCTTGTTGAAAGTCATTCCGAAATCTGTGCCTTCCTTGAATGTCGGAAATACTTATGCTATCAAATCAATCAGTTATGTCCAATAGAACAAGTTATAATATTACGATGTTCAGAAGCATCCTGTTTTTCAAGGCTTAGTGACTGATCTTTCATCAGGAAGTGTTTTTCGCATATATCAAGATTATAGATGATAACATTCAGGGTCAAATCAAATGACTGTTACTACTGCTCTTATTGTTGAACTGCTGTTTGGGATACATTTTGACAAATTGTGTCCCCATGGAAAATGTACAGTTTTGCTTGCACAGCAATTATCGTCCTGGAATTAACATGACATATGGTGCTTTTAAATTATTAATTTTAGGATTATGGGTATCATTAACCAGAGTAGCATTTATTCCCCAAACCTCGCTGCCAGTGAAAATTCGGTGATGTTCAGCCTTCTTCAGTCAATGTGGTCTGTGTGCTGAAGGTACTCCCAAATTACACAGCAGTAGGGACTGAAACGATGTTGACCCCTGATGCTTCAAGTTTCAGAGTCACATAGAATCACAGAATCATAAAAAAAAACATTTGGAATAGAAAGACGCCACTTGGCCCTACGTGTCTGTGCCGGCCGAAAAAGGAGCCACCCCGCCTAATCCCACTTTCCAAAGTTTGGTCCATAGCCTGCAGATTACGACATTTCAGGTGTGTATCCAGACAACATCCACAGAAATGGCAAGCATGGAGAACACAGGTTAAGAACATGAAGTTTTATTCTTTAAGGGACATTGGTGATCCCGTTGCGTTTTATGACCATTTTATAACTTGCTGCTTGCATTGTTTGCTACTAACTCTAATACTTGAATGAACATCTCTTGGATTACTAGTTCATTGACATGACCACTGGGCTATCATATTGCCATTCCAACAGAATTTCTGCCCTATTCCTTCAGGCAATTATTAAACCGCTGCCTCAACAATGGACCGGTCAGACTTACACCAATTAATGTTTGTTGGCTTGCAAATCATTCAAATTCTGTTTTATATGTGAGTTATTCCTATCTGGTGTCCCTATATATAAATCTGGTAAGACTTCTATGACATGAACAGCTATATTTAACTGCTACCTTCTTGAATTTGCAAAACGGATTTTAATAAGATTCTGATTGAGGAGTGAGTGCTAAAATAACGTACCAGATCCTGAGATAAAATTCTAAATGAAAGATTAATTGGATAAATGGTCAGCAACCAGCCATTATTGCATGTCCTAAATTCCCCATGAAATGAATTAGCATTTAATTTGCCTTGGACCATTGCACAAGCTCTTCTGCGCATTATATTTGTCAATGATGTGTAGAAGGACGGTAATATCGCAGTAATTACACTTACCCACTTGCAGCACCTTGGGAAATGATACTAAAAAATGCAAAGGTGGGTGTCGTGTAAATGGTGTCAATATTTTTCGTTCAGGACATCGAGAATGGAATCATTGGTTGTGTTGGACAGTTTTTAAAAAACGCTTATTATAATCGGGTTATGTATTAATTTTGGTAAGTCTTCTACTTAAGCATTGTGTCCCGAGCTGTGACCTCAGCCATGAAAGAATATGTTATTCTGGGACAAGCAAACAAAGGATAACACAATTATCATCAACCTAGAAACGATGCGTTATGAAGTTAAATACGGTGCTATGAGATTCTACTCCACGTAGAGAGGACGAATAACATAATCATGCCCAATTACTTCAGATTATTAAAGGTGAGAAAGTGGTTAATATGGATAGAGTCGTTAAGTGCCTTTGAATACATAGCTAGGATAGTGGCGTTGAGGGATGGTGGGGGGACTTGTTGTTAAGGAAATTGGGAATGGCAATTGAACACAAGGTTGTTTTTATTATCAATGGTGTAAATAGAACATACGTTCTGCAAAGGAAGGGACCCATGCATGCCTAAGGTTAAAAAAAAAACAATAGGTTAGGGACCCCAGAGACTTGCCTGATCATCTTTGAGTTGGGAGAGAAAACTCGACGGAGGAAACTTCCGAACTGGGTGGGGCGGTGGGAGAGGTAGATAACGTGATAATTGGTGGAAGGAAAGTGCATCATCATGGATTAGACAAACATCCATGAATGCCCTGGCCTTTTCTCTATCAAGGCAAATAATCATATCATCATGATGCCCATTGTCAAATTGAATGTTAAGGTGCGCTATGCAGATCTAACAGGAATGAGGTAGCATAATGCCAACACACTCCAAGTACTCAACAGATAGTGCCTCCAGCGCAAAAGATAAATAATGATATTGGTTGAGAAGACCTCTTGTTAGTGATATTTCGGTCATATTACCCGACATTTGAAAAGTAAATCACCAGCCAGGTGAAACTTTGTGCAAAATGCGCCCTTATTTGCTACACAACATATGAACGAACACAATTGCCTTATCCGCCATCACAATTCTCTTCATACGGCAGACATTTTGAACGATCGCCGCCTGTTCTTGAATAGCAGGCCCGTAACCTTTACGTTTACCAGTTAGACAGAAATGTTTATGATAACACTGTCCGTGATTCCATCTCTGCAATTCCGCCGTTCAGATTATCAGTTTGTCAGATTATCGCAAATGCACTGTTCATGGTTTTTACGTATTAGTACCAATAAAGGAAAATTGTGCCAACTGTCATATCTGCAATTTCTGACTTATAGCCCCTGTGTGTGATGCCTTCTCACTGGGCTGGGAGCACGGGGAATTCGGTCCCATTAAGAATTTTTTGGGGTCACTCTTCAAATAGGTTAAATATTTACACAATTAGTAAAATAACTTTAAATTTTAGGCAAACGTATATTTTAATCATATGGTAATATATGTGTAACTCTTTTGTAAAAAAAATCATCGTATTTCATAACTTCCAAAAACGATATGTTAAACAATTTACACAATACTGCATGGAAATTCAATTCGAACAATGGTAGAAACTCAATGAACAGTGGCAGTTACGTCAACCTTTATTTATCTTTGCTGCCTATACTTTTCATATTGAAAAGAAAAATTAGACTCCTATTTAAAAGGCTGTCTCTCCATTGCCAGTTGTTTTACAATTGCTCGAAATTTAATTTCACCTTCTAATAACTTATATATTTTTTAAAAAACCCACTCACCTCTGGATGCAATGGTTTATGTCTGATTTGCTGTGCTGAACAGATTACAATGACGAAAGAAAATTGCTTCTGAACTTGCATTTATATTGCTGACAATGAAAATCAGCCCAAGCATAAGGAAGGCAGTACATTGGAACATTTAGTTTCTTGGTCTAAGGCGTGGCCTCTCTTGAGCCCACAAGATAAGGCAATTTCACTTATTACCTATTTCCTGGAAGGTACAAGCCTACGTGAGTTAGATGAACAAAGGGACCTAGGAGTGTAAACATCATTCGCTAAAAGTTGTTACATGGGTCACCAAGGCTATTGAAAAGGCAAAGGAAGCTCTAGACTTTAATTCTAGAACGATATAATTGAAAAGTAGGTAAGTTTAAATCTGCATTGAACCTTGTTTAGACCATCATTTTGAGTGTTGCATGCTATTCTGCTCTCCATATTAGTAAAAGGTCATTGAGGAACTTAAGAGAGCCTAGAGAAAATTTACAAAAATGATTCCAGAAATGTGTGCATATTTATGTCAGGAAAGGATTGAGAAGAAGGGTAACTTTTTTCTCTTAAAAACAAAGGCTGAGTTGTGACCTAATAGAGGTCTTTAAAAACAATTGAATGTTGTGTTAGAGCAAATACAGAGAATTCAATCGGCGTGTTGTTGCTCCTCCCATTCCAAGTTATAAGGCGTGTTACGATTCTGAATACTTACCTTGCCAGTATTTTAATGTCCCCGGAACAGTTTAGACAAAAGAACATCTAATTCAACATTCCACAATTTGGTCATTGTGCATCTTAGTTTTAACATGTGCCCATTCTGCTTTTTATAAGATCAATTGAGTGTGACGATTTCTGTTTGATGACTGCAGATGGATTCACCATTTGCTTTATCTTAATGAGTTGAAAGCTGGAAGATAATGGTAATTTTGCCTATATATAACTTTAATCAGGTACAGATCGATTCTTAGCTATTAAACTTAGCTATCTAATGCAGTGCACCGCTTGACTTTTTGGATCTAGGAAAGTTTGGTACTCACATTTGTATTTATAAAATGTTTTTTTAAGAAAACACAGGAAAGCATAGTCATACTTGGTGGTTGGATTGAATATACTTGATGGACTTAGTCTTCGAATTTCATTTTTGATTTGTTAACAAACAGTGCCTTCAAGAACATGGGATAGTTACTCCAATATTTGTGGCAGCTGTACTACCCGTTGAGAGAAAATCTTGTTGCTGGGAGGTCTCCAGTTACAATCAATATCCCATGAGCTTTTTAGTCTGCTTTCTAAAAGCCATCACTACAAAGTTTCTAACGTTGTAGATATTCGATGTTGTGCAGAGGCTTTAACTTGTCTGCCACAAGGAAGTTCTGAGGAACAAAGGGACCTTGGTGTGTGTGTCCATAGATCTTTGAAAGCGGAGAGGCATGTTAGTTGGGTGGCGAAAAAGGCATATGGACACTTGCCTTTTTCAATTGAGGCATAGATTACAAAAGTATGGAAGTCCTGTTGGAGTTGTATAGAACCTTGGTGAGGCCACAGGTGGAGTATTGTATGCGGTTCTGGTCGTCACATTATAGGAAGGATGTGATTGCACTGGAAGGGGTGCAGAGGAGATTCACCAGGATGTTGCGTGGGATGAAACATTTATGAAGAGAGGTTGGGAAAATAACTTGGGTTATTTTCGTTGGAGCAGAGAAGGCTGAGGAGCGACCTGATCGAGGTGTACAAGATTATGAGGGGCATGGACAGGGTGAATAGGGAGCAGCTGTTCCCCTCAGTTGAAGGGTCAGTCACGAGGAGGCATAAGTTCAAGGTGAGGGGCAGGAAGTTTATGCGGGATGTGAGGGAAAAAAACGTCTTTATCCAGAGGGTGGTGACGGTCTGGAATGCACTGCCTGGGAGGGTGGGGGAGGCAGGTTGCCTCATATCCTTTAAAAAGTACCTGGATGTGCATTTGGCACGTCATAACATTCAAGGCTATGGGCCAAGTGCTGGTAAATGGGATTAGGTAGGTAGATCAGGTGTTTCTCACGTGTCGGTGCAGACTTGATGGGCCGAAAGGCTTCTTCTGCACTGTATGATTCTATGATTCTGTGATTCTGAGAATGCATAATTCGCTAACCAGCTTCCTCAGTACGTACAATCTGCTGAAATTAAAATCGAGAGAATGATTCTAACTAAATATTTCTGCCAAATTCTACACTCATCTATTGGATTGCATGAAATGAATATTGGTGTGTATCACTTTAAAATAGCTCACGCTGTGAAAGGGACTTCCAAAGTTTATTGTAATATTTTAATCAGTGTAAATTATCGATTAACTGGGAATTTTGAAAATGAGTTTTTCCCCTTATAAACGCCTGAATTACTTGCATAACTATTGAAAATACGCGAAATCTTTTTCAGCCCTATGGAAGCAAGGATATTTAATTTGACGCTTTTCCCTGGAGTTGAATAACTTCATCATTCAACAAATCTCTATCAGTGTTGCTGAAAAAAGAAGCTTTTCGTTTTGCACTGAACAGGACATTTTGCAAGAATACAAAACCAAGGGAGACAAAAAATGTATACTGTTTGGGAAGGGAGTTCTGTTTGGTTGGCAAATGTACTCTGGTCTCCAAGTGCTTAGAGGTATCCGCTTTAGAGGAGTGTGCAATGCTTCTCTAAAGAGGGATACCTGTAAGCACTTTCTGCGGCAATGCTCCGCAAGTTTTTGTGTCCACGTAGATTAAATGCTTTCTGTCAGGGATAATTAAAGGCCACATTTTGGATTGATTTTTGATTGATTTATCTCTGTTACAGATCAGATTTGGTATCATCTTGGCACTGGACGACATTGGAATTGTTGGGATTGTTTATACTGAAACTTATGAACCAACGATTACTGTTGAAGCCTCCTATTTTTCAGCAAGGTCAATTAATTTAAACCCATGGACTAAGATGTAGATTACCACACCTGGATTTCCGTATGGTGCAATACTTTAACTTATTGTATGTAACTTTGACTTTCCCCAAGTTTCCCAATGCTTTACTGATATTCACAAGTACACATGGATAATATTAATCAACAGACAACCTGTTTCATTATCCCAAGTAAACAAATACATTTTTCATGTGTATTTTTCTTAGCTGCAAAGAAAAGTGAGACACCTTCTCGCAAAAGGGATTGTTCCTGCGAAACAAAAACACGCGAAATGGTCGCTCAGATGCATTTCTCACTCGAATATGAGCTCTCTGAAAGATAACCACTACCACACGTTTCTTTTTTTTGCAAAATGAAAAAATACATTTCATTACAAAACAAGCATTTATAATGTAACAGTCACTCATGTTTGCATTTTAACATCAGGAATAGCATTTTAAACGCCCTTTGATTTCTGTGGCTATCTGGATTAAATGAAGTGTATGCCTTCTATCCACAAGTTAAAATGAATCGGCAAGGAGGGGGGTACATAAAACTGTGTCAACGACTCTTCTGCGGAATTACATCCTGCATTACCTCAATACATTTCCTCAGCTCTGATGCAATGACCTGAAGTGTAAATGAATATTTACTGACAGCCTTGTTTTCCAATAGGAATCGACGCCCTGATCCGTAATGAAGAAATCGATACCTTCTTACAAAAGAAAACCAGCTCCTCGCACTGTGCATTTTAAAGGTGCACTAAAATAAATAACGCTTACTAATATAAAGGTTCAGTAATTTAAGCATTGCATAGGACGAACATTAGCTGCATTTCTGTTTAAAAATAAACACGGCAACATACTAGCGGCTGCGTGAAATGCATCAGCCATGACTCAAACAACGCATTATGCAAATACAGCATCCCTTATTAGTTTATGATTTACATTGTTTAACGCCCATATTTTCATTTACCTTTGTAAAGACTACAAATAATTGCACGCACATTAGTGTGTCTTAATATCCCTACGTTTCTACATTCAATCATGTTATGGTCCATTTTTTCACCACCATTCAGCTAAAATACGATACTTCATGAGTCAGTTTTGCAAAGGTAGTGGAACGTTCTGTACAATTATCTGTATTTACGGATATGTTGACAAACTGAGTGTAGCAACAATGTGTATCATGCTTTCCTTGAATAACCTTGCTGAATAAGGAAACTGCAAGTTGTTACAAATAAGTCACATTGTTTACAAAGCATTATCCAAGTATAAACAAAGGCGGGAGGGGCGACTTGAGCTCTGTCCAATGGCGTGAGATGGATTATATCAAATTACGGTTGATGCAATTTCCTAAGAAGGATGCATGCTTTATCTTTTCCTATATTTCTTTCTCGTGCCCAGTGGCACATGAGGCAGACACAGCACATGCGAATGTGTTTCCGTGGCACTTTTTTCCCCTAGGAAATGTCGCCAGCCTATCGCCAGGGACTATAGCTTCAGCTACGCCACTCCGCATCAAGCATAACTGATGGGAGGCTATCCCCCTCCAACCGGCTGCTTTATGCATATTAGAAGGATTTACAGGTTAATAATCAAACTGTTTGGCCACGTTATAAGAGCACAGGGTGGGTGTACAAAGGGCGTTTTATTTGATCGTGTCCGCTTCATAAAACTAGTACTATCCGAGAAAATAGAATGTCTACTTCCGGTACATTGAAATTTCGAAGAGCACAGAAAATACTCGATCAATATGGAACAGAAAAAAGGGACGTTAAGTGGAATGTTGAACTTGAATAACAGGTGCAAAAATGGTTTTGAATATCAGAAGCCTGGGAAAGTAGCATCCATTTCATTTAAGTAGCTTAGCGTTAGTGACTAGAAGATAAATGAAACTTTTTTCAGCGACGCAATGGAAAAAATCTGGAAATTGAAAAAATAAGAAAGAGTAGCCAGCACCGTTTCCTTCGGCGGGGTGTCAAGATTGACTAATCTTGTTGAATTGTATGAAGAAGTAAGAGAGAGGTTAGTTAGGTTTAAGTCGGTTTATGTAGTAAATTTGGATTTACATCTACCCTAAAACTACCCTATGATAGAATTAGGGGAGGGGGGGGGGAAATCTGAATATATGGAGAGGAGAGAACACTCAGTAATTGTAACAAGCAAATGAAAAAAGGCAGAAAATAGGGAATGGACGCAGTTACTTCAAATAGAAAAGATTGAGAAACGAGAGCACTGCCGTTCATAATTTGCATGTATCATCTGTACTCTGGAATCGAGAGTGCAAGCACAAAGATTTTGGATGCCACAGAATTGGAGGTTGTATTTAATACATTCAGAAATGAATGAATTTGCAAAATAGGCGTGTAATTGTCAAATAATTTCAGCATGGTCACAAGTGGTGCACATTGTTGACAGCAATAATACGAGGGGCACATACTCATGGAATATAATTTTTTGAATGGGATTGGCTAGGGCACAGATACACGAATGACTCAAGATACTCAAATCAACAAAAGTAAACAAAGCGCTGGTGTCCATTTCTAGGGGGTAAAAGAGAAAATATGTTTAACAGGTATGGAACTTGCAGTACTGTTAACATTCCTTATCTCCGTAGTTTGGAAAGGCAGATAACACTGGAGAAGGTGTTAAAATGATCAGCAAGAACTATTGAAACTAAGAAGTCATAACTGTCAGAATTAATTAAGCAGGCTGGAACTCTAATCTCTGGACTGACGGGTGCGCAATCAAGTCTCCATGACCGTGAAGGTTTTGGTAAAGTAGGCGTGGAAAGGAGATTTGTACTTTCAGGAGAAAGCAGAGCTTGAGACCATAAAAATAAGATAGTCACTAATACATCGACTAGCAAGAAAGTTGTTTAGACCGAGGGTTCTTGGAATGTGCAGCTCGCTACCACATGGAATACTTCAGCTTAGATGCAATTAATGGAAAGCGAACTGAGTACATGAGCGGGAAAGGAATTGAAGAATATGTTGATTGCGTTAGATGAAGATTTGTGGTAGGGGCACATGTCGAGCATAAATGCCAACGTAGATCGTTTGGGCAGAATGGCCTATCTGTATGCTATGCATATTTTGTAATACTTTGTACATGCATTACATGACATTCCAATGCACATTTCAAATGCGTGTGATAGTTCAGTATTGAGTTTCCCTGTTTCTCGACCAGAGATAACCTGTACATAGCGCCCCTTAGAATTTGCGCCTGGCGACAGCAAGTCCCCTTGCTCATATACGTCAAATCTTTGTTTGCAGCTGTCAGTGGCATACACAACAACAATTTGTATTTCAAGAGCACTTTAACGAATGGTACATCAGAGGAGCATTATAAAACAAAATCTGACTCGGAAACAAGGAACGAGATGTTAGCGCTATCTGCAAATGTTTGGTCAAGGCCATGGCTTTTACGGAGCTTCATAAAATGAGACAAAAGAAGCAGAGAGGAGACTGATCCGGTGATTGTTTTCTCTCTACCTTTGCCCATCAAATCCAAGCTAATTATAAGCAAGGACGTGAATCTCAGGTGTGTAAAAGCCAGTGTTGGATAATCAGGTAATTGTAAAGGAGCAAAAACAGAAGTTGAGCAAAAGCTTAGCATGTCTAGCAGCATCTGTGGAGAGAGAAACAGAATTAACGTTTCGAGTCCAATTTTGTTTACTTAGTTATTGGAAGTGGGGCATCGCTGGTTAGGACAGCATTTTTTGCCCTTCCCTAATTGCCCTTGAGAAGGTGCGGTGAGCTACCTCTTGAACTGCTGCTTCCCTGTGGCGTAGGTACACCCACACTCCTGCTAGCGAGGGAGTCCCATGATTTTGACCCAGCAACATTGAAGGACGAGCGTTATGCTTCCAAATCAGAATGCTTTGTGGCTTGGAGGAGAGCTTCCAGGTGGTGGCAATCCTGTGTTTCTGCTGCCCTTGTCCTTCTAGATGGTATCGACCCTGGGAGTGGAGGATATTGCCTGAGAAGATTTGGCGAGTTTCTGCAGCGCATCTTGTAGATGATACACACTGTGCCACTGTCCGTCGACAGTGGAGGGAGTGAATGTTGTGGAACGGGTGCCAAGCAAGCAGGCTACTTTGCCCTAGATGGTGTCAAGCTTCTTAAGTATTGTTGGAGCTGCACTCATCCAGGCAAGTGGAGAGTATTCCATCACACTCTTGACTCATGCCTTGTAGATGGTAGACAAGCTTTGGGAAGTGAAGAGGTTAGCTACTCGCCATAGGATCCCTAGCCTCTGATCTGCTCTTGTAACTAAAGTATTTATGCTGCTGGTCCAGTTCCTGGTCAATGGTCACCCACAGGATGTTGATAGTGGGGTTTTCAGTGATGATAATGCCATCGAATATCAGGGGCAATAGCTACATTCTCTTCTGTTGGAGATGGTCATTGCCTGGCACTTGTGTGACTTGAATGTTACTGGCCACTTCTAAGTCCAAGTCTGGATATTGTCCAGGTCTTGTTGTATTTGGACATGGACTGCTTCAGTGTCTGAGGAGTCAAGAATGGTGCTGAACATTGTGCAATCATCAGCAAACACCCCTACTTCTGACCTTATGATGGAAGGAATGTCATTAATGAAGCAGCTGAGGATGGTTGGGCCTATAATACTACCCTGAGGAACCCCTGCAATGATACCCTGGAACTGAGATGATTGATCTTCAGCAACCACAGCCATCTTCCTTTATGCTAGGTATGGCTCCTAACAGTGGATAATTTTCCCAATGAATGCTATTGAGTCCAGTTGTGCTCGCGTTCCTTGATGCCACACTCAGTCAAGTGCTAACTTGATATCAAGGGAAATCACTCTCACCTCACCTCTGGAGTTCAGCTCTCTCCATGTCTTACCAGGGCTGGAATGAGGTTAGAAGCTCAGTGACCCTGGCGGAACCCAAACGGAGCGTGCATAAGGAGGTTATTACTAAGCAAGTGCCACTTGGTAGGGCTATTGATGACCCCTTCTATCACTTTAATGATGATGTAAAGTACACTGACGGGGCATTACAAACATACAAATATTCGAACAAGGGGTAGTAGTAAACCATTCAGCATCCTGAGCCCACTCCACCATTTAATAAGATCATGGCTGATCTGATGGCAACCTGAAATTTGCATCCCATCTACCACCGATAACCTATCACCCCCTTGCCTACCAAGAATCTGTGCACCTCTGCCTTAAAAATATTCAAAGGCTCTGCTTCCACCACTTTTTCAGGAAGGGAGTTTCAAAGACTCACGACCCTCTGAGTGAAGAATTCACCTCAACTTTGTTTTAAATGGACAACCCTTATTTTTAAACAGTGCCCCCGAGTTCTAGATTCTTCCACAAGAGGAAACATCCTGATCACATTCACCCTGTAAAGATGCATTAGGATCCTGTATGTTTTGATCAAGTCGCCTCTTACTCTTCTAAACTCCAGCAGATACAGGCCTATTTTGCCCAACCTTTCCTCATAAGACAACCCCACCCATTGCAGGTATTAGTCTGGTAAATACCTTCTCTGAACTGCTTCCAACGCATTTGCATCCTTCCTTAAATAAGATGACCAATATCGTACACAGTGCCCCAAATGTGGTCTCATTAGTGCCCTGGACAACTGAAGCATAACCTCCCTACTTTTGTATTCAAATCCCCCTCGCAATAAATGATAACATTCCATTGGCTTTCCTAATTACTTGCTGCACTTGCATACTAACCTTTTTGTTATTGATGCACTAGGACACCCAGATCCCTCTTTGGTTCATTCATGGTGAGTGATAATATGCTTCTCTTTTATTCTTCCTGCCAAGATGGACAATTTCACATTTCCCCCATTATACTCCATCTGCCCGATCTTTGCCCATTCATTTAACATATCTGTATCTGTTTGTAGCCTCCTTATGTCCTTTTCGCAACTTGTTTACCTGGCTATGTTTGTGCCATCAGCAAATTTTCGCAAATATCCTTTCAATCCCTTCATCCAAGTCATTTATATAAATTGCAACATTCCCTGTGGCACGCCACTCGTTATGGCTTGCGAAACTGAAAAAGACCCAATTATGCCTACTCTTTGCTTCCTGTTAGCCAGCAAATCTTCTATCCATGCCAATTTGTTACCCCCATGAGTTTTATTTTCAGCAATAACCTTTGATGTGTCACTTTATCAAATGCCTTCTGGAAATCTAAGTGCAGTACATCTACCGGCTGTTCTTTATCCACAGCACATGTTACTTCCTCAAATAACTCCAATAAATTGGTTAAACAAGATCTCCCTTTCTCAAACCATGTTGCCTTTGCCTGATGACCTTGAGGTTATCCAAGTGCCCTGCTATAACTTCTTTAATAATAGCTTCAAACACTTTCCCGACAACGAATGATAAACTAACTGGCCTGTAGTTTCCCGCTTTCTGGCTCCATCTCTTTTTGAATAATGGAGTTAATCAAAACAATCCAGTCTTGGGAAGAGTGGTCAGCACAGGGACTTGCTGCCACAGACCCTGCTGTTCACAACTTCAATTTATGCTGCTACCACTTCCATCATAACTCTGGAATCCAGAATCTCGTCAGGATTATAGAGCCTGATGGAAATTGTGAGCACTGCAGCCAGCTCCCCAACCACCAGCGAGCCTCAATGCTATCAAATAACATCAAATGTGCACTCAGCAGAAGTTCAACAGCTTTCCACGTCCAAGTTTCCTTTGAGGCACTAAAATAAATATTTAGCACACAAGGGAGATTGAAGTGCTGCACAAATTTAACTTGTACATGTGCAACATCTCAAAGAGCACTTCGAGGGCCTGCATTAATCATGTAACTGATGTAATTTTCTGATTTCATTGACTTTGGCATGTATCCACATAGGTAAGGGACAAGTGTGTTGCAGTTCCCCGGATTAATGGTATCCCATTTGGGGTTCTTTCAGCTTGTTTGCATGAGAGCATGGGCTGCTGGCTGAATCAGTTAACTGGCCATGGTACTGTGGTACAGGAAACCACTCAAGTGGAGGGAGTAAATAGGAATGTTTTGCTAATAGGGGTATAGTCAGAGGCATAGACAGAGTTCTCTGCAACCGAGACTGAGAATGCAGACAGCTGTGTTGCCTGCCCAGTGCCTTGGTTCGGGACACCTGCTCTGACTGGGGAGGAATTTGCAATGGAAGGGGAAGATTTGGTTCCTGCAGTCCACGTAGTATCAACGACATAGATAAGACTAGGAAAGAAGTCCTGCTGAGAGAATATGAGCAACTATGAACTAAATATAAAGAGCAGAACCTTAAGGGTAATCTCTAGATTTTTACCGGATCCACGAGCAAATGGACGTGGGGTAAATAAGATTAGAGATCTTAATGGATGGTTCAACGGTTAGTGTGAGAAAGATGGGTTTCAATTCATGGAGCACTGGCACCAGTACTGGGGAAAGTTGGAGTTGTATCTTTAGGGCCGTCTGTACTTGGACTGTGGAACTGTGCTGGGACCAGTGTTCTGGCGAATTGTATTACTAGATCCGTAGAGAGGGTTTTAGCCTGAGTAATGAGGGGAAGGGATGAGAGGCAAGGTAGTAAAGTAAAGGGAAACAACAAAGTGATAGGCCGGGGCAGAAATTTGGGTAATGATTACCAGAGAGTGGAAAGAAGGATGGAACATACAATCCTAAAAGTTCACCAGCTGATAAGGCCAGAGATCACAAAAGTAAAATAAAGGATTTAAGGCCCCGTATCTGAATGCACGCAGCATTTGTAAAAAGAGGGATGAGTTATTAGCACAGATAGAGATAAATATGTATTAAGTGATAGACATTATATAGACATGGTTAAAGGTGACCAAGGCTGGCACCTAAATGTTGAAGCGTATTTAACATATTGGAATAACAGAAAGATGGTAAAAGTTGGTGGGATACATCTGTTAATTAAGGATGGCATTAAATCAGCACTGAAAGACGAACTTAGCTTGAAGAATCTGGGTATACAATCATTTTGGTAGCGATTAGAAATAGTAAAGGGAGGAGGTCATTGTGGGTGTAGTGAAGTTGAAAAGGTGCCTGCTCCGTGAAGCTGGGAATTGAGGCAAAGAAAAGGCCATAACCAGTGGTTGGTTGCTCAGTACAGCTAGAGAGATGGGATTGTGCCAGTGATTCGATGCCGAAGTGCAGCCATGTAAACTCAGTGGCATGCAGTCTCGGGAGAATGGATTGAGAAGCCGAGAGGTGAACAGTCGTTTAGGCAATTTAAGATGGTGTCCTGTTGCCTGACAACTCATTGAACGCAGAAGAAGCAAGGGAGCTGGCTTGCCCGTCTGCACGATATCTTATCTTCTTGCCTCCTCGCGTATTTACATCCAAGACCGTGGATTCACTGTCAAAGGTAAATCAGAGGCTAAATCCTCGAAGGAGAGGAGCTGAAATCATTCACGGGGAAGAGAGAATTGAAAGGATTTTGTGCTTGCATTGGTGCCTGTCTAAGGTAACCTGCAGCACTGGGTGGGCTGCTGAGAAATTAAAGGGATCTATATTGGTTGTGTCTACCATTTGGTGTGCAGTTTGCGATGTGTGTTTAACCACAGTTTGCCTGTTAAATTCATGTTTGACTCGTGTCATTTCTGGCAGATGGATTATAGGATAGACAATATTGACTGCTTGCTTTGTTCACTATTTTGCAGTAAAATTCTTCTTTTTGTGTAAAACTGTGGAATATTGTACCATTGTTTTCTTAGTATCTAGGATTTCAAATTTCGTCTACGTTTCAACAAAAGTTATTTGTCCCGAACCAAATTGAAACAACAATGACTACAGACTAACTTGTAACAACAAAAGACTCAAATAGAATACAAAGAGTAAATTGTAATACTCATTCTCAATAAATAACATACCAACATTCCCTCAAAAACAAGACAATGATGATCGCCCAGCCAAATGTGTCTGTTGTTTAAAATCCCAAAATAGAAAAATACATCCACTCTACAACAGTTGGCAGCCGATATCCTCCTGCATCTTCTCTATACCAGGAAACTGACCTCTTCTGAGGCAGATGCGTGCACAGCAACAGATAACACGTCGCTGGGTGTCGTTTACCAGTCGTTGTCTACATTAGAGTTGTAGTGGCTGGCTTGCCCGTCTGCACGATATCTTATCTTCTTGCCTCCTCGCGTATTTACATTTTCTTTATTTTCGCCATACCAACTACATAAAACGTATTCGTTTGTATTGCTGCAGCACTATGATTGCAATCGGTCCGCACTGTGCCAGGCTTATTAACATATTTCAGAATGACCAGGCCATCCCAGGTTAAGAAACTCTCCCGGGCATGATGAGCCCCCTCAACTGATCGAGAATTGCAAAGTACATATTTTTTGCCTAGCTAGTCATCTCAGGAATAACAACAAATGCAGAGCTCCAATGTATTTCACTAGGGTTTCAGATGGGAGATAAGAGCTGAGTACTTACCGGCGCCATACCCAAAGCTAACTGACGTTTGCAGCCATTTCACTGAACAATCTCCATATTTCACGAACTCTTTATCTTTTAAATTGAAAAAATGTATTAAAATGGCAATTTGCATCGATGCAAACTATATAAACTATCGAAATGAAAGTTTACACAATATTTTAAAACTAATTGTGTGTTTTTTTTAAGTGTTCAAAACTGTTTAAAGTGGTAATAAAGAAATCAACGGAACATTGCAGGAATGACTAACTGCTTGCTCTCAAAGGCCGTGCATTCATCTAGGGACGGGGTTAGCGACATTGCTTCAGGCAACGCCCCTCGCTGCTAGGCCTCTTCACTAGTTTCGTCACTATTGCCATGCTACAGCAGAAAGAGTAATTTTCTGCTGCAGCCCACGAACCGGGTAAATTCAGTTTGTTTTGTTTGCGTGTATGTGTGTGTGCAGTCAGCGGTGAACACCCTGGCTTCGCTGTTCACCGCAAAATCTGGTATTAGCGGGACACAAATGTTTTACATCTTGAACGCGTAAACATGGTAAGCGTAAGCACTGGGTCAAATGGATGTAGTGATGTTAGTGTTGGATAAAGTATGGATAAAGGATCAGCAGAATCAATTTTCAATAACGTCCTCTGACGAAAATCTGTAATCTCTCTATACTTCTGCGATCCCTGACTCCGAATCCTATTCTTCATCTTTTTATTCTACTTGTTCCTGCTTAACAATCGTGAAAGCAATTCTTTGAATAACTGCTTGGGAGAAAATATGCACCAAGCATGAAAACAATTGAGCATATTTCTGCGTTATGCTGAAGGTGATTGAAGATATGTCAACTCAGTGGAAGCGTTGCTTAAGGGCACAAACCTTTTGCTAAGTGGAAAACAGCGATACGTGACTCACTTGATAACCCAATTTTGCAACTCTATGTCGCACTTGTGACAGGAGTCATGAGCCAGATATAATTAAGTGTCCAACAGAAGTACTTGCCCCTTCGGACTGCCTGACTCAAAGTGCCAGGAGGTCCATTACAAACCTGCATGACTCTGCGCTTGTGGTTATAAACAAGTTATAAATTAAAGAATGGAAACACTTTATCTTCACAAACATGGCTTCTTCATAACGGGGAGCGCACAGGGCTTCGTGTACACAACCTGTGATGCACTGTACTTGGGAACCAAGCACTTGAGTAAATTCCAATGCTATTTCTTCGCACGTTACAACAGTTATAGCGAAGATGACGGATTGCTGACATCTCACTAAGCATATTTCACTGCTGTGGCAGATATTCCATGCAATCCAAAGTAGTTGATGTTCACAGAAAAAATTTCAAGCGCGGCAGATGTATTACAGCTTTGACCTACGGTCATCTTCATTGTCATCGTCGGCCATTGCTGGTGTTGGGCTCCTCCTTATGCTGGGAAATGTGGCAGAATTACGTGACTGCCCTCCCGTTGAAAAGCCGCCCCTTAAGCACTGCTCATCCGAGAGTTCAATCTATGATGATTTGCTCCTGAAAACGCACATGCTAAAGGACTCTATGCTCTCTTGCTCAGTTTTTTCTTCTTCGTGCCCCGTCAGCAATTTGAAGTGTGAAGATTTCTGTTCAACTTTAGAGCGTGTAATCTGGAAATTGCCTTTTTATTAATGCATTCTTACAGCTATGATGCGATTGTATGGAATTTAGGTCTTTCAAGGTGAAGAGTCAAATATTGAGATGATAGGAACAGGTGCAACTGAACTTGTATAGTGCTCTTAGAAGTCTGTATGCAGTGTAAGGGTCGAGGTTGAATGGAAGAAGGTCGGGGAAAGTAACCTGTAACAGGGAAGATAAATGTGTTTCATTTATCACAGTTGACAATGGTGTGCATAACAGCTCTATGAGGCAGAGCCAGAGACACAGGCAAAGAAATTCATAACCTGCAAATCAGGACGATTGTGTTCTGTGAAGGACTGGTCATAATGCCAGGAAAAGGAAATTAAACCGAGTGCCCGTGGAAACTAACATTTTGGGATACTGTATAACGTGAGTGACGGATAGCATTGCGTGTAAATAAAATCAAGAGTTTCACATAGTATATCGCATAACTTGTGCCAAGGTGAGGAATACATCAAACGGACTTCAAAAGATATCATAAAAGAGAATCATGCAACAATTTGATGCATGTTGCTACCAACAAGATGGAGAAAAGTAATCAAGAAGTGCTGAATCCATTAGCTAAGATAAAGGAAAAAATATATGGGCTATGTTCTCCGATTATTAACCAACTACGTAATAAATTTAAGGGGACTAGGGTGGTGAACACGAATAATGTGGTAAGGAGTCAAACCATTTCATGGGGCACGAATTATGGCACTGGGTCTGAAAGGAGCCGTACCATTGCTACTTGTTCCACTGCACTGGATTAGGCCCTGGGTTCTAGCAGAAAGGATAAATAGGATGCTTACAACGACATCCACATATTAATTTGATGAAGTTGAGGGGAGGGGTTGGCGTTGGGGGCACTGAATGCTGAGGTGAAAATGTTAGCAGATAATATTTTGAAAACACCGAAAGGGAAGAGGGTGTAGTAAAAACTTTAAGCACTACAGATAAAGAGAAAACTGAAATATGTACAACAATTAAATAGAAAGAGATGATTAGTGAGTAAAACATTCAAACAGAAACTCTTGCCCTTCCCTTCGCTTCCCTCAAAGAACCAGGATAGGTTTTCTCATGTTCTCCACTTCCACTCCACAAGTCGTTATATTCATTTTCTGCCATCTCTGTCAACTCAAGTGTGATGATACCACCAAACAAATTGTACTTGTTACACATTTTCTTCTCCATCTGCCATAATTACCGTCACCAAATGTTTCAGGTTATATATAACTTATCCACCTATTGAAAATGCTAGTAAATCTGATAGGTATCTGACAATCATTTCACTGTAAAGATTAAAAAGATCTGTGACAGAACACAATCTTGTCGCAGTTCTCTTTCACTTCTATGTCCAAATTATGTATCGTTTCAGAGCGCCTCGTTCATTGAAATGTCTTGAGCCAGGCCTGCCTCCCCCAGCCCCCTACCCCCGACCCAACACCCCTACCCCCACCCTGCCAAACCCCCCCCCACCCACCTCCCGCCCACTCCCCCCTCACCCACTGCGCAGATGCGGCGAGCCATTTAAATCTCCATTCATTTGGACGAGACGTAATATCCCGCCAGGTGGAAGGCCGTAAAATCCTGGCCTTGATGTTTTTGGACTGCCCCTAATAGTTGTTAACACAGATGATGCGTTTATTGTTGGTGTTCCTTCAATAGACCCATATTATCACAGAATCACAGAATCACCGTGCAGAAGAGGCCCTTCGGCCCATCGAGTCTGCACCGACACGTGTGAAACACCTGACCTACCTACCTAATCCCATTTACCAGCACTTGCAGGTTATGTTTATGATCGCTCTGGTCTAATTCTCATAATCGTTCTTGGAATAAAATTGATTCTCTGATTCATGGGACTGGTTCTCCTATGAAGTTCCATTCTATTACTAATGGTCTTTTAGGCAGTACCATAATTGCAAACTTACAATTAAGCCAGCATTGAGCATTTAATTGTAGAATTGTGTCATCACGTCATATCTAAAATCTTCTCAAGCCAATCTATTTCCTGCACAAATGTCATCTGGTCCCATAGATTTACCCTTCTGTATTTTCTTGATATCTTGCATTACTTCATAAATGTGGCCCGTCCATTCTCTTTGCAAAGTTTTCTTCCCCGTCTTTTGTCAGATAATTGTTCTTCTGTATATTATTCCCATTTTCTCATGCTGTCACTTTCCTTCACTATATCGTGCTATATTTTGCCTAATCCAATTGCTTCCACTAGAGTGTTTTCCTAGAGTTGGTAAATTGTTCCATCTTTTTATACATCTTTTGAATGTACTTTTCCTCTAGCCCTGCAATTCCTTCACATTATTCATTTATCTATTTTACTTTTGCTACATCATATAAACCCCCTAGCTTCGTCAATTTAGCTATATTATCAGTTCCAAGATTTCTGCTGTCAACTGTTTTATTAGCTATTACATTGCAGGAGGAGATCTACAAAGACTTCTGGTCACAACTATAACAAAGAGTAACAGATATGGATTATCATTAAACTGCAGTAAAACGGTAGGCATGGTAACCATGGTATCCGTATACTGTCTTATCACAAGAAATAAAACAAGCATTATCATTTTATTCTATGGGTAGCCTAATACTACTGCTGCAAATTCCTATGTTTGTATCAAAGGAGTCAAAGGGTACAGTGGGTAGACAGGAAAGTAGAGGTCACGGCCAGATCAGCCATGATCTTATCGAATGATGGAGCAGACACGAGAGGTCTACTACTGCTCCAAGTTCATATTTTCGTATAACATCTGAAGGGAAAGCAATTAAGACATTGGGAAGTGTAAAACAATGGCAGAACAAACCTTCACAAAAATGTGAGAACACTTTAGAAATAAGAACATATCTATAGGAAATATAATGAGAGTACCAAATACTATCTCTGCTCACTGTTACTATATGGAATCGCATGTTATAATATAAGCAGGCCATGAAAGATAACTTAAAAGTAACAGAGTCTCGGTTTCGGAGACACATGATGAGTGTTGGTTGAACAACATACCCATCTAACAGGTAATGTTTTGAGGAAAATTGGCACACAAGAAAATCTTCTGCAGATAATTACCAAGGGGCAACTACAATTATTTGGACACGTACCTGGGAGTGATAAACTCGAAGTACTTGTAGTGACTGGTAAAATTAAATGTAGCAAATCAAGAAGGAGACAACGGAGGAAATAGACCGTCAGTGTTAGAAGCATAAAATGTACAACATTTGAGGAAAGCACCAAAATGTTGGCTGCGATCAAAGACCATGAAAGTTGATATGCCATGGTAGCTAAATGTAAAACTTATGTAAAATATGGCACCAGAAAATTAACTTGCTTAGTAGTAATACTCCACAATCTGCATTAGAAGATCGCGTGTTCAAATTCTAGTTCATTATTTGATAACATGGTCCAGATTTACACTTCAATGCAGCATTGAAGGAGTGCAAAACTGCTGTAATCACTGTCTTTCGAATGAGACATTGAACCACGTGTGCTCTTGGGTAAAAATAAATGTTCGCACAACATAATTCAAATTTAAATGGGGAAGGTCCCTTTGTGCCATGACTAACATGTTGCCCTCAGGTGAGAGCCTAAAAAATGTTTATTTACTTCAATGCTTTCTGTTGCATTTTACCGTGCTCACATCAGCTGACTTTCTCCCTTAAATTGCAGAAGTGACTCCACTTGAGAAATACTTCATTGGAGATGAGGTGAAGGGACGTCCTGATGTAGTGGGCACCATTATAGAATTCTACTTATTTATGTACAACACCTATCATTATACGATATCATATAAGAGCAGCACAGCCTTGCCTATAGTTCAGGAGTGCTGAAGAGGAAGGTTATGAGAACATTCGCATGGGATGAAACAAGTTTTTCCAATTGATGGAGTAATATTACAATGATACCACCAAAATGGAAATTGCAGGTATTAAGAGTTGCACAATTATTTTTCTCATTAAAATTACTATCTTCTTCCAGCCCGAGTCATTTGCTGACCCTGTGAACACTGCACGCAGAAACATAGCTGAAGGATGATGACACTTTCACCCTTAATTAAGCTTCGCAGCCTGGCTGTAACTTCCATCATTGCCCTCGTCAAAACTGCCATGGTGGCAAGATCACACCTTAACCTGACCCCTAGCCTTCTGACATTTTGTCCTCCTTTGAGCTTCTCATAGTTTTCCACCCCTCTTAGCTTCTCTTTCAAAATCATTTAGGCCCTCCCTTCCCGTTATGAATTTTTTCATTATCCTGTATTTCATCAGTATTTCCCTTCCTCAGTGATGTCAACCTCTATCTCAATGCAGCGTGTTCTCTCTCCTCTAAATTCACTGCATTGATATCCTCCCTAAATCTCTCCCTCAAGGTAAACTCCCAAACTCATGTTCCCATTCCCTTGACCTTGGGATCTCAAAGCTCTCACTACTCCCATAGTTTCTATCACAGATTAGGTCATCTCTGTTGACTTCCTTGCATTACACACAATCAACTTCGCCCTTTCACATTTCAACCCTATATCGTTCTGCATTCATCCCTGGGAAAATGAATCCCCCAATTCACTTAAAATTGCATTTTCAAATTCTGAATTTTCTGTTTCTTTTGGCCTTCCATTCCCCACAACATTGCTGCTGCTAATGATTTAGTCAACTGCATCCTCACTTCTACCTTTGATATCTTAGTCTCCAATAAAAACAACTGTTATCACTCAGATTGGCAGTGAGCCCATTACAAGCCCCCATCTTCATTCCTTATGCCCAAGGGACACATGCTTAAAAGGATGTGGTAAACAATTGATTTAGCCATTCTCCGCCGGATCTGGCTGGTCCATTTAGAATAGCACAGGGTCCTACTGTTGTCTACTAAAATTGTTCATTATTCTGGGGTTATTGTGGAAAGCAAGATAACTCAGTTTATTTTCTCTGTTGTGTTTCATCTTTTTATACCCCTCTGGTCTGAACCTTCCACCCTCGCCTCCAACAACTAGTGTGTAGAGTTCATGAACTTCTTTGCACTAACATTGAGACAATCCATTCAGCTACCTCTGCTGTGTCCGTACTTTCACTAGACCTCCTGCCAATCCTTCTTTATTGCTATTCACTTGCATAGGGCTGAACTTGCACCATTCACTAGTTTCATTCGCAACTCGACTCATCTCCTCTCTGAGCTCATCACAGAATCACAGTGCAGAAAAGGCCCTTTATCCCATCAAGTCTGCACCAACAGGTGAGAAACACCTGACCTACCTACCTAATCCCATTTACCAGCACTTGGCCCATAGCTTTGAATGTTATGACGTGCCAAGTGCTCATCCAGGTACTTTTTAAAGGATGTGAGGCAACCCACCTCCACCACCCTCCCAGGCAGTGCATTCCAGACCGTTACCACCCTCTGGGTAAAAACGTTTTTCCTTACATCCCCCCTAAACCTCCTGCCCATCACCTTGAATTTATGTCCCCTTGTGACTGACCCTTCAAATAAGGGGAGCAGCTGCTCCCTACTCACCCTGTCCATGCCCCTAATGATCTTGTGCACCTCGATCAGGTCGCCCCTCAGCCTTCTCTGCTCCAATGAAAATAACCCAAGTCTATCCAACCTCTCTTCGTAACTGAAATGTTTCATCAAAGGCAACATCCTGGTGAATCTCCTCTGCACCCTTTCCAGTGCAATCATATCCTTCCTATAATGTGGCGACCAGAACTGCACACAGTACTCCAGCTGTAGCCTCACCAAGGTTCTATACAACTCCAACATGATCTCCCTACTTTTGTAATCTATGCCTCGATTGATAAAGGCAAGTGTCCCATATGCCTTTTTCACCACCCCACTAACATGCCCCTCTGCCTTCAGAGATCTATGGACACACACGCCAAGGTCCCTTTGTTCCTCAGAACTTCTTAGTGCTATGCCGTTCATTGAATACTTCCTTGCCAAATTACTCCTTCACCTCTCACTTTTCATGGTTAAATTCCATCTGCCACTTACCTACCCATTTGACAATCCTGTCTATATCTTCCTGTAACCCAAGACTCAACCTCACTGTTAACCACCTGGCCAATCTTTGTGTCATCCGCAAACTTCCTAATCCTACTCCCCACATCGTCATCTATGCCGTTTATAGCTTATCTTGTCCATGAGACCGACTTTCTTTGCTATCCAATGGCACCCTATCTTTTAGCATGGCAACTAGGTAATAAGCTACAAACTGGAAATCCAATGAACACAGAACTCAAAATATCGACACAAGTGCGAAATAGAAAGTAAAAATATCGTCTTTAGATTTCATGCCAGCTTTTGCAAGAGCTGGTTAAAGAGCTGGCTTTATATTCCCAACGCAATACTTGATAATTCATGTAAGATTAGCCATAAAACGTCCCATCAATCCTATTCCAATTGAACTTTAGGTCACCCAAATCCCCTTCCTGGCTACAATGTTAATCTACATTGTAAAAGGTCCTCTCATCTCAAGGATTGCCCATCTCTCATTTAAATCTGCCGCCAACACTTCAAATAGAAACACCTGGCCAAACCGTCATTCAAATCTAACATCCCATCCGCAACCTCCCTGTCAACAAATTATTTGAAACAGTTGACCGCTCCCAAATCTGTTCCCCTATTTCCCCAAACTCCATGCTGAACCCCTCCAATCAGGCTTCTGCCCCGCACAGTAACGGAACATCTCCTCTCAAAGGTACATATGACATCCTATGGGACTGTGGCAAAGATAAAATTTTCTTCCTCTTACTTCCCGATCTGGAGGATGTGGTCAAATGGCGTGGAGCAATTTAAGCCCAGAATGATGCTTGCTAATCTGTTGGTCCATTTATTTAAATATAGAAAAAAGCAAAAATATATCATAACTAAATGTGTGTTCCTCTTCATTAGAGTTTTTTTCTTTCCTGTCCTTAAGCCACCGAATCTTCCAGAAGAAAGCAACAGAAATGTGCGCCTCATTTTATTGCTAAATATTCAAAAATTGATCAATAAAATTTCAGGATTTTGCCATTTAAGATTGTAGAATGTGTCAATGCTGCAGAAAGCGATTTATACACAATGTAATCTTACTACCAGAAGCAAGTAAATTTGTCAAACAACGGCAAAGTGAAAAGTAGAAAATGCCAGAGAAAGCATTGCTAAATTCGTCATTATGTATTTAGCATATGATTCCATGTACAGGATAGAAATACATTAACAATCGTTAAGCACGGCTATACATGGGCATCCTAAATTTTAGCAACTAGGTAATGGCATACAAACTGGAAATCCAACGAAAACAGAACTCAAAACATCGACACAAGTGCGAAATAGAAAGTAAAGAAATCGCCTTTAGGATTCATGCAATCTTTTGCAAGAGCTAGTTAAAGTGCTTTATATTCCAACGCAGTAGTTGATAGCTCGTATAAGATTAGCCAAGTGCGTAAAAGATTATCAATATGGCGAAGAGTTTTCTTAGATACAAAGGGTTCTAATTCTTTCACCCCATCTTTGCATTGCTGCATTTTATTTAATGCAAAAAAACAGAAACACGTCATAAATAAATGTCTGTTCCTCTTCATTAGATTTCTATTTCTTTCCTGGCCATAAAGAGTTAGAAATGTCCACCTCGTGGCGTTAATGAATAGGAATATCAGTAAATGTTTTTTGGAATGTGTGAGCAGCTCTAGTAACGAGGTTAACTATTCGACGAAGAGTGCAGATATAATGTACTGAGTTAAAAATCAGGTCAAATTAGTTTAACCACTATTTTTGATAGTCAGCTTATTTGAATTGAAGGAATTGGCCCCTTGTTCAAATAGCATAATGTGGAATTTAGAACGAAAGACTTGAAATTTAGAAATCTTCCTTTCTACGATATTGCTCCCAATTTCAAATTCTTTACCCGTTAAAAAAAAGCTAAAAATGGAAGACAGAAACAATAAGGACATAAGTAATTCACCCCATCTAACCTATTCTGGTATCCAATTAGCTCTTCGCTGATCATGCATTTCAATTTCATTTACTCGCTTCTGCTCCATATCCTTTGACTTTCTTAATAAATATTTCTTTGTCACTACATAGATGATGAAATTACCATAGAAACACCAGCATTTCAAGTGTTTCCTGATTCGTTTCGGCAAAACCTGTTTTTAGCCTTCAAATAGGGCCATGTTGTTCTTGATCGTTTAGTTCCCATACGGAAGAAAATGTTTCATCGCAATTATCCTATATTTCCCGTGTGAAACTTTAGACAGCTCCGCTTTCTCTTATTGTCGTGCGAATACACGCCAAATTTAAGTGGCATGTTCTCATCATGTAAAAATGTCAACCACTGCATCATACTGGTGAACATTGCAGCGTTAGAAAACTATATCTCCTTCATGGAGTGCGATGTCCAAAACCCAGTATATTGCTTAAATGGGACCTGATTACGACCCCACGCAACGGAAGAATATCATCCTCCGCGTTGAATCCCAGCGCCCCTGACAGGTAGGTTAATACTCCTCAGCCTTTTTAATTGAATTTTGCGCCCGATCATCCGTAAGGAACAAAAGCAGACGAATAGACATATAGATAGATATACACATGTATGGATGGATAGACATATAGATAGATATACATATGTATGGACGGGTAGATAGATGGATAGATAGATAGATAGATAGATAGATAGATAAGCAGACAGACAGACAGACATACAGGCAGATAGATAGATAGCCATTTCTGAACGCACTAGACTATTGCTAAACCATTATTTCTGGATTCAGCAAATAAAAATCTGAACACAGGATACATTTTGTCAACGAATTTTCCAGTGAACGTGTAGACAGGGGTATCATCTTCAGGATTATAAAACGTCAGTGTCCCTTCATCACAGTTGAGATAAACTCCTACCTTGAGCAATTCAATGATTCTAATGAAAGTGCCCATTGACCTCGTTTTGTAGAATCTTCTCCCTATGTTCCACAGCAGCACAGCCCAGTATTCGTCTTTTGGAGATGACCTTATTCCTTTTTTTGTCCGGAAATTCAGTGACGATATACCGACACACCAAACAGTTCCTTCATCTGCCAGTATCTCCCAATAGTGTTTCCCTGATGCGAATCCTTTAGTACCCCATAAAATGTAGGTTCCAAAATACTTCTTTTGAATTTCAGTGAGGTTCTGTACATTCTCAGTCCATCGAACGCTGCGATGATCTGTCGCGAGCAAAAATCGTGGATCTGCCGTATCTGGATCCAGTTCGAAATCAACTAGAGAAACAGCAATGGAAATAATTAAAGCGCAGAAACCGATTAAGAACTATCGGAATTATTTTACAACTCCTCTATATCTGTCAATCTTGCCCTTCTGTTCTAGATCTTCCCTTGTTGCAAATTTAAATGTTAAGCTTTGGGAATCCTGCAGCATTTTAACGTTGCAACTATAATAGCATTAACAAAAATGAGGGAACTTCAACTGATGTCATTACAATGGGTAAAACAATTATTGTAGCCTTTTGAGTTAGTGCGAACGTCCATGCTAAATACTCGACCATGCGAAGAGTAATGCAAGCCATGTAGCGGTAGTCGGGGTGGGTCGAAAGATGGGGGTTGGAAGCTTAGCTGGGAAGTAGTTAGGGATGATGGTCGGGAGTAGTCGGGAGTGGAGGTGTTGCCGGTGGGAAGGGCGTGTTGCTGGTGGGAAGGGGGTGTGATCGGGGGTCTGGAAGGTTTGTCGGAGCGGTGGAGTGGTACAAGGCTCGAGAGGGTAGTGGAGAAGTCGGGGATGGTCGTGGGTGGGGGGGGGGCGTGTTGAGAGTGTACTCACGAGCTCCAGTAGGGGGTCCGCTGTCAGTACTATAGTTACCCAGTGGCTAGAAGTGGTTTTCAGCCTTCTAAGTTTTCCTGGGCAAATATTCTGCTAAAAGAATCGGAAGCAAGCGAAGTTTCCGATTTAAATCTGACTTTCGGTTGTTTCCAGGCGCAGGGTAATTACCGATCTAAAATGTAAACTTCCTGGGCAAGTCCCGTGCGGTCCTCGCATGGGAACTTCTGGGGAATGCACATCGTTCAGTACATGCTCAGCACATCAGCCGGCGTAGCCCGACACCCACCCCCTGGGAATGGAAGAATAGAAGATCTGGCCCGGTGGCTCTTCGCTCTGCGTAAATTCTTCTCGGCAATCGTCTCGATTGATTCATATTCTGGAGAGCACGTTCGAGGATTTGACCAGCTAAAGAGAGTTCAGGAACATAGGAAGTACGTGGCTACCTGTGCCGAGGAAGATGGGGCGGACGTGCATAAATTGGGGAGGGGTAGGTGGAGCGGAATAGAAGATCAAGGATAGGTAGGTGGCCGAAGAGATTAAATGGCAAAGATGTCATGGAACGTAAGACAAAGGGAGTGGTAATGATAGTATGAAAGTCTGAAGTTTTCATGTAAAATAGGTATTTGTAACAGTATAAAGGTCAACAGTGTCTGAAAGTAAAATGGCAGAATATGTTAATAGCGGAAAAAGAATCAGCGCCGTCTGAAAGCAAAACATGAGAACAAGATGGAGATTGACACGAGGCTGACAAAATTGGAAATGGAGCACAGAGTTCATAGTCTAAAGCTGTTGAACTCAATGTTGGGCCCCGAAGGCTGCAAAGTCGGAGGATGAGGTTCCTCCAGCTTGCATTTGGCTTCCTTGGGATATTGTAGCAGGGCATTCTGTAGATAGAAATCATACTAGATAGAAACGTGAGTACGGGAGCAAGATGGTGAATTCAAGCGGCAAATGACAGAAAGGTCCGGGTTATGCTTGCAGACTGAATTAAGGTGCTCCGCAATGTGATCATCCAGTCTGCGTTTAGTCTCCCCAATGTAGAGGAGACTGCATTGTGAGCAGTGAATATGCATACCAATTCAAAGAAGCATTAGTAAATCAGTGCTTAATCTGGAAGGAGTATTTGAGGTCTTGGGCGGCGAGGAGGAAATAGTTAAAGGGGCAGGTGTTACACCTCCGGCGATTGCATAGGAATGTGCCATGAGAAGAGGATGGGATTCTGAGGCTAATAGGGCAGTGGACCAGGGTGTCATGGAAGGAATAGTCCCTTTGGAATGCTGACAGGTAAGGTGAGAGGAATATATGTTTGGTGGCAGCATCATGCTGGAATTGGTGGAAACGGTGAAGTATGGTCCTTTGAATACTGAGGCTGGTGGAGTGGAAGGTGAGAGTAAGGGAAATCTGTCATGAGCCTTTGCATTCAAAGGACCATGATATTGTTTCCTTTGCCCTCATTTTTCACCACGCCAGTCTCTGGATTCAAACACCATGTATATGGTACCCTTATTCCCAAGTTCCTCACCAGCAGCTTCAGTATTCAAAGGATCATATCCTTTCCGATTCCCGCATGATGCCAACACCAAACATATCTTCCTCTCAACTCCCCTATGAGCATTCCGAAGGGGCAGTTCCCTCCGTGGCACCCTGGCCCATTCTTGTATCACCCGCTGTACCTCACCCCCTTCACAGGGCACCTTCCCATGCAATCACAGCAGTGTAGCACCTGCCGTTTTACCTCTTCCCTCCTCAACGCCCAAGGCCCCAAACACTCCTTCCAGGTGAAGCAGCAATTTACAACGACTTAAAAATGGTGGTGGGGGGAGTGGGTGATGAAGATGGTGGATGGCGTGTTATCAGGCAGGCTGTTTCGTGTTTTGTCAATCAGCTTTCATGGAATGTGAGCATCTCTGACAAGGCGAGTATTTGTTGCCTATCCTCACTGCCCTCGAGAAACTGATGGTGAGACAGCTTTCTAAAAGGCTAAAGTCCATCTAGGGTAGGTAAACCTACAGTGCTATTTTGAAGGCTGTTCCAGGGTTTTGATCCAGTCACCACGAAGGAATTGTGATTTAGCCCCGGGTCAGGTGGAATGTTCCTTGAATTAGAAGGGAATTTGCAGGTGCTGGTGTACGACCTTTGTTATTTTAGGTGATAGAATTCGCAAGTTTGTAAAGTGCTATTGAAGGAGACTTGGCGAGTTGCTACAGTACATCTTGTATATGGTGCACGCTGCTGTAACTGTGCATAGGCAATGAGGGAGTGAATATTTAAATTGGCAAGAGGGGTGCGAATAAAGTGGCCTGCTTTGTCCCAGGGGGTCTCACTTCTTGAGTATTATTCTAGCCCATTCATTCAGGCAAGTAGAGTGTATACTATTACATTCCTGACTTGTCGATAGTGGATAAGCTTTTGGGGATCAGGAGGTGAGTAATTCACCCTCATAATCACAGCCTCTGATTTGCTGTTGTAACTGCAGTGTTTATGAGGCTTACCCTCTTAAAATTTGGAAATAGTAACACCCAGGACGTTAATGGTTTACTATTCAGCAAAGGTTATCACTTTCAAAATCAGGTGAACATGGTTAGATGTTCTTTTGTTGGAGATGGTCATCACATTTCACTCGCGTGGCGTCAATGTTACTTGCCTCTCATCACCCAAGCGAGAATGTTGTCAGGCCTTGCTACAATTTGACTCCGACTGCTTGCAGTATCTGTGCAGTGTAAATTATTACTGGACACTGTACAATCCTGATGAACACTGCACTTTTGACCTTATGGTGCAGAGAAATGCATTTTTGAAGCAGCTAGAGATGGTTGTGCCGAGGCCACAATCCTCAGAGACTGCTGCAATGTTGCCCTGGAGCTGAGATGATTGGCCTCCACCCTGCACAACCAACTTCCCTTGTGCTATGTATGATTCCAACCAGTCGAGAGCTTTGCCTTTAAATCGCATTTACTTGGATTTTGCTCGGGGTCAATTAAACCATACTCAGTTAAGTGCTGCCTTAATGTCAAGCACAGTTCCCCTCACCTCAACCCAGGTATTTGCCCTGTTTGAACCAATGCTGTAATGAGGTTTGAAGTAGTAAGGCGCTGACAGAAACCAAAATAATCGTCAAGAAACAAGTTATTGTGAGTAAATGACATGTTATTGTGCTGCGTCGCCATCGTCCTTTAATTTATTGATGATTGAGAGGAGACTAATGGGGTTATAAATGGATGGATTGGATTTGCCCTGTTATGTGGACAGGGAATTTCTTAATAACTGTAGACATTGCTGAGTAAGTAGCAACTTTGTGGCTGTACTCGAAGTGCTTGACTATGGCATGGCTCTTAAGACAGGGCAATTCTTCTGTACTACGGCCTCTATATTGTCAGGCACCGGAGCGTTTTCTGTAATGCCTATGCAGCTTTTTGATATCACGTGGACTAAATCTCATTTCCTAAATACTGGCTTCCCTGCTGCTGGCGTCCTTAGGGGGGCAGCAAATTAAATTGCCCATTGTTTGCAAATGTTTCAGCAGTGTCTTTTACGCTGAAGTACTGTAATTTCCCCATTATTAAAGGCAAGGATGTTAGCGGAGCCTCTTCCCTCAGTTAGTTGTTTAATTGTAAGAACCATTCACGACTGTATCTGACAGGGCCGCAGCTTTTGGAACTGATCCATCTGTAAACGGGTCATTCAGCTCTGTCTATAAGATGTTGCTTTCACTGTTTGGAATTCAATCATGTGTTGTAGCTTCACAAGGTTGGCACCGCATTTTGGGGGTGCCTGTTGCTGCTTCTTCCATGTCCCCATCTGCACCTGATTGAACCAGGGCTTTTAATGAATGGAAGAGTGTGAGCTATTCAGGGCCGTACGATTACATATTGTGGCTGAATGCATTTCTGCTGCATTAGATGGCACACATACCTCAGGGGTGCCCAATTTTGAGATGATGGGTTTGGTCTGAATCGATCACACTAAGCACGTTGGTAGTGCCACACAACATCCTGGAGAGGCAGGACCTCTGTCTCTGCAAAGGCTGTGAGACGGTCACTCTTAAGCACAACATCATTTCAAGGTGCATCTGCGACAGATAGATTGGTGAGGACGATGTCAAGTAGGTTTTCTCCTCTTGATGCTCCTCACAACACCTGCTGCCCGACCGTTCAGGCAGATACACCTTTCACGTCCATTAACAGTGGTGCTAACAGGCCAAATTTAGTGATAGACAGTTAAGACCCAGCCAGAGTATGCTCTGTGAGCCTGCAACCAATCTAAATGATTGGCTTTGTAAATAGACATGTGTATTCCAATAGCAAGGGATTACACTAAACCTTTTTTAAACTGGTTAGGCCCCCGGATCTGCGCATCATGCTTTAGCAATAATGTCAAGACCTTGTTCAGAGTGCAGAGGATATTTACTAAATTACTAACAAAGAATAAAATATTGCAGTTACATGGAGTGAGCAGAAAACCTGGGGTCGTTTGTTTTGGTGTTCTCAAGGTTAAGGCAAGATTTGAAAATGTTGTTCAAAATCATGATTGCTTTTAGCATCATATAGAATAGTCAAGAATGCCAGATATGTAGGTAGCGAGAGGACACATCACTTATGGGAACTGTTTAAGAATGCAGAGGCGCCACGTTGAGGGTTAAATCCCTATAGTGATTCGTTCTATTCGCTCTCCAAAGGGGGACAGAAAGCAACTTCAGTAACTTCAACAGGGATAATCTTTTGGAGTGGAAATTTTTCAGTGATATTTGGGAAGAAAAAAGGCATGAGACTTGTGGAATAGTTCTTACAACGTCTCTAAAGAGGAACTATGAGTACGAATGGCCTCATTCAGGTTTATATTAATTAATATATCTGGTTTGCTCTTCCAATGTGTCACCTGACTTTTATCCGGTGTCCTGTTAACTAAATGCAATTTTCTAAATGTTAACAATGATTGGAATAGTATTTCAGCACGTGCAACAGAAACAAATGTCATACTGAATTTCAATTATTTGAGTTAAATTCCATTCTTTGTTTCATGTGTATTGTACTTTTATGCCTCTGATTGAATTGAAGTGCAAAAGACAATCTAAAGATTGGGCGATTAAGTTCAGCAACAAGACGAAGGAGGAGAAGGGAAAAGAGGAACAGGAATACCGCCATTTTAACGAGCAAAACAAGAAGAGGAACAAAATTACGAGCAAGAGTTTGCTGCATTACTGCTGTTTTCGTATAATAAAATATCAAATGTTTTCCAGAAGTCGGGGTATCATTGTGTAGTGAAAGAAAAAACGTTCTTAATGCTGAATAATAAGTATAAAAGTGGTAGGTTTCGGGCACGTTTTGTAATGAATACACTGATGTGCCAAGACCAAAACTTATAAGGATGGCTTTCTAGAGGTGAGGATAATTTCTCTGTTATCATAGCTTCCGCGTTGAGAACCGGATAAGCAAATTCCCTTTTGACATGTGATGGCAGAAAATGGAAAGCAGGACACAACGAGTCTGAAGTTATGAAGGCAGGAACGGCGGCAATTATTTTTTTTAAAGGCATGACATTTTGGACGACCGGACAAGCAGCGGGGATTGTCTAATATATGTGACAGTGGAGTAAGAATTAATATAACTTCAAGTTCAGTAGCGTTGAAGAGCATTCAGCGAGGAACTTCGGCAACCAACAAACTATTTAGGCAAATGTGCATGTCTGAAACAAAGTCCTAGATTACAGTGTTAGTAGTAATAATGATCAGTCTGGGATGAAGCTGGGCGATTTGTTCAGCATAGCCTGATAGATGAGATACTGATTTTTTCATTCGCTGAGACCCATTTTGGCCTAACATCCAAAAAACTTTCCTGCCCTTATAACTGCTTTGTTTTTGCTTTTGTACGATCGTTGCATGCAGCTACAAGAGAAAGAAAAGTACTCAGGGAATTGCTGGGTTATCCATATTGTTGGAAAACACTTACTTTTCATTCTTTTTACTGAACTGGTGTCTGAAATAAAATTAGAATAAATAGGGTTGTCATTGCATTATTTTAATTTCTTCCAACTAATGAATAATAAGTCCGCCTCCTTACTCAGAACCAAATTGTTGAATCTGCATTTGTGGAGTGAAGTGGGACAAGTGCATTATTTGGAGAACACTTAGGGGCAAAGAATCATAAGATCATAAATGTTTAAGTTAGCTATGGAAACTAACAAGGAGAAATATATAAATAACTTAAATGTAAGCAATTGGGTACCGTGTTGAAATTTCAATAGGGTGCGAATAGATTTGACGCCAGTAAATTGAATACCAAATTGACAGGGTATGCAGTAATTTAACAATGGGCTATCTTTAAATAGGCGGCACTTCAGGTACAGCCTAGCTCTATTCTTGCGAGAGGGAAAGGTAGGATTAACAAAGCCAGAATAAAGAAAGAGATAGAGTATTAAAACAGAAAAACAGTACGCATGGCAAATGTCAGCTTGACAATTCAGATGAGAACCAAGCTAAATATCGAAAGTAAAGAGGGGAATTGAAGCAAAAAATGAGAGCAGCATGAAGCTTGTTACATGAGACTGGCAACTTGCATAAAATTGAATTGCAAAGTCTTCTATAGGCATATACATGGTTAGAGGGTTGTAAAAAGGGAAAGAAGAGGGATTAGGGGTCAAAAAGGACGTCACAAAAGGAGGAACAGAACATGGCTGGCATACTTTATCAGTACTTTGCATCTCTCTTCACCAAGAAAAAAGATGCTGCCAAAGCCGTGGTGAAAGACGAAGTCATACAGATAATGAATTGGTAAAAGTGATAAAGAGGATGTATGATAATATTGAGCTTTAGTTAAAGTTTATTAGTCATTGGAACAAGGTCAGATGCATCCGAGAATACTGAGGGAACTAAGGCTGGAAATTGCTGAGTACTGTCCGCAAATATTCAGTTCTCCTTAGATACAGCCAGAGGACTGGAGAAATTCAGATGGTACACCACGGTTCGAAACAGTGTAAAGGTAAACCCGATAACTACATTCCAGACAGTTTAACCAGAGTAATAGGAAAATGGGCAGAAATCATAATCTGGAACAAAATTAACAGACCCTCGGACAAATGTAAATTAAGGACCAACAAAATATTGTTCATGATAAATCAAGTTTCACTAATTTTATGGAGATTTCTTTTTAGGTAAAACAGAGAGTTGATGAGGGTAATGTTGTTTATGTTGTCCAAATCGAATTCCGAATGGCATTTGACAAAGTGCCACATAACAGCCTTGCCAGCAAATCTGAAGGCAGAGGGATAACAAAGTACAGTCCTAACATGGAAAGGACAGAGAAAAGAAGGTATAGGTAAATGGTTGTGCTTTTTTTTGTACAGGAGGACGATATATATTGGGATTCCCCAGATGCCCGAATTCAGACCACTGCTCTTCTTAAGCTATATTAATATCCTAGGCTTGGGTTCACGCGGCACATTTTCAAAATTGGCAGAGATCACAAAACATGCAAGTATTGTGAACTGTGAGGAAGATAGGGTTAGGCTTCCAGAGGTCATAGGATGGTGGAATGGGCGGGCATATGGAGAATAAAAGTGAAAGTCTGGTAATATAAAGTGATGCAAGTTCCTCAAAAGATAGAAGGAAAGGCGAAATAAACTAATGGATACAATTCTAAAAGAATCATGTGAGCAGAGGAACAAATCATGTGTATAAATCATTGAAGATGGCAGGGCAGATTCTGAAAATCAATAGTAAGGCATACATGATCCGGGGCTTTTTAAATAGAGACATGGTGCACAAAAGCAAGGACTTTGTGGGGAATCCTTTAAAAACACTGGAACGTTAGGTCCAAATTCTGGGCAGCAATCATTACGAAGGACGTGAATGCTTACAAGATGGAGCAGTAAACAGAAATTTGACTATTGTTCTGGATAATGGGGACTTTATTCACGAGGAGAAGATGGAGCTGTTCTCCTCGGAGATGGAAAGGCTAACAGAAGATTTGATAGTGCTGTTCAAAACCATGAGGGTTATGGAAATAATAGATAAGGAAAAGCCGTTAACATCATTGGAAGGCTTGAGGACCCAAGGACAGCAAGAGTGTCAAGAGTGACAAAGGGGAGTGCGAGAGGAGGATGGTGTGACAGGCAGTCAGCAGCATCTAGATGATAGCTTAGGAGCTATAAGGACAGTGCGGTAAGTGGTGAGAGTTCAGGAGTGGAGGCGACTGAGGGAGTTTGATGAAGAGGGGGGAGGTTCTCCTTTCCTTTTCTACCTTTCCTCAGAAAGAACAGCGGTGGCCTTGGTAAGTAGGACCTGGTGAGTAAATTAGAAATGTGTAATACTTTTAAATAAGTAACCATAGTTGGATTTAACTGAGAAGGGCCAGGAAAAGGGAAATTTAGGGCCACTATAATGAAGACATATAAATAAGCCAAAATACAATAAAGTTAACGTAAGGGAAGTAGAGTTAAGACATGGCAGGGCAGCTCAGTTGAGTGAAATGCATATCCTGTAATGTGTCCATGGATGTACCACTGCCCTAGCTGACCACATGTGCAGGAAGTGCTGCCAGCTGCAGAAATTTGAACTCCGGGGTTCAAAGCTCCAGCGATAGCTGGAGTCACTGTGGCACATCTCGCTAAGACCTACATGGATTGCACATTCAGAGAAGTGGTCACAGTGCAGCTTATGGGCTTGGAGACAGAGGGGGAAGGAGTGACCGCCAGTCAGTCCAGGAGAAGTAGGCAGGCAGTGCAGGAGCCCCCTGAGGTCCTACTCATCAATCGGTTTTCCATTTTTGAAGATGGTGAAGGAGGTGGTTCCTCAGAGGAGTGTTGTCAGAAACAAGTTTGTGGCACCACCAGCTGCTCGGCTGTATAGGTGGGGAGGAAGAAGAAAGGAGGAGCAATAGTGAGAGGGGATTCATTGGTTAGGGAAACAGAGAGGCGTTTCTGTGGCCGTAAGCATGTCTCCGGGATGGTATGTTGCCTCCCTGGTGGCAGGGTCAAGGATGTCACAGAGCAGCTGCAGGAGATTCTTCTGGCAAAGGGTGAACAGCGAGAGATCGTGCCCCACATTCATATCAATGATTTAGGTAGGAAGGGGGATGTGGTTCTACATCCAGAATTTATGGAGTTAGGTAGAAAATTAGCAAGCAGGACCTCAAATGTAGTAATCTCCGGATTGCTCCCAGTACCACGTGCCAGTGAGTACAGAAATAGGAGGATAAGGCATATGAATACGTGTATGGAAAGACGGTTCAGGAGGGAGGGCTTTGGATTCCTGGAACACTGGGGTTCGCTCTGAGGGAAATGACACCTGCACAAGCCTGGCTAGTTGCATCTGAACTGAGTTCCTTGCTCTGAATATGAATATATTTCACTTCTAGCAAGCGTAAATGAGTCACGTTACGAGCTCGACTGATTATCTTCACTTGGATATTCCTGTAGCTATGAGCACACTCAGGGTTTTTCAGCAAGTGCTCGCCAACCACCGTATCTAACAGTAAGATAAAAGTAAAATATTGTGGATGCTGGAAACCTGAAATAAAAACAGAAATGCTGGAAAAGCTCAGCAGGTGGCAGCATCTGTGGAGAGAGATTTTTTTGTTTGCTTATCCTTGAGGGACTTGACGTCCGTGGTGAGGAGGAGGCGGTTAGGGCCAGGAAAGTGGAAATTGATGTTATGACGTAGGGCGTCAGGGAATTGCGAATGTAGGTGGGAAGAGGCTAGACAGGGGCAGAGGGAATGGAGTCAAGTAGAGCCAAGCTCTGAAGAAGAGTCATACGGACCCGAAATATTACCTCTGTTTCTCTCTCCACAGATGCTGCCAGACCTGCTGAGTTTTTCCAGCATTTTCTGTGTTTTATTTCCCATCTAACAGTAGGCGTTTGGATTTACATATTGCAAGCCTGGGCTGGTTGAGCACGCTCTGTATTCTGCCTCTGACAAATAACCAAAGGGGCATGTTGTCTGGCTGGGAAGTATTGTCTACGTGCCTGGTATGATAGAAGGACTGAAATCCATCGACGACTTTGTAAAAATTTGCGATGGCAGAAGGTAACATCCTGTCCATGGATAACACCAGTCGCCTAGTCAGCGCACTGCGGCAGCTTGTAGCGGCTTGCTTAGCCTGCTTTTCACATTTTTGAGAGGTCTTTCTTGTCAAATGGGGAACACTCCTCTTGCCATCATTCGAGAGCAGAACATCCAAATGTTCACTGACAGCCTTGGAGCAGCGTCTGAAGTGAGTCATCTGAGAACAGAAGGGCCATAAGTGCACGCTCATCTGTCATTTCTAAAGGAGTATGGTGAATTTAGAATTCTCCCTCCTCGGACCTTCGCAGCACTCGCCCTTTACATTACATAACGCTGCTGGTATCTTATTACTTTACGGGCGCCAGCTTCTTCCAGACTTCCACTTGGGCTACCCCCATCCGCGCCTCCAAACCCGTTCTGGGAATCTGTTGTGGCGGCGTTCTCGCTGGCCAACTGTTAGTTGGCAAGCGGCACTAGAGTACCATTAATTGGCCACTTAATGGTCTGAATTGGGCCGAGAGCGAGCCCGGGGACTCGCTCGCCCCCGGAAAATTGCAGAGGTGTCGGAGGTGGGAGGGAGGACAGCCGGAAGACCACTGTAAATATTGTCCCCACCTCCCCGCTCCTGCAGACCTGCCGGAGGGCAAGCATAAAATTCTGCCCCGAGTGGCCGGATCCAGTGTGTGTCACCAGTCCAGGCGGGTGGGCAGCGGCAATCTTCCAAGTGGCCAATTTAGAGATTGTCACCAGACCCACCAATTAGAAAGGGCGGATTCCTCTCTACTGTGCCCCACCCCTCTTCCCATGCACCAACCCTCCAAACCCCATTCAAAATGTCGGCCGTTCGGAAAATGTCTTTTAATTGGCCTTTTAGTTCTTTAAATTGTCTGTTCACCTCCGTTAGACGTGGCCTAGCCACTGCCATGTTGGGAACAGGGGCCGGCGACAGGACTGCATCAAGGAGTCTTGCCGATGCTATTTCATGCCATTTTCCACCTATCCCACCTTCCATCCAATCTCCAGCGCGCTGACAAAATCCCGACCCAAGACCTTCTTTGATCTCACTTTGGGAGGAAAGAGCATGGGGAGGCTTTGTTATATACATAATACTATGTTTAATGGTGTGTATTGGCAAAGGCACCCGGCGATAACTATTCACACACCTTTCAATGTAGAAGGCTAAGTTGTTAAGGCGTTTAATAAGTGATATTGAATGTTTTGCATGGTAAATACTGATATAAAGAAAGAATTCCTGCTAAACCTTTAAAAAAAACCTCTGGTTAGGCTTACGCACGGGGAGCGTGTAAGTTTCTGGGCATCACACTTGAGGCTTTGAGAAAGTGTGCAGGGGAGTTTTTTCAGGGTGACACGTGAATGAGGGTCTTCACTTACATGGAGATATTGTAGGAGCTCCATACAGCAGAGGGTTTTTTAAAAAAAGAATGACAAAAATGGTATTCAAAATTCAAAAGATAGTATGCAGGGTGTTTTCTCTATCAACTATGTGGTAAGCAAAGGATACAGGTTTAAAATAATTAGAGAAATTACCGCAGAGAAATAAAACAATCGCGCAAAGTGTCACTAACATTTGGAATGCACTACCTAAAAGGCTGACGGAAGCAGATTCCATGGAAAATTTGAAAGGCTGAATTGACATGAGTTTAAAGAAGCTTAATTTTCATGGTTACTGGGAACGAGATTCGAACTAATTTGAACAACTATGCCGAAGATGACGAAGGGTCCAATGGCCACTTTCAGTTTTGTAAGATTCGGTCATTCAAAAGATTGTTTTGGAAGGTTAGTTTTACCATTAATTCTGTGTGACGGTATGGTAGTTTACTGTGGAATTTCACGGAATGAATGGTTTTATGCGTTCATTATCGCTTGTATTTGTCATCAATTTTGTTGTAAGGTGGTTGCAAATTTGAGGAATTTGCAATTAAAGTAATAATATGCGCTGGTCAGGACCCTTCTGTACTTATCCTAATATTGGGCTTTTATCCCCATCCTCTCTTTGAAATCAAGAAAGAAAGAGTTGCATTTATATAGCGTTCCTTACCACCTATGAACATTCAAGAGCCTTTGCAGACAATAATTGAGTTTTGAAATGTCGCAAATAAAATAATAAAGGAACATACGTATCAGTTTAAGTAATTCCCCAAACACGTTGTTTGACCCCCGATTTCCTGATCTCTAATAATATATATAATTCTGACAGTTGCCGAATTGTTATCCTCTCTATAATGATTCGAACCCTGCCCTAAGCTTCTTATCCATTTATTCTTTTACTTTTCCAAACTCTGCACTAAGTTTCCCGGAGTCAGTAGGAATTTCACTGCCGGGGCTGAAAGTGGATTGAACCCCGACTCGGTAGCAGTAAAGCTGCAATAAGACATTGCCAGTCACAGCTACACAAAAGGCCGTCGTCGGCGCTGCTGCCCGATTAAGTGCGGCGGCCGACCCGCAGGAATCCGCAGTCCAATTAGAACCGAGTTCAGCAGCCCTAGCGGCGGCACCGCTCGTGGCGGCCGCTCTCGAGGCTGCAGCTGCAGGAGCGGTCACTTCAATGACCGTGTGCCCTCCAGGGTAGGTGGGCCTCTGTAAGAACTTTTAAATAAGCCGAAAAAGGAAAAGTGGATAGGAGAGGACGGAAAGAGAGGTGGATCTGAGGAATTTGCAACATTAACTCGCCCCTGTGTCCGTACCTACAGCAATATGTTTTATCTGAAAGGAAAAGGAACAGTCTGAACAATTAATGAGTTCCAGCCTTATTCAGTTGGGAGCATTAATGCATCTATCTCAGAAGGTTCTGGGTTCACTTCCACTCAAGAACTTGAAAACACAAATCTATGTTGATCCTCTCATGCCGTACTGGGGGTGGGGGAGGGGTGGGGAGGTTTTGGAGAGGTGGCTGATGCACTTTTGGTTGGTGTAGTTCTTCGAATGCAATGTTAAACCGAGGTCCCGTCTGCCTTCTATGATGTACTTGCTATTATTAGCTCGCATGACACTAACTACAGTTGGGCAATTATTCCCTTGCCCTGACCAACAAACAAAATTAGAAGCCAAATTCTCTGATTACTATCACATTGTTGTTTGTGCGAGCTTGCCCTGCGCAAGTGTACTGAAGTATTATCCGCATTGCAGCCTTGGCTATACTTCCAAAATATTTAATTGGCTGTAAGTTGCTTTGGGACAACTAATGGTCGTGAAAGTCGCCACATCAATGCACATCGTTCTTATTTCAACTCCAATCATCGGTAATATGCAGAGAATTGAGAACGGATTTTCGACTTTCCTAGATCACATTGTTTCCGGTGGAGTGGGGACCATATAGTGTGAGGTTCACAACTGTGCGGTAAAGGCTACATTGAGCCAAGGGTACTTTTTGACTCATCATTCTCCGGAAATAATTAAGTAGGTACAAAAACACGCTTGAAATGCAATTAGCATTTCGTGAAAACAAATTCAACCATTATTAATCAGTATTATTTAGCACACTGGCGAATCGAATAAGGTCTTCTGTTGTCAAACTGAGCGCTTACTAAACAGATTTGCGACGAAGATTTTTACAACTTGCAGAAAATGTGAATATAAATCGAACACTATTGAACCGATCAGCACAGTTCTTTGGAAGTACACCGAAGGCTTGTTCCCATTATCCTCTGTGCCTCAGATACGAAGCTGTGCCTCGAGCTTATTATGGTTATATTAATTTCCATTCTATGGTTATAACGTTCAGAATGGTCGAAAGTTGCCCTTGTGAATCAATGCATTTGACATAGTATTTGCGTGTGTATGTCGTTCACATTTGATTTTTCAGTCTTTTGGTGAAAGGATGGCAAGGCGGGCAATTGAAGAGAATTAAGAAAAAATAGATAAAGCAGTAGTTTATTTGCCTCTAAGCTGTGATTGGCAGAAATATACAAGGTATGTGCCTGTAAGGTATCAAGGTCTACTGAAGTATGCTCTTTACAATAGCTGTGCATTTATTTGAACAAAAGCAAAGCCAGTGAATGATGGAAATCTGAAACAAAAACAGAAACTGCTGAAAATATTGGCCGCATCTGTGCAGGTTTAAACAAAGTTCACGTTTCAGATGTGTGACCTTCCGCCGATTACAGATCTGAAACATCAATTATATATCTCTAACTACAGATGTTTTTGGCCTACTGAGCATTTGCAGCATTTCCTGCACTTAATATACAAGTAATGATGTTGCCTTAAATGAACAGGGAAGTCGGATGGCGTGGAGTAATAATGAGTGGCTAATCTTGCCAACGCCATTCTTCATTCCCGCCGAGGTTGAAGATAATTCTCGTGAGATCTTTGAAATATCCTGTAAATCTCTAAAACTCCGCACCAAAGCTATTGCATTTTTATACGGGGCACTGGGAATGGGGGGGCCGATCTAGCATCGCCATATTTTACTGCCATCTCCTGAGACAAATTTCTGCCCCAAAGAAAGACTTGGGTGCAACGCAATGCAAATTTGGATTGGAAACAGAGTCCCTTTTTTTTCCCTTTTGGCACTAGTTTAAATAGAAGCTGAATCAGGCCTTTCCACTTCGCCTTGTTTACCTTATTGCACAACGGCCAAGTGCGGCTCTGTACCCAAATGCAGGCAGGGAAAATCTGTCCAATATACTGGATATTTGCTGGATGTCAAATCATTTCTTACTGAAAAGCACTAGATCAGTATTTCTGAGTACAATGAATATTTTTGAGGGCAAACCAATTTTTTGAGGCTTCTCCAATAGATATAGAAATCTGGTCAAGCGTTGAATAAAGAAGGGGGGATGTTAACATTGTTTTCATAGTGTAGAACGTGGACATAGGATTAAATATTTGCTGCACACTGCTCCCAGTTTTCAATGCAATTGCAATCAATAAGCGAGTGCAATGAGCGAGTGATTCGAAATCGACAGTTTCATATTATGGTCCATGCGTAAAAAGAAACTACTATCAAAGCTGTTATTTTTATGCCGCCACTCGAGAAGTTAAATAGGCATCTAATTGTATTCGTTAAATCTCCGCTGGCGTTCCAGGCGGTTCATTAATAACAATAGGTATTACTGGTATAACAGCCTGGCGAGCGTTTTGTTCCAATCGGCGGATGCGCGGAGCGTGTCGGCGGTAGAAAAGTAAACGCGATTTATGCCGATTTCATTCACCACCGCCAGCAGCGGGAAAAGATTATCTTGAACGTCGGATAGAAGTGGATTTCTAAAAGGACTTGCAGCCTCCAAGTCAACAACCCATGGTCTATATTTTTTGGAGAATGTCATACTGAAAATGAAATTAAAGCCAGAGATCATATCCGATGCCGAGAATATGGTCACAGAATAATGTACAAAAAGAGAACAAAGAGTTTGGTTGTTTTTGATGCCCGATGAAATTCAAAGTTTCTCTTAAACTTGTACTGACAAGAATTGCAAGTATTTGCCGTCTAGCTTTGTCGCACACGTAAATTTCACCAAGCGGAAAAGCTTTGATATTTTTACGTTAATATTAAACAGTTAAATACTCGTTGTATCCTTCAAACCCTAGAGTATTTACAAGACCAGTTTTATCTTATTTGATGAAAATAAATGCTTCATGAAATTGAAAAAATAGCAGTAGAAAAATTCGAGTTTCAGAAACAAAAAAATGAAGAGGGAAATTTACATTAACAAATAAATTGGCAAACTGCGCCAATCTAACGAGGGCACAATTTAGCAGAGCGATAAATTTCGAATTCCTGGTGTGACCCTCCGGCTAGACGGAACAGCTGCTATCCCGCTACCTCTCTATTCACATGGTGAAACAAATAAGTTAAAGAAGGCAATATACTTCAAATATTGATGGAAATGCTGATATAAATCACACTCGACAAGTAAGCGAAAGTTATGCTTTAGTTATAAGAAATATGCGTAGACAATAGATGCAAATATTCATGAAGTATTTCTAAAAGCTTTTTTCGGGTATGATGTCCATCACTGTGCGGTTATCATCTATTGATTACTGATTCTGATCCAGATTTGCAGGAGTTCACTATGCACACAACGCGTCAAGGTGCCCGTACGTGACCCAGGAGCAGCAAATGGTTACTTACCAGTTGCATTGCCACAATCGCGTAGTTTTGCCTTCAGATTGCTAATTTCTGGTATCATGCATGAATAAAGAGAAATCAATTTTCAGACACTGAATTATATCAAATACTTCAAATTCTAAATACTAAATTCAGAGAAATCGAAAAAAAGACATCTTTTCGTTTACATATATTTCTTGCACCCTTTAACTCAACGCAAAGGGGGTGGGAAGTCTGTCATGAATTCGGCACTTCGTTTTATTTTTAAAAATTGGGCAAAATAAGTTACAATACAAAAGAAAAAAAATCACATAAAATACTGATTAATTGATTGTTTTGGATTTATTCTGGTTTGTGGTTAATACTGATCAGGTGTGTAATCAGAGCCCACAATGAGGAAAGACCCGTGATAGCTGTAACCAGTAGCCATCGTCATGGGGGCCCATCCCCCGACATTATCCTCTGATGAAGATGCGAAGCAAATTTGCATTCTGACCTGGATGAGTTTATGACTCCTCACTGCCATCCCAAAGAAGAAAGTTATCATCCTTCTGGGCACTTTAATATCAGGGTTGGCCGTGACTCGGATGTCTCGAGCAGGACCTTTGGAAAAACCAGGAAGGGAAATGCCAATGCAATGTGTTTTATCAAAGTTTGGTCAGTAAGACCTCATATAATAAACATCATCTTCCACAAGAAGAACAAATACAAAAAATGGAGGCTTCCTGCATCAAGGCATTAGCACCTGCTGTATTATGTCATTGGCTGCATCAAAGATCTAAGCGGTCGTCTTTATCACTTGATCAATGGCGGGGTTTGGTTGGGGGGGGGGGGTGGGGGCGGTGTGCATCTGATGACTGCTAACTAATCACCAAGTTGTTAGATCGGCGATGAACATCCATCTAGCGCCAAGGCATCACAAGGGCAAAAATCTGGAAGCGAGTAGGCCAATGACTCAGCCTTAAAACAGCCCGACCAAAGTCAGGGGTGCTACAGATTATGGTTGATCTGGAAAATCTTCACACATCCAACTCAATTCTAGAAGAATGGGATCAAATGAACTCAGCTGCCCTGGATTGCTGTGCCCAGTTCATTCGGTTCGAGCATTGTCGTAAACAATATTGGGTCAATTAAAGTTATGAAAACGGATGAAAAACGAACAGACTTCATTGTCGAGCTGAACAGCCTAAAGTCGCAACTCAAGAAGGCAGCATTCCAGCAGCTCAAGTTTGACGCCCAAAGATAAATCTGGCAGATAAAGGGCCGATTACGAAGAACAAGTAGTCCTACAGGACCAGCCCACACCCAGCATTCGCTCACCTACATCTTTACGGAGAAGCTGTCTCACTGCAAGAAGAAACATGTATAAATTGAACTATTGCAGGTACTCGTGGTCTTCTTTTCTGTGTTTATTCTTTCAACTGAAAAAATTATAGATATTTGTTAACAAGACAATGCTTGAAAGTAGTATAGTCGGTGCCGGCAATGTAGGTCGGGCCACATGGAAAGATAGATCGGTCCCAATTTGCAGATGTCCAAACAGAATTCTGCACTTTTTCAGTTTCGTTAACGTTTACATGTCTTCACGTTTGCCCGTATTCAGCTGCAGTCACAGGATTGGGATACAAGAGGATTCCAGTCCGTTAGACAGCAGTAGGGTATATTTTGCCCGTATTACCAATTATTCACGGTACGACACCAATGTGTATTGATTAAGTTTCTTTCCTGTTTCCCATAGTTCAAATAAATGGTGTATAGCGGTGGTAGGTCTGTCTCTGATATTTTCATTGCCGAAAGAACTCGTCGTGAATTTTACAGAGCAGCGGGCTTCCTTACCCAGCCTCTTAAGTTAAAAAGCCCTCTCAATGTGTCTGCATTGTTGACCATGATCCGTTGGTATGTAAAATTGAAATGGAGGCGAAATCGGTTCTACAGTTGTTGCTAACGTTTGGATCAGAAAAAAAGAGTACGATAATCAGTAATTGCCAAATATTACTTACTGCTGGATAAAACCAGTATTTTGCATTCTAAAATTAGAAAATGAAAATAAACTCTAATTTTAAGGCAATTTGAATGTAACAAACAAATCCTAAGAGCATGGGTCATCACACAATAAGTAAACTGAAAAATTTCGGGATAGATACAAAATGAAATCAATCATTGATGAACGGTGAAAGAAATTTTGAATTGTTACATGATGAAATTAGTTCAAATTAATCCTGAAAAAGCATGAAAATCACTTATCCTTAAGTGGAGATTGTTTGGACCAACCATTCTGGAAAACGGATGCTTCGCCCGCCCACGACATATCACGGCCGAATTTCTTATTCATTTAACTTAATGGGAAGAATGTGCAGGCGGGGTGTATATTGGCCTGGCAATTTGATATCTTGCACAATACACCAGGGCAGTGTTTAAATTGCAATGGCCCACCCCCGCTACCTACCGCCTTCCTAGACATTTTCTTTAACAGACAGTCGATCTGCAAGCTGTAAATTTAATCCAATGACATAAAAGGGAGCAGAAAGCCCTGAGAACTGTGGAAGAAAGAGGGACTGAAAATGGCTGTGAGTTAAGAAATACGCCGCAGGTACAGTGTGTTTATATGAAGTAGCAACTGTGACGCTGACAGCAACAACGACTCCATGAAAATCCACATGAACGTTTTCGTGGAGCTGTTATGTTGTTGATATGACTATCATTGCTAAAATTATATGACTTCCTTTCAAATAAAATACTCAAATTCAGAAGTCATATCAGCACAGCCCTCACTTGACACTCCTTTTGCAAGGAACATACAAGGAACAAAAGGTCAATCAATAGAGCAACACATCCCTAGCACAAGGATGTTTCTGTCTCTCTTGTTCATACCATCCCTCTACGCGCACCCATGCGGGGTTAATCTTGTCAATTTTTTCCCCTTCCAACACACTTCTCCCTCTGCTGACGCAGTGTACAACGGTCAGTTCTCAATGTATTTCTCAGTATCTGCCTCCAGAATATCCGTTCACTTGTGGTCAAGGCCCTTGCGAACTTATTGTGAACGATTACAACAACATTAAGGCCTTAATTGAAGTCTGTCTGAGAGGTGGAGACAACTTCCCCCTTAATAAAGCTTCCTTGGATTCCTTGGACCCCTCACTCCATCAGTGCTTTCATCGTGGATTGTAATGCTTATCAGCGGATCAGATATTAGCCTGACAGTTTATTCCTCTAGCATGTTAATAATTTTAGAATATATCGCCTGGTTCCAGACCTCCCGCCTTGTGTTCAAAATCGTCCTCCTTCTCCCATCCCCAAGTACGATATAAACTTATCTCACTGAGATATTATTACTGCTTTCCTCCCTCACCAATACACCGAAATGTGATCTAAACTTCCATCTCAACTCATCAAGTTCTCTTTCCACTGAGCTAATTGCCTGTTAATTCTCCTGAAGTATGCATCGATGAAAACGTCCCAGCAACTCACTTGATCTTGCCATTTCACGTGGCCTTCCTCCTCCTATTTTATCAGCCCAAGGTAAGGCCACCTTTTAACACTTCGTGTACCAATCTCCAACCATATGCACCCTCTCGGCCCTACCTCCTACTGCCACCGCCTCAGGAAAAAGCTATTTCCCATTCACTTAAAACTACACTTTAAAAATTCCAACTGTCTAGCCTTTGGCTCACCTGTAGCGAAAACCTTTCTGTAACTAATGGTTTTCTCCGACAATGGATATTTTTTTCTGGACAGCTTGTTTAAGTGTGTGCTTTTTTGCTGTTGCTTCATGCCTGCACTATCATAAAGTGGGTAACATTAGGTCACGTGATGGAAACTTACTGAAAGTCGTTTAAGAATGATTAATAATGTCAGTGCAGGCTCTAATTGCATGGTTTGAGCAAAGAAATCAACATAACACTGAACATTGCAGCCTAATGTTTATGGTAAAGCGTTCGACGATTAAGCATCCTCTCTGAGTAAGGAATATGAGTTGTTGTCAAGATCACTTCTTTGCTGAAACCAGAAGCAAATTACATGGTCAATGACTAGTGCAGCTACAATTGACATGAACTTGACCGTTGGTGGGTGATTGTATTTATGTATGATTTTCTCCACCATATTTCAAAGATTGTATGGTAATTTTGAAATGGTCCATCGCCGAGCACTGTATTGCATTTCTATATTGTCAGTCCCCGCCCCCCATCTAATGAATCTTATTAACTAACTCAGATAATTGAGCGTGTTCTATAATTCTCCTAAGCCTTGGGTTTGAGCAAAAGCTCAAGTCTTAAGGTTTGATTTCGGGGGGATAACTATATCGGGCTCTTGGCACAGGTCGACTGATATTTGGGATGAGGACTTTGTGGGGTTGACTGGGCTGGAGTACCCTTTTGGTACCCAAGTTAATGAGGAATTTTTCAAAGCAGAGGCTTGTTAGGCCAATTCAGCGACCAGTGCAGTCAAAACACAGTTGTGTGTGTAAGAATGACAGTATTAATTCCTTACTTATTCTTTTTTACAACCATGCAACAGTTTAATAACAGCCATTATTGCTAATACCTTTTCATTTCAGCTTTTCTACTAAACACTGTGAGAGTGACAGTTCTTTTAAAGAGTTCATTGGAGATAACTCAGTGCCACCATGCCTGGTTCAGCTGCACAGGCGGCAGCAGAAAGAACAGGAAACCTGTAGTGATAAGGAATTATATACTTATGGAAACACCGGCGATAATGCGGCCAAGGGTGTGAATCCAAGAAGGTAAGTTGCCTTCCTAGTGCTAAGGGTCAAGGATCTCACTGAGCAGCTAATTGCAGAGGTTGAACAGGCAGCAGTCCTGGTCTACGTTTCGACCAGTGATGCAGGAAGGAGTATGAGGTACTGCAGGCAGATTTTAAGGAGGTATGCAGCTAGCAAACAAGGCCACAAATGCATGAATCGTCAGAACACTCCCTGTAAAGTGTGCGAGGGAGTATAGGAATAAGATTATGAAAAAGGTGATTTCGTGGCTGGAAAGATGGTACAGGAGAGACGGATTTAGATTTGGATTCCAAGTAAATTGGAAGCGCTTCTAGGGGAGATTGTACATTCACAGGCTGAGCAGTTCCACTTTGACAGTGATATAAAAATACAGAAATACGAATGAAACGTATATTTTAAAGCTGAAACTCATTCCTAACGCCCACAAATACCAATATAACTTTTGTAAACTATCTCTATTTCTAACACAGAATAAAGGCAAAAGATGCCCTTTACGGTAACGGGGAGAATGAAACCTAAATTGGCCGGTGAACAGGAACTGGGAAGTAACAGTAGGTAGGAAAACCAGAGTGCACAAAGAATTGGGAAGCAAAGATGGCAAGAGAGTAAAACATGGCAAGGTTTTCGGTGGTCTCAAAGTAAGACGAAAGCAATAAGGCCTAAATTTGGTTTATTGTGCATGTGTGTGAATGCAGGGAGTATTGTAATTAAGGTTGGTGAGCAGCAGACACGGGTATCCACGTGGGGGTATGATGCCATGGCGAGAAGGTAGACCAGGCTCAAAAGAATGCAGGACTGTCTACCAAATATGCCTGAATACAAGTTATTTAGGAAAGATAGTGAAATAAAGGGAAAGTAGTTGCAATATCTATTATGGATAATATTAAGTTCCTCGAGAGGGAAAGTCATAGAGGTGTTAAGGACTGAAAACATTTGGTTAGGGATATGAAAAATTTGAGGCACCATTACACAACTGGATGTATTCTATGGGAAACCATCTGCTGGGAAAGAGACAACAGAACAAATGCTCAATGTAATAACAGACAGAGTTGCAAAACCTATAAATAGTATGATATGTGACTCCTTATGTTGATAAGAGCTGGGATAGTTTTACCAAAAAAGACAGAATTGGGAAAGTGTTTCTTAGAAGTGTTCAAGACACTTTATATGCCAACATATTTCCAGACGTGCAAGAAGAGTGGATTCTGGGTAAAGAGGTGGGAAAAGTGGGTCAAGTGTCAGTTGGGAAAACATTAGGGAACCGTGATCATAGTATCATAAGGTTTAAGTCAACTATGAAAGAAGTAAAAGGAGCATTACAGAATAGAAATAATTTATTTGAGGAGGACAAATTTCAATGCAGTAAAACCAAGTGGCCATGGCAAATTGGAATCAAAATATTGGCAGGAAACACTGTAATTTAGAGGAAATCGTTCTGGTAGAGATTATGTGACTCACAATGGATACTGACTTCTAGTGTGTTGCTAAGAAAACTGTGGGATCTGTGCTGGTTGCATCTGCCATTTATTGAGGTGTGCTCTGTGTTTGAGCACTTGTTAATTCAAATTTTCTGATTTAATATTCCTTAATATTCCAAGCCTATGGAATCTTTTGGCTTTATTATGTGTTAGGAAATAGAGACAGTTTACATAAGTTATATTGGTATTTGTGGGCGTTAGGGATGAGTTTCAGCTTTAAAATTTACGTTTCATTCGGATTTCTGTATTTTTATATCAGGAAAGGTCAAATTGGGTCACTATAAAATGTGCCTGCCTTTCTAATGAGTTTCATGACTGTTGCAGCTAAGTTAAACAAACAAGAGTAGAGAAACGTGGCTGTTGCCTAGCAACCGGGGTCTAGAAACACAGGTCCCTCCCACAGACACACACAGAAGAAACTAAAATCAGCAGTTTTGATTTGGAAGCTGTTTGAATTCAGTTGATTTTGAAAGTAACTGCCGGGAGAGATTGGAGCAAAGATAACCAGTCCCAAGCTCAAGAAAATACCCTAAACCCAGGGGAGTGAAAGAGGAGAAAATCCAAGAAGACTTTGTTGTCAAAGGAAGAGCAGGAACCTGGAAAAGTTCCTTTTAAGTGAAGTTAAGAGTGAAGGTCCGAGGGAAAGGCTCCAAGCTTCAGATTTAAAGAGACAAAACCTACAGAAAGCACACTTAAAATGAGAACAGCTTGCATTGGGGCCAGAAGGTCCCAAGAGATGCCTGAACGTCTGGAACTTTGCTATGGGCATGTGAAGCAATGATGTACTGTTGACGGATGAGTCAGTGAGACAGAGTGGGTGGAAGACAGCTTGAATGCATGTGGCGACCCAGGGGAGAGGAACATCAGAAGGAGAGTTCAGAACCCTGGAGGTGGACCCTTGTGGAAGGCACCTGAAATAAAGTGGCAGTTTGGGAGACGACTCCAAAGTGAGTTCTTGGAGAGTGGAGATTGGAAACCCTTGTGTGAAAGACGGAGTTCAGTGAGATTGGTTGGCTCCTGGTGTGACAAGCGTCTGCGGGGAGATGATAAGAGATCCATAGCATCTGGTTGAGGTGGCATCTGTCACTTGGTTTCAGAGTGTGGTATGTCTGACCACAGGTCGCAATTGGTTTACATGAACTGTGTCCTTACTGTAACCATTTAAGTATAAGATAGTTTTATAACTTGTGTTATCCTTACAAATCTGTATATACTTGAAAAGGCATAGCTGTGGGTGAAGGAATATTGAAATATAACATAAGCTTTTCTTGCTTAATACATGTTTTATTATTTTGTTAAAAATAACTCATTAGCTGACTCCAGTGACTCTGTTCAGTAGCAGCTCTCCACTTATCTAAACAAAAAAAAATAAAATTTAGGATTTATCAAGCTGGGTTCCACTCTGGGATCAGGCTCGTCCGGTTGTAACTTCAGCTGGAGGTCGTAACATCTGTTAACAAATACCTGGGATCACAAAGTTGTCCATTTTAAACAAAACGTTACTGGCCCCTAGCCACATTGTAGCATAAATGGTCCAAGCCATAACAAGGGATAATTGGAATCTTATCTAAAAGGGAAGGATGTGCAGAGTTATGGGGAGAATATGCGGAGATGACTCGAGGTGTATTGTTCATTCAGAGAACTGGTGCAAGCACAATGGTCTGAATAGCCTCCTTCTGAAATGTAATAATTCTGTGAGTCTGTGATTCTTATTCGATACAAAAATGAACGAATTGTTTATATATCTCAATGGACACAAAGAAGATTCCAAATTGCCAATTCCACGATATCTTAGGTTTGATTTTGGAAATAAAATATGTTCTCCACTTTAAGCCAATGAAATGTAAAATCTGTTCAAGTGACCTTGCAAAATCAACGAATAAGAGACTGTATTTTGTAACTATGTAGTGTTTCATACAATAGTGCTGAATTTTGCTGTAGAAATAATAGTGAGGATAAAAGCACACTGTGATTCACACGGAATTACTTCTCTATTAAACATTTTTCTTTCTTCCTATTTATCTTCTCTCTTATTTAAACTCTTGACCCCTCTGTTTAGCTCCCATGCAGTACCTCACTTGACATTTAATTATATATCGTAACGTTCTGGTTGCTCATTAACGATTCTCCAATATACATCTTTAAGGAGGTAGACAGACGCTTGCACTTTTCGCACAGATCTGAGAGCCCTTTAAAATGCACCGTCGTTTTCCGCTCTCTAATGACCAGGAAAAGCCAGTGCAAAACATATCCACGTTAACATTGCGAAACAAGAAAGTGAATGGGCAAATGTAAATGAAAGCAGAAGCCGACCAATTATTCACAAACCAGAAAGTTTGTTCTATCATTTTAACCTTCAATCAGATTCAGGTGTGTCAGGTTAAGGAATTATATACGAATTTTCCCAATATAATCTGAATTTGTACATATAGAACTGTATCAACAACTGATTTTGTATGCTTTTGTTTATTAGAATCTTTAAAAGATTTACTCAGTTGTACCTTTATGTTTTTCTAAACATTCCTGCAGCTCTGTAAATCAAAGCCAATATCATTTTAAATTTCATCTTAATCAATACCAGCATATATTTTATGACTCTAATGTAAATTTCACTGAATCGGCCCTGAGATTGAGCGGCTACAAGTAGAATTACGTTAATAGCTACTCCGCACTCAATTTTCGTGGAAATTCCTGCACCTGAACGAATTAATCGCACCAGGTTCAGGCAAAGGAAAATGTGTCGGCCCCCTATACACCTTTAGTCTTATAGTTTGACATTAGGGCTTAATTTCTATTTTGCTTCATGTGCCCAGACTCCACGTGACCTGACTTTTGTTATGAGAATTGTTCCCTCGAATTTCTCTTTCCTGTGTGTGGCCTGTTTGTCGCACACGCTCCACTTCTCAATGCACCCAATGTGCTTCCACGTGCGTCCAACACTCCCCACCAAGTAAACCCCCACCCCCAGCAATTCACCTTAAACTGACCAATCAAAACAGTGCCAGACAAAAAGTGGGTATTATTTTACAGATATATTCTGTTATTTTCGTGTACTTTTTCTATTACTTTCTTTTGGAGAATTAATTAAGACTGGCCAAGCATGACTTTGGCAGGAGGTGAGTAGTGGTGTTCCACATGGATCAGTGTTGTGACCACTATTGTTCACCATTTAGTTAAACTATTTGGGGTCAGCATCGGAAGAACAAAATTTAAGTTCTGGGTGGCACAGATGGGAAGGGAGTCGGGGAGAGTGAGGCATAGATAAAATGATACAGCCACTCGAGAAATTTCACCCCTATGCCCACAGGTTTTCATTAATTTATCCATCAACAAGCAAAGGTTTTCCTGTTTTTTTACGGTAGTCTAAAATAACTAAATGCAAACCCAAAGTCTGCTTACATTCCTTATCCTCATTATATTAGTGTTTCTACGTTAAATGGCATACGGTATACCAGCAACAGGCTATATTGTCCAGATCGTTTTCATTTGACTGGTTCATTCATTGGGGTTTGGTGCACGCTACCTAACCCTCCACGACGCCCAAAAAGAACTTGGTCACGACATTAAACTCAGTGCTTCCTGACAAATATATTCTCTTCGATTCGGTATAGTCCATTTTTTGCTTCCTCAGTGTCTCTACATCCTTTTTATATAACGGAAAGCAGAACTGTGAAGAAGACCGAAGTTTGGCCCCAACATTGTTTGCTACAAGCTCAGTACGGCTTCTCTGCTTTTCAATTTTATCCGGCTAGAAATTAACTCAGTGTTCGGTTTGCGTTCTTATTCCCTTGTTATCCTGTGTCTCCAGTTTCAAAGGGTGATGTATCTGTACCCCAAGATCCTTGTGCTCTTGTGCACCACGCAACTCATTACTGAAACAGTATGTTAAACAGTTATTCTTCCTAACAATTTTTCAGAGCTACGTTGAAATTCATTTGCGAAATAGACTGTAATCTTCAAGTTTATTAACATTGACTATGATTTTTTCGCAACCTTCCTGCCTATTAACTATCGAAAATTAATTGACTCATGGAAACAAATAGACCACGGAAGTAGGCCATTCGGGCTATCGCTTCAATATCAGCCGACAATAGCCATCAATCGAATTCTACACTCCAGCCCTTGGTCCGTAGCCTTGTAAGTCATAGAACTTTAAGTGTATATCCAAGTAATTTTTTTAAGTTATGAGTGCACCTGCCTGTACCACCTTTTTGGGTAATGAGTTCTGAATCTCCAAATTACGGAAAATTAACATGCAGCTACAGGTAGCAGTTAAGAAAATGATAGCCTTTATTTTAAAGATATTGAAGAGTAAGAGTAAAAAAAAAATCAAGAAAAGTAAAAGACCTTGCTGTAACCACCCCTGGAATACTTTGGACGGTTTTGGTCTCCTTACTCAAGGAAGGATATACTTGCTAGAGACGAACTGCAACAATGTCTTTCTAAACTGACTCTTGGAATGAGGGGATTGTACTATGAGGAGAAAGAAAATAGACCAGATCTAGTTCCCTGGAGTATACAAGAATTGGAGATAATTTCATTGCAATGTATAACATTCTTAACAGACTTGACTGGGTTGCTGTTTCTCCAACCTGTGACGTCTAGAACTAGGAGTCATAGTCTCAAAATAATATGTACACACAATATCACCCAATAAAATGTTTCCTCTGTTATCTGTTCCACAGCTTCTTTCAATTTTTTTAAATATTCATACACGCAATGCATCCGGACCTGGAGATTTATCATCTGTAGGTTTGAATAGTTATATCTTCACTTTATATCATCTAGGGGGCCTATACCAGTGTTAAACCATTTGAAAAAGGTTAATGTAATAAATATGATAGATATTGGTTTCATTGATCTACCCAACAGGAAAGTCTGTACAATAATAATAATAACCATAAATTCAGAATTACTATCTTGATCTAAGCCACCAACTTGATAATCCACGCTTGGATGAATTGCTGAAATGGCAGTTTTACTAAATAAAACGAGGTGGATGGGCTTTGGATCAGATGTTAAAATGGTTATATTCAGGCTCCGACATGTCCAAGAGATGAGTTGGCGCTTCAAACATTTCAGAGTTTGGCAATCTCTTATTCAACCTGCTTTGCAAGTTGTAGGGTGGACGGCTAGATTTCTCAGACGCAAGAAACGAGCCAGCTGAAGTGAGCAAGAAAAAGCTTTGAGTAGGTGTTTAAAACAGCACTGCTTGTGGGCCATGCAGAGCAGAAGTTCTTCTTTCGCGCTGAGCTAGCTCCTTCATAGGACTCGCCCCATTCGGGGTAAGCCAGCGGGGCAAGGGAATTGACCACGACTGGATTATCTGCATAATTGGAAAGTCTCAATCGCAAGCTTTCGACTCCCAGCAGGCGGGGGGCCCAGCCCCCACCTTCCCGGCCTCAACCGGTGCCAGATATCAGATTCTTTGGATTCATTCATAAATTATTATATAAAAAAATTGGGCGGCTGGGTAATTTTAGGTATAATTCATTACAAGAAAGGTGAAATTCAAAAGGAAACAATTTTGGAATCAGTAAATTTAGGAAGCAAATGATTGAACGCACTTGCATAAAAATGCAGGAATATGCGAGTAAAGGACAGTGAAATGGAGGTAAGTCGGTGGCAGGCGTGGTTACAACAACTTTTGACAATGTTATAAAACGGGTGTTATCGAATTACCCCAATTTGCACACTGCTGTTTATCCCCTTTCACTTACTTCAATAGAATGTCAATTAGGCCTGAAGTATAATAGGCGGCTAAGTCAATAGTACCGATTTTGCACCTTTACCCAGTGTTAAGGTAAATACAATGACTAATTTTAAACCCTAAAAAAGGTGTGGGTTGTGGTCCGGTGAGCTGCAAAACAAATGAAGTTCTCAAACAGGATCCCTAACGTGCCTACATCCGTGATTCACCCAGACTCGAACAAACGATTCCGCTCACGTGCTTTAAAAAGGCTATTTAAGTATTAGAATAAGGCCGGGATTCTCCCATTTGACCTGTTTTACAGGTTCAACACTGGAACCAACGAAAGTGACGATAGCTCCTACCAAAAAAAGACTTACCTTACTGCTGGACAACCAGGAGGAGAACGGTTTCGTCCTAAACCACCAAACTACTGCATCCCTGCCTCGACTTTCCAACCCCACACGCAATTTCAGTAGCTCCGTCCCAAGAACCAACGGGATTGGGAAGCGAACTCAGCTGGCGCGAGGGATTGGAGAACCTCAAATTGCAATCCAACTCCGCCCCTCCCCCAAACATCCACGTGCGCGCGCACACGCGCACACACACCCAGCTGCGCAGGATCATGTTCCTTCCCTGTACTTTCACGGCCCAAAAGGAAGCCAAGCTTGTCTGTAAGGCTGATTTCCTGACAGAGATCCTTTAGGGGAAAACACGCAGGCTGTGGAGTTAAACATAAATGGAATCCCAACAGAAACTGCACCCTTACCAAACCGCTCCCAATCAATTCCAGGCCCAATGACACACAGAATTCGCTCTAGGTGCATTGAGCCAAAATGATTCAGTTCCAGGCTGTGTGCTTCCATGTAATATTGGTACTCGCTTTGGGATAGTGAGGCAATTTTAGACGTTGTATTGACTTTGTAAAGTGCAACATAATATTTACACTTCTGTTTGATAGTCTGCCGTTTTACAAGTGAAAGGGTGAGGGGTCATGGTCATAAGAGTATGGCCAGAGGGATGACCCTATGCGATAGAAATGTCTGTTAGGTGTAGCGCAAATTTGCCGAATTAAATCAGCTGCCTTTCATATGCACTGGCTAATAGTCAATTGTTTTGGAGTTAATGGAATTGAATATCAGGCAGGTGCGATAACGGGTAGTCCGTACAACACAAGCCACTTTGCGCCCATGACCTATTCCATATTTTCTTCCTTTTCCCAACACTATTATTTGATAGCAAACGTTTTTATTGATTTTTTGGCAGAACGTAGTGCACATTGAAGCATTTATGGTTTCCTAAATGTATCAGAGTTAAAATATATTAATTCAGATATCTAATTCCAAAAAGTCAGCCCTTGGCTACATTTGGTATTTCTTATTTTTCTGTTGTGCATATTTAGAGTTGAAAAATGTTTGGCAGAATATTACGGTCTCCCAGCGAGTTTGCGGCGATGGACATGGAAAATTATCCTGGTGGCTTTGCTGGAAGTGTCCGCAATTTTTCGGGGATGGGTGAAGCCCATTTCAGACCCACTTAAGGGCCGCTTCGCACATAGCCTCAAACTTGCGGTCAGCGAGGGGAGGCCCTGCATTTCACCCGACCGAGTTTCGAGCAGCAAGGAGGATGGAGTCTCCATCACTAACCTCCTTTCCTGGATCTCACCAATCTCCAAGAACTGCAAGCCCGGGCCTTAGAAGCGAACATCCCAACTCGCCTCTCCATCAAGATTGCCACACATTTCTCCTTCCCACCTCCCACCTCACTCCCTTCCTTCCCCCCACCTCCCCAACGCCTCTCCTTCCATCTCCACCGCCACACTTACTCCCATCCAGCAGTTAGGGCAAGATTTTTCAGATGGTAGGATTTCTCGACCTGACACCCGAAAGAGTTGACAGGGAAAACATTCCCGCCAATGGCAGCAGCAATGCATCCATTTGATTCTCTATGCGTTGTATTGGCTGGAGGCAGGCCTTCTGCGCCTCAGTCAATCGGACCACGTGCCTCAGAGAATTAACAATTAATCCGGTTCGCCGGCAGCTCTGTGGTCTCAGCAAAGCCAACGGGCTGGGTCCGGGCTGGGACTATAAGCAAACAGTCCCCAGATTTTTAACCCCGAAGTCAGGACCAGGTAAATGTGGGGGTCTCACATCACGGAGGAGAGGTGAGGGTCGACTGCGTGGGGATAGGAGGATGGGGGTCTTAATGGAGAGACCAGAGGAGGTTGGGTCAGCCATGAGGGGCAGAAATGGAGGGGTGTCGCCAGGTATGAAAAAGGGCCCTTGAGGGAGGCGCCTCACTCCCAACAAATGCCCTCAATTTGAGGGTGACCTTCCGCCTTCCCCAACCCTTGAACTCCTCCCGCCAGCCTTAAAATTGGGGCCACGTGGGAGGCGGCCTTTAAGTGACCAGTGTTCGGCCACTTAAGGGCCTCGATTGGGGTGAGACTCTTCTCGTGGTGGGGCGGGAAACCCCGCCACTTATCGAATTCTGGCTTTTGCTTCTGCACTCTCAGTACTTGTGGAAAACGTCAAAAATGGTACTTCACAAGCCCGTTTTGCCTCTTCCATTTGTTTCGATAAACACACATCAAAAGCTGTGTTTTTGCAATGTCTTGATGGAGAGGCGAGTTGGGATGTTCGCTTCCAAGGCCTGGGTTTGCAGACCTTGGGGATTGGGGAGATCCAGGAAAGGAGGTTATCTGTTCTCTTCCCGGGTCGGGGGTGCTGACCAGGATTTATTCACTTCATTTGACATTTATATCGTTCCATCCGAACTTCTAGGTTTTTTAAGGTTATCGTCTGGGGTTCATGTGAAAACATTAAGCGCAGAGAGGGGCCATTCGAACTATTTTGCCCTTTTCCAGTTATTTAGCAGAGCTATCCATTTAGTCCCATTATCTTGCTAATTCTCATTTGCATTGCAATTTCTTCCCTAATTCTCTTTTCAATATACGTCATTCTTTCAAGAATTTGTTCAACGCCACGTAGCTGTTCCAAAACCCCTCTGTCTGCTCTGGTTCTTTTGCCAATTCCATTTTTTAATCTTTTGGGTACCGGCCCTCCTGCCTTGGGAAACAGTTTGTGCCTCTTTCCTGGATCAAAACTTTCACGAGTTTGAACACGCCTATCAAATGTCCTCTTAACTTTCTCTTTTCTAACCAGGGTAACCACAGCTTCTCCAAGTCCCTCATGAATTGTGCCATTCTCGCAAATGTCTTCTACGCTGTCGCTAAGGTCTGGGCATCCTCTTTCAAGGCTGGTAACTGAATTGAACACAACACCCAAGGGAGGACTACCTTGTATTTTAAAAATGTCATCTATAGGCCATCCTAAGATGTCATTTGCTTTTTTTAAACAGCCTTCTCAACTGGGTCTGACACTTTTTAAAAGTTTCTGTGCATACACCCTGAGTGTTCCTGTTCCTGAGCCCCTTTACAATTGTATTGCTTCGTTCACATTGCCTCTCCTCATTCTTCATACCAAAATCTATCAATTTCCACTTCTTTGCATTAAATCGCATTTGCGTGATGAAATTGCATTCATCAGTCTGTTCATGTCGGCCTGAGGTCCCAAAATATCCTTTTGATTGTTTATTTCATTTCCGAACTTCTTGTTGGCTGAAATGTTTGAAATTTGTTCCTGTATATCCAAATTCATATATATATATGTTCATTTTTATTCTTTCACGTAATGTAAGTGTGGTTGGCAAGTTCGGAATTTGTTACCCATCCCTAATTGCCCTTACGAAGCTGGTGGTGAGCTGCCGCTTAAATTGCTGAAATTGTGGCATTTCTGGTATAACTGATGGGATCGGCCATTTCAGAAGGCCGTTCAGAGACATACGCGTCTTGATTCACGTTAGAGTCAGACTGAGGAGGATCGCTCATTGCCTTTTCTGACGAACATTAGCGAATCAGATGGAGCTTACGATACGCATCATGGTCGCAGTTATTAGCTTCTTATTCCAGGTTTTTTTAAAATAACTATTGTGAAAATCCCGAGGTACTGTGGTGGAATTTGAACACGTGACTGAAACATTAGGCCAGAGCTCAAGTGACATAGCCACTATGCCGTGATATCAGGCTCCCTGCAATCTTTGTTACTGACGTGTGTTTTTGCGAAGTTCCTGGAGCTCTGAAATAATAATAAAAAATGAATATTAACTTAAAAAACATATTTTAAAAAACTCTTCGCGGGAAATACATCACTTTTGAACTATAGGAAAATTGCACGTTTATATATTCCAAAAAATACTCAGAAGCATATTTTACCTGTCCTCAACTGAGACAACCGATCATCTGTAAAAATATGAAAGCGTGACTAAGTCGCAAGTGCACATCCAAAACTACCTCACGACTAATCGTGATACAATAATTGCTACTGCTTATTCGATTCTAAAAAAAAACAAGACTGGAAAAGTTAACTTGCGAAAACAAAGAAAATCGAGAGTGTTCAAGATACATTATCCAGTTTTACCACACAAATATTGCCATTTTTATTTTTTTCTGATTTTGCAGTCGATGCTGTATGTAGGGTTATCAAGTCAGTTTGACTGTATTGCTGGAGGTTTCAGCGCATTGCCTTTTACCTTCAAATGATCCGCAAAGTCAGCCATTTTCTCCATTTCTAATGTATTTGCATATGATAAACTAAATTGTTCAAAGAAACTGTAAGAACAACACACAAGCTATTATTTTGAACGATTGCCAACCCAAATTCCATAAGAGGATGAAAGTGGAATTTGAGAAGCAGTAATTTGAATGGGCACTGCTGTTAGGGAATTCCAGACCCTATTTACTGTCAAATAATGAATTTGAAGGTATAGCCCCGACTGATTTCCAGGATAACATGCCAGCCAATTACTATACAACAAAACCTTACTCACCGTAGCTTTTACATTTTTCGTCTAATTCTAAATTAAATAACAAGCATAACAATTTAAAAAATCATAATATAGGACCATGCTCGGATCTTAAAATAAAACAGAGACGAGTCAGATCCAACTACAGATATTCATTTCTCTATTAAATGGGTTACTATCAAAGCCGAAAAGTCTTTGCGTGTTACCTTTTTCTCTCTCAATTATCTTTTCATCTGTAAAGAAAAAAATAAGCAAAGTTGCATAATTATCTCGTTAGGAGATTACTTGCACCCTGGGATCATAAACCTCAACACTCTTATGGCAGTGTCAGCTCCTATGAAATGACTGCTTCTAAAGCAGACGCAGCCCCGTGCTCTTGTCAGTTCCGTATATAATTTTGAAAATTATTATCCCCTCTCTATTAAATATGTGCGTTTGTGAAATTTGACAATTCCACAATCGCTCCTGTTAAGAATAACCCTTTAATCATCGTTTCATTTTTTTAAAAACATTCATTTTGTTCCTTTGCATTCCTTCGTGCAAAATCTTTTTTTTAAAGTAGAAAGCGAGTTCCATGTTCAACATACTAAATTTCAGTTAATGTTTTCCTACATTCCAATAAGCATCATTGACTGTGAAACACTTTGGGAATTTAGTCGGCATGTATATCCGCTGTCTCAATTGAATCATTTCTTTCTGATATTCAACTGGATGTTTTTAAGATGCCATACATAGCGTGCAAAAATTGGTAACTGAGCAAAAGACAGAAAGTATGAGTAAATAAGTCACTTTTTTGGATATTAGGGTGCAATATGTGGAGCAATAATCAATGGGCCTATTCATAATCTCTTCTCTAGATGCTTGTGCATTTCCATTTTGGAAGCCACAATTGAATCTGCCTTCAACACGCCCTCAAAGTCCGAACCACTCGCCGCACAAAAGAAGCTTTTCCTCGTGTTGCCTTTGGTTCTTTTGCCATTTACCTTGTATTGGTGTCCTCGGTTTCTCGACCTTCCACCAATATGAACATTTTCTCTCTTCCTACTCCGTGTAGGCACCTAATGATTTTGATCAACTCTCTCAAATCTCCTCTCAACCTTCTCAAAGAACACTTCAGCTTCTACAATCTATCCATGTAACAGATGTTCCTGGTCCATGGAACAATTCTTGTAATATTTTCTGCACCTTGTCTAAAACCTTTACATCCTTCCTCAAGCATTGAGACGAGAACTGAACTCAAAACTCCAATTGAGGCAGAACAAGAATGGTCAAGTGGCTGGCAAGAAAATGGCAGATTAAGATTAATTTGGGGAAGTGAAGAGGTTTCTTCTGCATTCTCTATTGCATTTCTTGGTGACTATCTTACATTAATGGTCTCTAGCTATGCTCTTCCCTAGAAGAGGCAACATTTCTCCATATCTACTCTATCAAAGCCTTTCACAATTTGAAACACTTCTTTAAAGACTCCTGGCTGTCAATCCTTTTCTGATATGTATACCCATGCATTTCTGTTATCGTGCTTGTAAAATGTGCTTATTAGATTCCCTTGAATGTATACTATTCACATCAACTACTCCATGTATTAGCGAGAATACAGGAGATAATGTAGAATAGTTGTTTGGAGGTGGATTTTTCAGTTAAATATGTTTGGCTGTTATTTGATTTGTACATTTGCATAGCCTCAGAGTAAATCTTTTTGGCACTTGATACTTTATCTATAAACTCATGCAAATCATTCAAAATTGATAAGGTTTATCTGCAGAATATGCAATAAGTACAATTAACATAAATTCCTTCAATAACTTCTATTTACATGGTTTTAGTTTTCTTTGTTACCTGAAATTTGTAGCAGTTTGACCATTGATGCTAATTCTGAAAATACAAGGAACGTAAGAAGTAACCAAAACCAGTGGCTACAAGTGAATGCCTATCAACACTGACGTCAATACTTGATAGGCAGACAGATTCATAGTTGCCCCACTTTTCTTTGCCTCTTTTTTTTACTTTAGACCTGTTGCATCTAAGGAAATGTCCATTTCTGTTAAAAGCTTATCTGCCTGTAAAGTTCGCTCCGTTTCCATCTCCCCACATGTTGCCTGGCCCATTGAGACTTCCCAGCATTTACATTGAAAATTAAGTTTACCGCTATTTTTCGTCATTCAGGTTGTGTACAGTTCACTCTAACTTCTCTTCCAGGGATGCCAAATTTGAATGGGTTCTGTTCTTCCTCCTGACAGTATTCCTGTTTGCCTCTTTTACTTTGTTGGCTCTCATTAATTTCTGTTTCCCTCGTTGCGTTTGACGACGTTACTAAATTTTGATTTCGCAGCCATATCTCCTTCCTTAGCAACGGTTTGCAGCTCTGACATTCATATTCAGCTTTCCCCAAGCCGTTGTTCTCATACTCATAAGAATGCAGTTGATAATTGATTACCACGCTCAACCGTTCAAGCAAAAATTGAAATTCTAGTTGTGACCTGGTTGAATGTTTTATTTAGTGCATTAACAAACCATTTGTTTCAAATTTGAGCGAAAACCAGGTACAACCAATTTAAATAAAATTACACATGTTTTCACACCTATCTGCTCCAATATAATGTGAAGGTGAGTTACCGTGTACCTAAAGTGTCACATTATAAGTTCTGTCTACTATAGCCAGACAATAGAAGTCAGTTCCTGAAAGCCCCGATCAGCACTTACAGCTCTATCACATTCGCGATCTCTATCATCAGTAGTGCCAATTCGCCCTCTTTCAAATGTATTCTGGCAACTGAAATAGCTCCATTTCATCGAAAGCCTCATCCAGCTCTTTAAGGAAATAACGTTTCCCTCTCGGTCAATTGTCAAAGATCACAAACAACAGCAAATCTTAGATATCTACAACCCTCTGAATACTGTTTACGCTGTTACACTTCCCTCTAATCGAATCTATTCTTCTAATCTCACACCTTATCATGTTATCACTATCCTCTCTATGACCCCGATCAGTCCTCAGCAAAAGCCCCAGATTACACCCCACTCCACCTCCTCCAGACCCACACACCCCCAACACACACACACACTTTTATGAATTTCGAGCTCCACAAAATGCTGAACTTTTCTCCCAACAGCTTTGCCTCCACGCCAACTCCTTCGTCCAGAAATCTTCATGAAGCAGACTACTTTAAGAAATTTCATTTCTCCCCTGTTCCACCCTCAGGCCTCTTACCCACCCCCGGTCTAGAACTGCCCACGTGATATCAGCTGTCCCAATTTCTCTTCTCCCCTCATCAGCTCTAAACTATTTCCTTCTGAATTCGCAGCATTCCATTCTCTCAGGTCTAAAAATGACACATATTAAACCTGCTTCAACAGGAACACGGTTGTTATTCTAGAGCAGATCTTTTTGCCTTTTGCAGGCTGAACATTAACTCTTCGACACCTTCTCCTATCTTCCCCACACCACGACCTCGATGGTAACAGCAAACATCAAGCCATCCTTTCTCGGACTATCATTGACCTAATTTCTCTGGAGATCTTCCTCACATGGCCTCCAAACTCATCATCCCGAACCCTACACAAACCGGCAAAGTGATCTGCTTCCCACAATTAGTAGGCAAGACCGCAACGGTAGACTTATCATTTAAGCCTGCTCTTGACAAAGAAACTTATTTATTCCAATCTCGACGATTCTTTTCGTCTTGTTTTGTCTCTTCCAACCTCTCCCAATGTTCCTTGGTACTGTTACAGTTTTCAATTTCTTATCCTAACTATTTTAATTTCACCCAAGGCAACCAAGCCTTCTAACATTCCAACGACCAGCAGAAAAGCTGATGGGCTCTCTCCTTCCTCAAAGGGAGGCCCAAAAAGTCCCTTTCCATTTCCACATTCCCCCCGCCACCCCACCCCCCCCCCCCCCCCCCCCCGACTACCACCTCCCCACATCTGACTGACTTATTCAAATGTTGAACAACCTCCTCTGACTCTACTCACTTGCTCCAGGCCAAAATAGTCGCTCCGTGAATCAATATGAGGCCTGTCTACGCCTGCCTTTTTGTGGGATATGCGAATATTCATTCTTCCAGTTCTACTTCAAACCTCTTTGCAGAGTGCATCGGTGCCCCTTCCTGCTATCGACACAAACCGAAAAAATCATAGTAGGCAGAGTACAGGCCGTATTCAAGCAGCTCGCATCTGCAAAACACAAAAACTAAACGTCTATTGGTAGATGGGAATCGTGTTTGGGCAGCACCTGCTGAACAATCGAGAGTGTGGTAATAGCTATACCAACAACACGTTAGAGATAATCATTCGAGATGGTAACGTGGCTCAATTATGCTCACTAGAACTAATATACATTCATACACAGGGACCCAGACTCTGCAAACAAATGTTTTTTTTTCAAGCCTTCGGTATTTGCTGAATGATCAGAGAGCTTTGGGAGCCTATAGCTCTTCATTGTTTTCTCCGATGGAAACGCTTCAGCCAATCAAAGTCGATGTGCCAATTAATCAGCACCCATTACGATAGTATAATTTCTTTTCGATCATTTGAAATTTGGCATTCTTGAATTTGTCCCGATGAGTGCTAGAAGAAAAGCTTCCACGACATGACTTTCTTTCCAGCAGCAAATAACGAAAGTGGTTCGAAAATTAGAAAATAAGTGAATAGATAGATAAGCAGGCAGACAGAAAACGGGTGGGCGGATGAATGGATGGATGAACGGATGGTTGGATGGATGGATGGATGAGTGAATGGATGGACGGATGGACATTTTTTTACACCCTGCACGATCTGATTTGCTTTTGACTTCAATGGAAAATAAATTATGTCATGTTACTCTGGTGTGAGTTGACATTCCAGCCATTATGTGTCATTCGAATTGCTAGGGAAGCACGAAGATAATGACTTTTTTTTCATTTATTGTGTATATTAACCTGTTTCCTTAGCCTGTAATTCTTTATCTGAAAATAGAATCCAGAGTTACTCATATTCATAAGAATGCAGTTGATAATTGATTACAACGCTCAACCATTCAAGCAAAAATTGAAATTCTAGTTGTGACCTGGTTGAATATTTTATTTAGTGCATTAACAAACCATTTGTTTCAAATTTGAGCGAAAACCAGGTACAACCAATTTAAATAAAATTACACATATATTTTCACACCTGTCAGCTCCGATATAATGTGAAGGTGAGTTACCGTGTACCTAAAGTGTCACATTATAAGCTCTGTCTACTATAGCCAGACAATAGAAGGAATTCCCTTTGTCCATCACTTGTTTATCACTGGAGCATGTCAAAAGGATTTGGCAAGCACCAGTCTTAACTGATCATGTAAGCCAGATGCCCAATCAAAATACCATCTAATGGTACCCTCCAATTAAATCAACAGAGCTAAAATCAGGCTAGATGTACAACTGGCCTCAGGTTGAAAGCCCTGTCGAGCATGGATGGTTAAAATCCAGATTGAAAGAACTTGGAGGGTGGAACTTGAACCTTGAGATACACAATGCACCCGAGCTACTGATTATGCATGATTTTACTTTTATTACTCACTTGTTCTGTTAAGACTATACTCCATATCTGAGGAACAAGACAATATAGTTTATGGGGTTATTAATATTTAGTTTGTTAAAACCTGAGTAGACAGTACTTTGAAACATTTTAGCTCAATAATGCGTTTTCAAAAATCTAACTGACACTATTGCTTTATTGTAACGTTAATCAAGCGTTAATGCAATTAAATAATTACATATTTTACAAAGTTAAGGCGTATTTACATAAACGCTGTCTTTGTGTCATTGGGCTGAGCAATAACAGGCAGTGCCAATTCGAGGTCTGGCTATGACGTGAATGAAGAATAAAGAACTTACTCGTTTGGAATAATATTCATATAACCAGAGATATTACGAAGAATGGCGTCGAAGTGCACCTCGGAACTTTCATTTCATCATAATTGTCCGCAAGTAGCTTAATAGCTATGCGAATGAATAATCTGGAAGTGGCTTTTACTGCTGCGATTTTCATTTACAAACGGAATATCCCTTTATGCATCTTCAGTCACGTCAAATTCTCTTTTACTGTAATCTCTCCTTTTGTCACTCAGGGCCGTCACACCTATTAGCTTAAGTACTTCAGATTTGGTCCATGGTGAGAGACAGGATGGTGAGAGTACGAGTGAGGCAGGGATGGCTATCAATAGAGAATCAAGTTACTTAGGTTGATAAAATCATCCTTGTGTGCTTCCTGTGAAATCGATATCTGGTGTTTTAGGTTAGCATCCCACGTTTGAGTTCACATGTGGCATAAGTGATATAACTGCCTCACCATGTGCATTATAAATAAGCTTTGACATTCTGGGAATTGGTATTTCATTAAGAAGATACAATGTAAAGATTCTCCTGGAAAAACTGCACTTCACTTTTCAGTCACGCTGGGCCTGACTTCGAATTGGCACTGCCTGCTATTGCTCAGCCCAATGGTATCTAGACAATGCTTATTTAAATACACCTTATCTTTGTCAAATTAATGATTATTTAGTTGCATTAACACTTGATTAACACTACATCAACTTTAAAATAAATCAACCCAGTCTGTCAGGTGCCACTCTGAAAACTAGTTGATTAAAGATATTAATACGGCAAATACATATGGGAAGTTTTTCACACTCAGCAGTGCAATATAGGCCCTAGATACAGATGTAATCATATCATGTTTTGTGCTGGGCATCCCTTTCCGTACAGGATGGGAAAAAAGTTGTAAGCAAGATAGAATTTTCTGGAACTTCGTACATTGAACATGATAGAGAAGGACGCCATTTGAAGTGGGGACATTCACGGATTGCACAGTGTTCAACATCATTCGTGACTTCTCAGGTGTTGAAGCAGTCCATGCTACCCAAATGCTGTAAGACCTGGGAGCAATGTTCAAGTTTGGGCTGATGAGTGACAAGTAACATTCGTGCCACATGCAGACATTTCATGGTTGGATGTGGCAGGTCTGCAGAGATACGATCTGATGCATTCATTGTAGGATGGTTGTGTTCTGCCTATTGCATGCTGCCTCCACTCAGTATGCATGAGGTCCTGCGTTGCAGCTTCACAACGTTTACACCTCATTTTTGGGTATATAACTGGCACTCATTGAACCAGCTTTGACCCCTGACTTAATGCTAATGGTAGTGAGAGATATACCGTGCCATGAGCTTACTGATTGTGGCTGATTACAATACTGTGATGATGGCCCATAGTGCCTCATGGTTGCCCAGTTTTGAACTACTAGAACTGTTCTGAATCCATCCCGTGTAGTGCAGTGGGCGTACCACACATCAAAATAGATGATATACTCAGTATGAAGGTGGGATATTTTCCCCACAACGACTCTCCCACCAATACTGTCATGAACAAATGCGTCTGTGATAGTTATCTCAGTTAGCTTGTTGAGGACGAGGTCACAAAGTTATTTCCCTCAACACTGTAGGCCTCGTCTGGCGAATATGACCTTATGTTGCTACCGAGACATGTTTGGTGATAGCCATTGAAGCCCCCCACTAATTGGTACATTCAGTGCTTCTTCCAAGAGTGGTTCCACATGGAGTGCTGATTCATCATCTGAGGGATGGTGATAAGTGTTAATTAATGAGAAACTTCCTTCGCATGTTTGACCTGATGCCATAAGTCTTCATGGAGTCCAGGTTCAATATTAAGGGCTCCTAGAGCAACTCGACTATCTGCCACAGCAATGTCACTTCTAGTAGGCCTCTCTTCTTGCCGGTGGGACAGGAAATACCCAGGAATGGTAACGAAGGAGTTGTGACATTGGATGTAGGCTTTATTTGCTGAATATCATTGCTTTGTTTGTTGCTTGAACAGCCTTGGTGACAGTTCGCACAATTTTGGCACAAGCCCCAGATATTGGTAAAGAAGACTTTGTGGGATGTGCCATTATTGTTGCTGGAACCAAGATCAATGGCAGATTGTCCGTCCAGTTTCATTCCTGCTCAAATTTTCTGTGGCTGTTTGATACAAAGAAGTGTCCTGTTAGCCCATTGCAGAGGATTGATGAGAGTCATTCACATTGCTGTAGGTCAGCCTAGGTACAGACAGCAGATTTCCCTCCGTAAAGGACATTAGTGAACCAGATGTGTTTTATGAAAAGTGAATGACCGTTTCACCATGACTGAAGCTAACTTTTAACGTATTTTTTAAGTAATTGGATTTAAATCTCACACTGGCGTCTGAAATGAGATTTGAGCTTTGCCGGGGAATTAGCCAGGGCCTCCCAATTACTATTCCAGCAACATTATCATTATATCACTATCCCCTTATTTGAACTGGGTTCTAACACTTCCTGCAAAATACAAGGTCGTTTTACTCTTGCACTTAATATTGCATTCGCGAGTGCAAAATATGTTTTCCCTCTTTATTTTTTCACTATCTTCACTGGCACTACTTTGCAATTCTTTGGTTGCATCTCTGTGTCTTTATCTGCCTAAACACCCAACAGCTGCTTTCTGGTGAATGTATTTTCCCATTCCTTATGTTTATTTCCAATTTGCAACACTCCCATCATCTTCGTAACCAGCTACACTTCCCCCAGAGTCTGCCCATCTACACAACTGCTCTTTTTTCCTGGAGTCATTTCGTGAACTTAACATAGCCTCGAATTTTACTTTGAATAAAAACAAAAAACTGAGGATGCTGTAAATCCAAAACAAAAAAGAATTACCTGGAAAAATTCAGCAGGTCTGGCAGCATCGGCGGAGAAGAAAAGAGTTGTCGTTTCGAATCCTCATGACCCTTCAACAGAACTAGGTGAATCCAAGGAGAGGGGTGAAATATAAGCTACTTTAAGGTGGGGGGTGGGGGCTTGGGTGGGGGGAGAGAAGTGGAGGGGGGGAGTTGTGGTTGTAGGGACAAGCAAGCAGTGATAGGAGCAGATAATCAAAAGATGTCACAGACTGTGACATCGTTTGATTATCTGCTCCTATCACTGCTTGCTTGTCCCTACAACCACAACTCCCCCCCCTCCACTTCTCTACCCCCACCCAACCCCCTTCCCCCGCCCCCCACCCCACCCCCCCCCCCCCCCCCCCCCCACCACCCACCACCATCACCACCACCACCTTAAACCAGCTTATATTTCACCCCTCTCCTTGGATTCACCTAGTTCTGTTGAAGGGTCATGAGGACTCGAAACGTCAACTCTTTTCTTCTCCGCCGATGCTGCCAGATCTGCTGAGTTTTTCCAGGTAATTCTGTTTTTGTTTTACTTTGAATAGTTTGCTATGTCTAATTCCATTAGCGCTGAAAAATCAAAAAGAAGCAGTGATATCTACTGATTATTATTTTTTTTACTTTCCTATCAAGAATCGTTCTACTGGTGCTGTTGCACTTCGTCCGAAATCATAAATAAGCTGAGGTTTAGCGGCAGCTGCCTTCCAGATAATTTCTGATGCACCTTCTGAAATTCGGCAAACAATAGACCAGAATTTCTGAGCAACGAAAGGAATTGCAGCTCAAATCTCTTCGCGTCTCTTCCGGCTTTGGTCTCACCCAAATCTTAGGAACAAGGTTATTTGTTGCAAAGGGGCGAGATCCTTCAGTGTCAATCCTGTCCGCTGTCAATTACCTCTGATAACAGGAATCTCCGGGCAGAATTTATCCCTCTGCTGTGGGGTGTGGGTGGTTGATGGAAAGTAGATGTGGTGGATACGGTGTTCAAACTATCGGAATTAGCAAAGCAAAAATAAGCCTGCAGCCACTTTCCTGCGATTATTCGGCCCTGAAGCGTATTTCCCGTTATATAGGGACAAAAGTATTGGAATAGTTCAACCACTTCGAGTCTGTTCCGTCATTCAGTTAGGTCATGACTGATTTTCTACTTCAATTCAATCTTCTCCACTATCCCTACATTCCTTAATTTACTTGGTACCTAAAAATTACCGAACTCGAATGTACTCCAAGACGGAATATCCGCAAGTTTTGGAGTAGAGAATTTCGAAGATTCACAGACATTTGACTGCTAAATAGCCGACCACTTATTCTGAGATTCTGACCCCGTGTTCTAGATTGCACAGCCAGTGAACCCATTTTAATATAACATGTAAAGCACCTTAGGAATTTCAAATATTTCAATTAGATGTTGAATATTTTATTACGTTGATAAGCCCTCACTTGTATGGCTTTCAAGTAACTTGGCTTCTGAAAACAAAATCGAAACACAATATAATGTAAATATTATGATGATTCTCTTTCTAAAAATTGAGTACCTATGCCATCTTAGCTTGGCGCGTGACATCAGCTGCTTACAGATATCAACATAAAGGCCGTCTCGTTTTCTGGGCTTCTCATAATATTCAAAGCTTTAGCGAGTAATAGAAATGATATAACACCACATTGCGAGAATATTTCTATCCCCTGGGCAAATACTGATGCTGGAAATGTGTCACACAGTGCTCCCTTTGCTACACGTGCGTCAGTATTACTTTCATTTAAACATGAGCCATATTATCTGAATTTACTCATCTAATTTTAATTTATATAACACCACTTCCATTACTTGCGATCCGGCGTGGACTCGATGGGTCGAATGGCCTCCATCTTTGCTCTCCGAGGATCGAGGCAGATCAGGGTGTTCCGTAAGAAGACAGCTAACAATCATCCTGACAGATCAGACGTTAGAATGGCATATAAACACTGACTAAGGGCTGTCAAGAAGAATATTACATATTCTGTAGAAATATTCTTGCTGCACTTGCTACTGAAAGTTCAAAGGTTATCATTGAACAACAGGGCACAGGAGGGGGCGATTCGGCAGAACGTGCCTGTGTTTCCTGACCATGAGCAGTCGTGCTCAGTCCCGCATTCCCGCCTCTTGGAATAACCCGGTAAGTTCCTTATCTTCAAGCATCGTTCCTGTTCCCTTTTAAAATATTTATGGAGCGATCTTCAACCCGCTTTTGGAGCAGAGCATTCAGGATCCCGACAAAACCTTTGACTGAAAAAAAAGTCTCCTCATCTTCCCTCTGAGATTTTTTGTCAATGATTTTAAATATATGATGTTTGATTATTGACCCACGCATTTTAACGTCTCGTCATCTTGAAAACGTCCATGAGGGCACAGATTAACCAATGTCCCAATGTTTCAAAATCTCTCCTGATCATTGAAGTACCCAATCGCTGTTGAGGTCATGGCAAACTCCATTGTGCCCATTCCAAGGCTTTTATTTCTTTCTTGTGGCAGGGGCCCCAGAATCGATCACAATAGACCAACCGAGGCCTAACCAGTGATTTATACAGTTCTAGCATGATCTCTTTCATAATCGATTCTCGTGTGCAGAAATCCAAGTGACACATATGCATTTTTAACCAACTGATTATCTTTCCCTGCCACTCTTAAGGATTAATGGGCCTGAAAATTTTCCGCCACGCTGAGAGGAAGACAAACTAAAAGTCCTATAATCTCGTTTTAAACACTAGTGCGGCCCATAAACACAATAAAACTCACCTTTCATTCCGAGCATTACAGAATTAGGAGGCAAATGAACAATGGCCACGCGTTAAGTTTCAGTTTTGATTTTTGGATGCTTCAGGGCAAGTGCTAACACACTTAAAAGAAACACTTGCATTAAAATCACAGGTAAAATCAGATTAAAATATTCTTTCTTGTAAAGTGAAAGCGGATTTGTTTAGGGTCTGGGATTAAAATTGCTTTCTTTTATTTTCTTGTGATGTGTAAATCGCAGGCAAGGTCAGCATTTATTGCCCATCCCTAACTGCCCTCGAACAGATAGTGGTAAGACGCCTTATGAACTGCTACAGTTAGGCTTTGACCCAGCGACAGGGAAGGAAAGACAATATATTTCCAAGTCATGATGTTGTGTGACTTGGATAGGAACTTGCGGGTGGTGGTGTTTCTCTGTGTCTGCTGCCTGTTATGGTATGCCAGGCGGATTGAATCCACGAGGGAAACTTGATCACGAGGTCACAACGATTTTGCAATTTTTATTTTATTTTATTTGAGATGCATGCCCTGAAGTCAGTCGTAATAAGTCCACCAAGGCTTTAGAGATTTTAACAAAACTAAATCAAACATTTATTAACAAAAGAAAAGATTTCAAGCACGTACAGAGGTCTACAAATTACTACTATAAAATATAATACTACTGCTAAACCCCTAATTAATCAGCCCCGTTATGGCGACGCTAAAAAAAATAGATTTAAACTGATCCAGGCAAGTCAGACACAATAGCCTGGACAGTAGAGTGCAAAGTGGCTTTTTGCAGCTTCGGTTTCTGTACACAGCAGTGTAATGCACAAATACTGAAGGCTTTTTACACTTCTGGTAGATCTTACAATGCATTTCACTCTGAAACATAGCCTCTTCTCCTTTATGCATGCTTCTCCCTTTTAATACAAATTCATCTGGTCCCAAATGTCTTTGGAACTTAACCTTTCTCATAATATAAATCTTTTCATGGTGCTAATACTATCAGTAACCTTTGAGAAAAACAAACACATTGCTTGATCCAGCTTCTCTGGCTAGGTGTAACATCCTACCATTTGAAATTCAAACTACCCTGATTTATGTAAAAATGCAAATTCTCCTCAGCTCACATACTAAAATTCAGCCACATTTACATATTTAGCATTTCAAACCTAGCTCCTTTTGATGAATCAAAGCCTCCAGGCCAGCTGTCTCCAATTCAATTAAATCACACAAACACACACACACTTGCACGTGTGCACACACATGCACACACCCACACAAATATCCAAACCCCACTATTAACCTACTTTTACAATAAATCACAATAGTATTATGAGAATTTTTTTTTTCATGACGCTGCCCATTTCTTCTGGGTAGTAGATTTCATAAGATTGGAAAGTGCTGTTGAAGAAGCATAGGTGCGATGTTGCAATGCACATTGTAAATGGTATATGCTGCTGCAACTGTGTGCCAGGAGGAAGTAAATGCTTAAGAAGGTGGATTTTGTGCCATTCAGAAGGGATTCTTCTTCCTGGATGGTATCAACGGTCTTGAATGTTGTTGGATCTGTATTCAGGCAAATAGAAAGTACTCCATCACACTCCTGCCTTGCACCTCATAGATGATCGACAGTTTTAGGGAGTCAGGAGGTGAGTTACTCTCCACAAAATTCTTTGTCTATGATTTGTTCTTCCAGGCAGTGTTGACATAGCTGGTCAGGTTAAGGTTCTGGTCAATGGTAAGCACCAGGATGTTGATGGTGGGGTTTCAGTGGTAATGATACTTTTGATTGTTGGAGAGATGGTTCAATTCCCTTGTGTTTAGTAATTTAATTGCCAGGCACATGTGTGGCTCCAATGCCACTTGCCACTTATCAGTCCAAGCCTGAATGTTGGCTAGGGCTTTCTACATAACGGAATGGATTGCTTTGGTATCTTAGGAATTGTGAATTCTACTAAGCATTGTGCAATTATCAATGAGCATCCGGCCGTCTGACCTTATGTTGGAGGGAAAGTCGTTGATCAAACAGCTGAATGATGTAGGACAGTTGGCTGAGGAACACCTGCAAAGCTGTCCTGGGGTTGAAATGATCGGCCTTCAACTACCACAACCACCTTCCTTTGTGCTACTCCTGACTGTCAATGACTGTCTTCACATAAAGCGAGAAGCTAACCATCACCAATTGACATTCAACGGTATTACCATCGCTGAATCCCCCAACATCGCCATCCTGGGTGCACATTTGTCCAGAAACTTAAATGAATCAGCCAAAGAAATACAATGGATACCGAGCAGGTTAGAATCTTGGAATTCTGCAGTGAATAATTCACGTACTTAATTTCCAAAGCCTGGTCACCAACAACAAGGTACAAGTCAAGAATACTTTCCACTTAACTGGATGAATTCAGCTCCAATAACACTCAAGAAGCTCGACACCTTCCAGCATAAAGCAGCCCACATGATTGGCATCTAACCCAACACCCTAAACATCCACTCCCTCCAATACTGGTTCATGTTGACAGCCTTCTGTACCATCTGCAAGATGAAATGCAGCAATTCGCCAAGGTTTGTTCAATAGCACTTTCCAAGCTTACCACTGACAAGGACAATTGCAGCAGACACATTGGACCACCATCACTCGCAAGATCACCCTTAGCCAGATAAAATCCCTACATGAAATTATATTGCCGCTCCTTCTCTGTGGTTGGATCAAAATCCTGGGACTCCTTCTCTAGCAGATGTGGTCTGCCAATGTCAGATGGACTGCAGTGGTTCAAGAAGGTGGTCTATCCACCCCCTTGTCAGAAGCAATTTTAATTTCAGATGTCCAGTATCTGCAATATTTTGCCTTCATTTGCTTGCTCGTCAGCCAGTAACGCTGGGCTGTGAAATTAATAACATGAGAATTTTAATCCAAATCGATGGCTGAGAAACGTGGAATGCTCATTTTACATTGAGGACCAATATTATTCTACATTGACTTTAATTTCAGATCTTTCGGTTGGCACATTAAACCGGTATGGGGACTAAATGCTGGTCTTAACAGTGGCTTCCACATCACATGAATGAATAAAAAAACAAAATGGACAACTAAGAAGAAAGTGGCATTGAAATCTGGCATTGTAAAATCCTCGAAACAGCAATGTGATGAACGGAAAAATAATCTGTTTTAGCGATATCATTTCAGTGCTAAACTTTTCTCAAGGTATCGAGAACTCCAATGCTCTTCATCGACTCGCACAGTGGGATCTGTTAGGTCCAACTGACAGAACATATCGGGTCTGGGTTTAATGTGCCAACCGAAAGATCTGAAATTAAAGTCAATGTAGAATAATATTGGTCCTCAATGTAAAATGAGCATTCCACGTTTCTCAGCCATCGATTTGGATTAAAATTCTCATGTTATTAGTTTCACAGCCCAGCGTTACTGGCTGACGAGCAAGCAAATGAAGGCAAAATATTGCAGATACTGGACATCTGAAATTAAAAACAGAACGCGCTGGGAAAACTCTGCAGACGCTGCCAGGCCTGCCGTATTTTTCCAGCAGAGACTGTTTTTAATTTGAGGTGACAACATTTAGCAATGCTTCTGGAAATTTTACTTTGATGAAAATTATGACCTTTCTCAAAAACATCGCTCAAAAGTTCGTTAATTTCAAGAATTGATTCCATTAACTAAGTATTCACGGGAACCCACTTGAATAATAATAAAAGTAAAATCTTTTATGAATAAACGTAATTGGGCAATTCTTTAGAACTAATTTGTTTCTTATTTCTTACATTTATTAATATACTTTGATATATTTGATAATGGTTACCTGGTACCGTTTTATTAATACAGTAATTGGGCAATTCTTCTGAACTTATTTGTTTCTTATTTCTTACCAATATTCTTTGATATATTTGGGAGTAGTAACCTGGTGCCATTTTATTAATACAGTTGTAAATGGGTTTATCACAAAAACAAACATTGCAATAAGTCTACTACCTGTAAGTAACCTGATTTTAAATAACTAAAAGTGACTGAAAACTGCGCAGCACATTTTTAATAGTTTCAGTGGTACTCAGTTTCTTAGTAAAGTAAAATCTTAAAATGTTTTTAAAAGTTTAACCGTACTCGTTACTGCAGTTGCACGTTTAAAAAAAGCTAACTGTAAGAACCTCCTTAAGGGTCAGCAAACATTGGCAATTAGCGGGAAATTGCCTTATGACTCAACCTGGAGGCTTGGTCAGATTTGTTGGTGCGGCAGGCTTCCGGCGCGATGTTTCTTCAAATCAACGCAAAAAATCGCAAAAACTCGATGTTATTTGCGTTTGAAATTCCCCACTCTTTTGCACTGACGTGGCTGAATTGCTGGAAAAACCAGCGCACCCTAGCGGATTTCTTTTGTAACTGTAAATTAAAAATAAAAGCAAGAACTCTCGGTTGCGATGCCGGCTCAATCAAATCAGGACTAAACGAATTCTGCATTTCTGTTAACCGGAATGGTCAAGTCCATACGCTTCAAACTCTGACACAATACAACTGATGAAAAACGTATTTCTCACAAGGGCTGGGGGAAGAATGGGAAACTGGAAGTGTTCTCCTTACCTGAGACCTGAAGTTGAGTTAATTCTGAGGTTCAGAAAAATCGATTTGTTCTGATTTACTGTAATGTAAACAACTACTAACAAGGGTATTTAACTTGCGTTTGTCTGTCAAGAGAATCGTTGTTCTCAACTGTGCAAGCTACCTTCAGCTATATCCAGAAATAAAATAATGCCAAAATCACAGCATGACTCTTCACATAAGCTCTCACTAAAGCAGGTATAATATAACCGAGAAATAATGTTTGCCATTATTTGTGCCAACTGATTTCCGACTACAATCTCGCGCGAAGTTGGTTAAATGCAATCCCCCTTTGCTAGCAACCCTCGCCCCGTAAATGCTGTTCATCCAACTTGCTCAGTGCGTCCTGCTCGCCTTCTTTCCCTCTTTCTACATATGCATTAAAGATAACTGAAATATCATGCGAACGCATTAGAGGCAAAAGGGAAAATTAGGGGCGACATTGCATTCTGTTCGTAGAGTCAGAGGTAACAAGGGCAAGTAGGTAGTCAGGTTTTTAATGAAAATGCACGGGAGATTCTTACTTGGCGTTTCATAATAGGAGAAACAACCGCATAGATTCTAAGTATAAATGTTCGCAGTGTTGGTAATGTTAGGAAAAACAATCCCCAAACATGCACATGCTTGCTGACGGTTAGTGTGTTTTTATTTGGTCCTTCTTAACAAACTAATAACTTATTGATGTTAGGCTTAGAGTATATATGATACAGGCCATGATTTATATACTCCAAGTTTTATGATTGGGCCACATGTGCTGTTTTTCATTAGATTTCATTTCAAAAACGTATGCCCAGTGGCAGCGGTAAATTGAATATAGCATATACCGGTACTTGTAAAGCAAGTAATCAGAGGGAAATAGTACCCACTCTTAGTTTCATCGAAACGAAAGCAAGAATGAAGCTGAACATCCCCCTTTGCGCGCGGTTAGAATCCTCCCGGTCGCAAACAATTCGGGCATTCTTGCCCATTTAAGAGACATACGTCTCTGCAGAAAGAGCCAACAGTTTTCATGACAGTACCTCTGAAAACAAGTATGACACATATAATCGATGTATCTACCTTCTTCTTTCCCTTTGAGCTGCATTTCTGCAACAATAGACGAGTTCCCAGTTTTTTTTTACATCGTACTTTAAGATAATTAAACGGAATGGGCAAAGACTGAAGATTTTTTTTAACTGTAAATTAAAATGCGAATCGCACTGTACAGTAACAGATAAAGTATTGTAATAGCTCTCACCTAACATTGTAACACTGCGTTCTAACCCTGAAAAAAAGGAACTAATTAATAATGACAGGTATGACCCTCACAATATAATGACATCGATGACGATAATGGTGATGATGATGATGACGACGACAATGGATTGAATTCAATTAACTTTTACTGACTGAGGACTAGGCGTAAACTGTAATTTGGACTAAACTGAGTTAAATCTGAATATTCAAAAGTTCTAACTGAAGGAAACTAATCGTTTTAAACCGACAATTCCCAAAGATTTCCACCACTAATGGGTTGGCCTTGCGCCAAACTTGAATCGTTGTTTATTACTTGACAGAGATTGATTGTTATGATTAGCCGTCAAATCCATTCTAGTTTTAGGAAGTCGCTACCAGGATGGTAGAAAGCGAACTTCATGGACCTTGGTTATATTTCTTTAGGAAGTTCCTATGTTCCTAAATCGAATCATAAGTGAAAGGATGGACGCATATTTGTATCATCCATATATTTCGAAAATGCTAAATATATACTCGATTAACAGAATCATAAAAGGGTTACCGCACGGGGTGGGAGTGGGGCGCAAATCAGCCTGTTAGGCCCGTGCCGGCCTAGGAAAGAGCCACTCAATTAGTCCCTTTCCCGGGCCTCTCTCATTTGTCTTTCAGACTGGAGGAAGGTACAAAATGTTGTTCCCCAGGGAGAGAAAGAACAGTTGAACACTACTCTCTGTGTTCTGTCTCTTAGCCACTGTCGTGTCTACTCTGCACTGCTCTTTTAATCCCTAGTCAGTTATAAAGTAACATGAGTGCATTGGACCCAGAACTCTCCATTTACGTGGTCCCATCAAAATTCACAAGACAATAAGAGCGCAAGTTAAACAGTGTAAAGCTCTGTCTAAACTGTCCCCCATTAAACACACCTAGGGCAGGCTCGGTGCGAGTTGGATGCGAGTTTAGACATCCAAAACAAAAACAGAATTACCTGGAAAATCTCAGCAGGTCTGGCAGCATCGGCGGAGAAGAAAAGAGTTGACATTTCGAGTTCTCATGACCCTTCTGCTGAGCTTTTCCAGGGAATTCTGTTTTTGTTTTGGATTTCCAGCATCCGCAGTGTTTTTGTTTTTATCGCGAGTTTAGACATGTTCTGACTAAACGTTCACATCGAACACCGCAAGGCAGGTAGGTCATCATGGGTTATTTATACTGTCCTGAAAAAAAAGACATCAATGACAGGTACAGCATGGGTTATAAATGGTCAATGTCCCTCGAATCTGTTCCATCAAAAGACAGTCTCCCATGACAGGCGAAGCCCCAGTTAGATACTGTGTTCCCCCTAGCCTATTCCATGAAACATTAAGATCGCATAGAGAATGCGTTGGCTAGAATGAAGCTCCCCCGACATACGCCATCTACTTTCCTCCTTTGTCTGTTTAAGTAGCTCATTCCATCCTTCACTATCTGTGCCACCATGCCTATCCGACGCCACCCACCACCGACCCTCCCCTCACCTCCCATATCTGAAAGACAACAGGGAGAGACCAGGATAAAGAGGGTACAGAGGAAGAAATAAAGACGGAGAGTGAAAAGGGGGTGAACAGGTAGAGAAGGAGGGAGAGAATAGAGAATAGCGGGTGGCGATTGAAAGAGGAGAAGAGAGAGACAGCGATGGAGAGAGATAACAACAGTATGTTACAATCCCCATGGAGTTAAATAAGGTGAAAGAATTGGACTTCCCAAATGATCCTAATGAAAAAACACAGTAGACAATATTTCACATTTTAAAACTTTTACTGTAAGAATGAAACCAAAATCGACATAGATTAAACAGGAATTAACAGGCAAATGGATCCCAGTCTATATAGGGATAATTAAAGCCACCCATTCTAACAACTCTATGCACCTCTCTGCATTTTCTTTGCAAATTTGTTCCTTTATATTTTTCAACAGTTGGAGGCCTATAGAATACATCTGATAGTGCACTGTTGTTCTGATTGTTTATTCGCTCAAGTCAAATACGTTCTGCCCTTCAGCTCTCCCAAGATATCCTCTATCTTCTTTACTGTACTATTATCCTTAACCAACCGTGCCACCCCTCATCCATTCTTTCCTTCCATATTTTTCCTCAACACCCTGAATCCCAGAATAGTTAGTATCCAGTCCTGTAAATTTTTGAGAAAGATCTTCATTATCACCATAACATCTATCTTTCCTTAGTATCTAAAATATGCTGAGAGGGCTTCATGTCTTTTTCTACCCATATAATTTTCTCAAAATGAGGATTAAAAAAATGTGTCTCTGTGCTATGTTCTTTTAAATGCACTCCCCATGAGCTAACTCAGCAAAAATAAAGGAATTTTGTTCATGATGATCCCATCATGGACATGACAATAATTTCAAATGCTTAAATTAACAGTGGCTTTGGCCAAAGTAGAATAGTGTACTATGATAACACGGTACTAATGTTCAAGTATGGCACAATTCGATATGTAATTCTATATCATGTTGCATAAAGGAAGATGGTTGTCATTGCTGGAAGTCAGTCATCTCAGTCTCAGTCCATGACGGTGATTGGAAATGTTGTCAACTGTGATGGGAATAGTCTTGAACTTCAAAAGAATATAGACATGTTGGTAGATTGGGCAGACAAGTGGTAGATGAGGTTCAATGCAGAGAAGTATGAGATGATTCATTTTGGCAGGAAAAATATGGTGAGACAGTATAAGATAAAGAGATAGCCTCTAAACGAGGTGCAGGAACAGAGGGACATCGGTGTGCACGTCCATAGGTCATTGAAGGTGGCAGGGCATGTTGAGAGAGCTGTTAATAAAGCATATAATATCTTAGACTTTATTAATAGGGGCATTGACTACAAGAGTAAAGAAGTCATGTTGAACATGTATAAGACACATGTTAGGCCTCATCTGGAGTACTGCATCGAGTTGTGAGCATCATACTTGAGGAAGGATGTGAAGACATTGGAGAGAATACAGAGGAGATTCACAAGAGAATGATTCCACAAAGAACTCTAACTATGAGGATAGATTGGAGAGGTTGGGACACTTTTCCTTGAAGAAAAGAAGGCTGAGAGGAGACTTGATTAAGGTATTCAAGGTCCTGAGGGGTATGGGCAAAGTGCTAGTAAATGGGATTAGGTAGGTAGGTCAGGTGTTTCTCACGTGTTGGTGCAGACCAAAGGGCCTCTTCTGCACTGTGATTCTGTGATTCTGATTCTGTGAAATAGTGAGAAGCTGTTCCTGCTCAAGAGAAGCTCAAAAGCTAGAGGGCACAGATTCAAAATAATTGGCAAATGGAACAAATATGATGTGAGGGAAATTTTTTCACCCAGAGAGTGGTTGGAGTCTGGAACAAACTTCCTGAAAGAGTGGTGGAGGCAGGTTCAATCGAGGTATTCAAAAGGGAATTGGATTGCTACCTGAAAAAAAAGAGAATATGCAACGTTACGGGGATAAGGCAAGGGAGTGGGACTAGATGGAATGCTCTTTCAAAGTGCCAGTGCAGAGTCAATGGGCCTATTAGCCTCCTTCTGCAATGTAAAGGTAATGTGATTCTGTAATCAGTGCAAGGGTTCCTCAGAGCAGTGTCCTAGGCCCAATCTTCTTCAGCTGCTTCATCAATGTCCCTCCAACATGAAGTCAGAAAAAAAAAAGTTTGTGGATGACTGCACAATGTTAAGCATCATTCACAACTCCTCAGATACTAAAGCAGTCCGTGTCTATATGTAGCAATCAGGCTTGGGAAAGTAACATTTGCACCACAGAATCTGTAACCTCATGGCTCTAAATGCCCCCACTCTGCCATTACCATCGAGCCGATGAATCAACCCTGGGGCAATTAAGAGTTCAGGAGAGCATGCCAGGAATAGCACCAGGCATACCTTAAAAAATGAGGTATCAACCTTGTGAAAGTACAACACAGGATAAACAGCGGAAGCAGCAATGTGCTAGACAGAACTAAGTGGTACCAAATCAGATCTAAGCTCTGCAGTCCTACCACATCCAGTCATGAATGGTGGTAGCCAATTAAACAAGTAACAGAGTGTTGGGTGTTGGGGGGTGGGGGGTACTCCAGAAATATTCCCATCTTCAATGATGGGGTTGCCAAGCACATCAGTGCAGAAGGCAAGGCTAAAGCATTTGCAACCATCTTCAGCCACAAGTGCCAGGTGAATGATCAGTCTCAGTCTCCTCCTGAGGTCCCCAGGGTCACTGATGTCAGTCTTCAGCCAATTAGATTCACTCCATGTGATATCAAGAAACAGCTGAAGGCACTGGATACTGCAAAGGCTATGGTCCCTGAAAACATCCAGCAACAATATTGAAGACCTTGCCTCCAGAACTAGCCATGCTTCTAGCCAAACTGTTTCAGTACAGCTAGAACACTGGCATCGCTACCCCGCAATGTGGAAAATTGCTCAGGTATGTCCTGTCCACAAAAAGCAGGACAAACCCAACACAGCCAGTAACTGCCCCAGCAGTTTACTCTTAGTCATCAGAAGGTATTGTTGACTTTGCTATCAAGCAGCACTTACACAGCAATAACACGCTCAATGGCGCTCATTTTGGGCTCTGACAAGGCCACTCAGTTCCTGACATCATTACAGCTATGGTCTAAATAAGGATAAAAGAGTTGACCTCCAGGGGTGAGGCAAGAGTGACTGCCCTTGATATCAAGGCTGCATTTGACCAAGTGTGGCATCAAGGGGCCCTAGCAAAATTGAAGTCAAGGTGAATCAGAGGGAAAACTCTTCACAGTTTGAAGGCATACCTAGTATATGGGAAGATGGCTGTGGCTATTGGATGTCAATCATCTCAGTCCCAGGACATCACTGTAGGAATTGCTTGGGGTAGTCTCCTAGGCCCAGCCAATTCAGCTGCTTCATCAATGACTTTCCACGATCATAAGGTCAGAAGTGGGGATGCTCATTGATGATTGCACAATGTTCAGCACCATTTGTAACTCCTCAGATACTGAAACAGCCCCTGTCCATATGCAGCAAGACCTGGACAACAATCAGGCTGGGGCTGATAAGTGACAAGTAAACGTCATGCCATTCAGATGCCAGGCAATGATCATCTCCAACAAGTGAGAATTTAACCATCCTCACTTGACATTTAATTGCATTACCATCACTGATCCCACCACTATCAACATCCAAGGGGTTACCCATTGGTCAGAAACTGAATTGGACAGCTACATAAATACTGTGGCTACAAGGACATATCAGAGGCTGGGAATTCTGAGAAGAGTAACTCACCTATGACTCCCCAAAACCTGCCTACCAACTACAAGATACAAGTCAGCAATACCCTCCTCTTGTCTGGATGAGTGTAATTCCAACAACAGTCAATAAGCTGAACACCATTCACAACAAAGCAGCCTGTTTTATTGGCACCACATCCATCACTTTCAACATTCACTTCCTCCACCCACTGACTCAAATTGACAGAAATGTGTAACATATACAAGATGCACTGCAGCAACTTACCAAGGGCTCCTTCAACAGCACCTTCCAAACACGCGACCTTGACTAATTTGAGGGACAAGGGCCACCACCATCAAGTTGCCCTCCTAGTCACACAGCATCCTGACTTGGAACATTATTGACGTTCCTTCACTGTCACTGAGTCAAATCCTGGAACTCCCTCTCCAACACCACTGTGGGTGTACCTACAGCACAAAGACTGCAGCATTTGAAGGTGGTGGCTCATCATTACCTTCTCAATGTAAATGCTGGCCTTGTCAACAAAGCCCACATCAATGAATGAATAAATAAAACAAAGTTAAGAGGTTGAAGATTTATTACCTTTTATCTCCGCAATCTTGTCAACTAATAAAGCAAAACATATATTAGTTACAAAATGGCTAATTTATTTGTGTATGTTATAAATTCAGTTGCATTGACAAACGATTACTGCATGTCTTTTATTAGTGAATATCTTCAATGGATATAACATTTTCTGCCCACTGAAGCATTTTTTTCAAGAATTGCCTTTCTGATCAGTTACATAAACAGAAATTGATTTCAAATCAATTTCAACTGCTTGTATCTTAGGGAGCTGCCATGTCATACATGGATAAATCAGCAGCGATGAAATTCCGTATCACTTTGCATGTTAATATGTCATTATAATGAGCTAACTATTATCAAAATAACACAAGCTACGTTCATCAAAGCTGTCAACAACTCTTATTTTTTGCATTCTTCATTATTCTCATTAATCTGCAACATAGACCGCAGTGGTTCAAGAAGGCAGTTCATCACAGCCTTCTATTTTGTAGTATAGCTACATTGTACAGAGCAGTTACTATTATAATTGAAAGTCTAAAAGAGCTCTAGTTTCCTGTAACATTGCTTTAGATCTGGAGCTATGCAATTGCATATGGGAAAGGTTCCTCACTCTTATGGTATAAAACTAATTATTTTGCTACTTTGACAGAGGTGATGACCAGTTAAAATTAAATAAACTCTAGGACTGGGACACAGGGATCCCAGTGACAATGAAGGACCTACTATCAGGAAAACTTAAGTGCTGTTTTATTTTGTTTTGCACGGTAACCAATTTATAAAAGGTTGTGTTTGCTGCCAACACTATACATATGCAGTTCTAGGGTTTCTCTGCCATGGTTTGGCTGATCACTCATAATTCCACTGTTTCTTATTTTAGCAAAGGTGTTGCAACATTTGATTCAGACAGGTTAAATCCTTACTGCAAGGGTAGAAATTAGATTACAGTATCCATTAGCTAAGGTTCCACTAAGGTAATAGAGACAATTTCAAAACTGCTTTGTCCAGATACTCTTTGGCAAAACCATTGCCTACCAACCTCCAGTCCGAAAAAACAAACATCTACAACGACTTGTTGCTTTCTATCATTAAACACTCTTTCATCAGATTGGACACTGATCTTCCTATTCCCTAAGCCTCAGTTTTGTCCTTCCATGTTTTATTTGGTATCTTGTCAAATGCTTTCCTAAAATTCACATAGACAACATCAACTACATTCCCTTCATCAACCTTCTCTGTTACCTCATCAAAACATTAAGTTAGATTAGTCAAACACAATTTGCCTTTTACAAATCAGTGCTGGCTTGCCTTAATTAACTCAAAATTTTCATAGTGCCTGTTGATTTTTTCCCAAATTATGGTTCCAAACCCTTACCGCCATTGATGCTATATTAACTGTAATTGCTAGGATTGTCCTTTCACACTTCTGTGAATATGGATATCACATTAAGCACTCTCCAATCCTCTGGCACCTCCCCGTATCTAGGGAAGTTTGAAAGATTAAGGCAAGCCCTTCCATTTTCACTACCCAACTCCCTTCAGCAAACTGCAATGCAAGCCATCCGGACCAGGTGACTTATCTACACAAAGCATAGCCAGCATTGCTTGTATTTCCACCCTGTCAATGTTCACACTATCCGTTGCCTCCACTATCTCCGCCTCAGTCAATATTTTGTCAAGTTCCTCTTCCTTAGTAAACACAGATACAAAGAACTCTAAGTATTTTAGCCTTGTTCTGTGCCTCTTTGTCACTAATAGGATGAACTCTGCCTCTTACTACATGCTTACTATTTGTATTCTGGAATAAGATTTTTGCTTCCCTTTCATTTTGACTGGCACTCTACTTTCATAATTTCTCTTTGCTAGCCTTATTTTCCACTTCACCCTCCCTCACAACCTATTGTATTTGACATAGTTCTCACTAGAAGCATTCTCTGGACATGCATATATGCTTTTTGTATTTCATCATAACCTACATCTCTCTCATCAACCAAGACTCCCTGGTTTTGGCTCCCTTAATGTTCACCCTTGTCTCAATGTACGTAGCTTGTACTTGAAACATCACTTCCTTAAAGATTGTTGCATTACAATATTTTCCAGTCAGTCTCAGGTTCCATTTTATCCTGGCAACATCCCTTCCCATCACATTGAGGTTAGCCGTCTCCCAACTTTAAGGTTCTGAATTAAATTGTTCTTTGCTCTTCTCCATTTCTAATCTAATCCTTATATAAAATGGTCACTCCTGCATAATTTTTCCATCAAAAACACTAGGCCCATTTGGCCCATCTATCTTCCCATCACCAGATTCAGCAATGCCTCCATCCTAGTTGCACCAAGAACATACTGATCAGGGAAGTTCTCCTGAACACATTTCTGAAATTCTTCTCCCTCTTTAAGCTTTACGCTGAAATTATCCCAATTGATATTTGGGTAATTTAAGTTGCCTAATATCAGCATTCTATAGTTCTTACTTATGTCAGTGATTTCACTACAGATTTGTTCCTCTCTCTCTCATCACTATTTGGAGGCCTCTTGAATACCTGAAGTAGCATAATCTTACATTATTTTTCCTTCTCAACTCTAAAATGGATTCTGGCCTTGCTTGCTCAAGGACATCCACTTTGTCCAACAATGCAATGTTTTCCATAATCAGTACTGGTAACCACCTCCCTTTTCTGAATACTTTATGTCTTTATATATCAGCCTGAATTTTACCCTCGGGATGTGCCCGAAGTCAGCATGGGCAGAAGCGGATGTAAAACTGGCTCCTGGCCGAGGTCGTGCTGTGAATGCGGTATTACGCTGGGTGACCAATTAAGGCCCACCCAGCATGCAACACGACCACCAGTTGGTCTTTCCATGCTTGGGGGTGGGAACCAATCGGGACTTGTGAGGTTGTTCAAAAACGGAAGAGGCATCTCCCTGAAGGCTGCCAGGAGTTGTGGGCCAGGCTGAAGGAGCTATTTTGAAGCAATCCAACAAATACCCTGGCTTGTGGTTCATGGAAGGCAGGAGGGCAAGTTGGGTGGGCACTCGGCCCCCTCCCCCACCCCCCATTTCTCAGATGAGTGCCTGCAAGTGCTGGTCAAGGAGGTTAGTGCCAGCCCGCATATCTTAGTGCCCAGAGACAGCAAGAGAAGGTCAACCCATCTGGCCAAGAAGGCCCAGGCAGAGGACACTGCCCAGGTCAGTGGACATGACATGGTGCGTCGCATGTGGCTTCAGTGTCTTAAAAGGTTCAATGATCTTTTGCAGTCAGCAAGGGTAAGTGCAAAGAAGGCATGGACCTGTGCAGGGAATTTTAATCAGGTGCCTGTTGTTCAGAAAGGTTCATTGGAGCAAGGCATCCCTGGTGACCCTGCTTCAAAGTCCTCAACCTGCACCTCCCCGGGTTCTTCCTCTGAGCCATCACTTCAGTCATCATCCCTGGCATGTGGAGCTGCCTCACTTTCTTCAGCCTCCAGCAGGCCCCCACTTGACATAGTCAGGTTGTGCAGGGCACAGCAGGTGATGACCAAGAGGGAGACATGCTCTGGAGAATACCGCAATGCTCGCCCCGATCGGTCCAGGCATCTGAAGTGCATCTTCAGCACCACCCGTGTTGAGGCATGACTCCTGATGTATCTCTCCCTGGCCTTAATTCTTCAGTGATAGAGTGGAGTCATCAGCCACCTCTTCATGGAATATCCCTAGTCTCCCAGGAGCCATCCATCCACTCGTGCAAGAGCCATGAACAGCTTTGGCACCTGTGAGTGCTGCAAGCTCCCAGGGTAATGGGCACAAACTTGGAGAATCTGTGTCCTGTGGTCACAGGTGATGTGATCATTGATTCAGTGGAACCCCTTTCTGTTTACGAAAGCTCCCAGCTCACCAGCTGTTGCCTTAGTGGCCACATGAGTGCAATCTATTACATCCTGGATGCACGGCAACCCAACCATCACAGCGAAGCCTCGTGCTCTCTCCGTCTGGCTTGCCTTGTCTGCTCGGGTCTGGATGAACGTGTGGACATGTCTAAAGATAGCATCAGTCGTGAGCATGATGCAACCATGTGCAGCTAATTGAGAAATGCCGCTCAGATCCCCCACTGAGCCCTGAAAAGAACCAGAGGGATAGAGGTTGAGGGCCACTGTGACCAAAGCCACCGGCATGGGGTGTCCACCCACACAGTTGGAGGTGATTTTCGGATGAATCATATGACATATGGCTGTCACGGTGTCCCTGGAGAGGCGAAACCTCCTGCGGCACTGGACCTCAGACATCTGGAGGTAGCTGGAGCACTGCCTGAACACCTGAGCCTGTGGGTAGTGGCATCTTCAGTGTGCCCTCCTGCCTTGGCCTCCCTGTTGGCCCTGTACCAACTGAGACCTTGCCTCTCCTCTTAACGGTCTGTCCCTGCGATGCTGTCTGAGCTCAGCTGGCCTCCTCTCCCTCCTATCCCTCTCTTCCTCTTCAGAGGAGGCTCCACCAGCAGAATACATCAACCCTATTAGATGGGATTCAGAGGGCCAGTGCCTTGAAAATGAAAGATCATTGTGCTGCAATACTCAGGGGAGCCTTCTAGGGAAGATGAGGACCTGAGATGCTGAAAGGCAGGTTTGCCAATCAAACGAGATGCAAAGAAACTGGGATAACTCTGTACTCACAAAGCAACTAACTGGTAATGACAGATAAAACGCTGCTGCTGCTGAGGTCTTTTATCCTGCCTGTGGAAGAGAAATCTATTAAAGTGTGATATCCGCCCACTCATTTCGCCCGTGCAATGAACTAAAAGTTGCGTGGGCAGCGTAAAATCACTGTCTAATGGCTTACTAATGGCCTTAATCGACCATTAAAATGCTGGCGGGTACATTTCTAAGCCACATTTCTGTTACTGCCACTACATAATCTTCCCACATTGCTTAGCCCATCAGCTTTATTCGCACTTTGTGGTTTCATGTATATGCATTATAACCACGTCTTTGCACTCCACTGTTGTCCTTTGTCAGTGCATGCCTAACTCATATGGTATTACATCTCTTGAACTTTCCAACAATCTCACTTTATGCACTTTATTCTCTTTTCCACCTAGATAAGATAATGCCCATTCCTCTGCCAAATTAATTTAAATAGCTATAGATAAATCATTAGAGGGGAAGATATTCAGCCACTGCATACGTGAACTAAGGATGGCATGTTGCCTCCCTCGTGTAAGGCTCAAGGATTTCACTGAGCAGCTGCAAAGCATTCAAGAGGGTGAACAGCAGAGGCCATAGTTCATATTGGTAACAGTGCCATAAGTAGAAAAATTTTGGGAGTACCTCTGGTGATGAGTAAAGATATGAGATAAAGCAGAAGAATACATGTCTGGAGATACGCTGCACCAGGAAGAGCTTTAACTTTTTTCGGACACATGGAACAGTTCTAGGGGAGGCAGGACCTGTACAGGCCTGACAGTTGCCCTTCAACAGGCCTGGAACCAGTGCCCTTGTGGGGAAGCATGCTGATCATCATAATTAAATCGATGATTGAGTGATTACATCGTCGTCCACTGGAGTTTGCACAGTGACATCATTACTCATACCAGGTAACCCCTTAGCAGGTGACTTTTCAAATTTTTGTCAGCAGTTCATCTGATTGAAATCAGTGAAATAGTTTCAGAAGTGAAGAACTTTGAGCATTCATCTACAATACAGTTCTAAGAAATTTTAGTAAAATTCTCTGCTGTCTGTGCGGAGATCCACAGTGCTAGTGAGGTCATTTGCTGTGGATCTGAATCCATGGTCATCCATAACTATGCTTTGTCTCTCCCATCACCAGTCGTCTCTGTCATTTTTATGGTCATCTGCCTCTAATAATGGGTGTATTTAGCCGTGTTTAGCAATTAAAGTTATTCCCTCCAAACTTGCCTAGGGGTGGCTTACTTTTGCCCAACTCCCATCATGTGTTGCTGGATTATCACTTTCAGCTTTATACATCATGTTTCATCACCATGAAATGTTCATTTTACTGGCCATATCCCTCCTGCATCTGGGCCTATTTGACCACCAGATTCTGCACGCTTTTACTGCTCCCACTGTCTACGAAATACTATCTTCATCAGTTTCTGATGTCAATGGTGTCGACTTCACTCGGTCTTATAAAGCAAGTCCTTTCCAATGTACATCCCTGGTGTTCGACAGTTATGACCATTTCATCTGGCGTGTTTCAACAGGTAATATTATCGATGGCACAGAAGGTTTAAACCATAATGGAAGGGGGATGGGACCCAACAAAACATAAGTAGGAAAGAGGGATCATGTGCATAAAGGAATGAGTTTTGGATTGTACTACAGAAGGAAGCATTGTCAGAAATCCCCAATGATATAAATAAATAATCTATGACACATTGCCTACAGCTCAGCCATTTTGCCACTGTGAATTGTGTTTATGCCCTGGCCATTGACTCCAATGAAGATGTGAAGGAAAAGTTCTACCCTGACCTTGATAAAGTACTCACTATCATCCCAAAAGAAGAAAAAAATGTGCTATCCTTCTGAGGGGCTTTATGCCTGGGTTGGCTGTGACTCTGAAGTCTGGAACCACTGGAATATACAGGGTGGGAAAATCGAATGGCGTCGCCATGCTGACAAAGTGAGCTCAGCATGGCCTAAGTATAACAAACACCCTCTTCTGCCAGAAGAACAAATACAAAACCACATAGAGGCATCACAGTTCAAAGCATTGGTACATCATTCTTCAGGTCAAAGGTCTAATTGATGTCAAATCACCAGAACCATGTAGGGAACTGATGCCTGCTGGACAATTCATCAACTTGTTCAGTTGGTGATGAACATCCATTCAGAACCAAGATATAGTAAGGTCCAAAAGTCTAAGCAGATCAATGTTTCAGCCCTAAAGCAGTCCACAATCAATCTGGAAAATCTCTACACATCTGACTCAAATTCAGGTCAGTGGGATCAAAAAAATGTCAGCGGTACAATAATTCTGTGCCCAAAACATTTTGTTCAAGCATCACTGTCAGCAGGACTGGTTCAGGAAAATTATGCTCAAATATGTGACCCCTTGGAACAAAGATGATTAGCCTTCGTTGTGGAAGAACAACATGAAGTCATATCTCAAGAAGGCACCACTTCAACAGTTCAAGGGTAACAGCCAAAGACAAATCTGGAAATTGAAGGACACGTGTATGGAAGAGAAAACCCGAGAGCCCTAAAAATGTGTTGACTATCGTGGCATGCAAAGCTTCTCTGAAGCCACCAGGGCCATATTGTTATGATCCCCAACTGAGGTTACAACTGGACAAGCCTGATTCCAGGACAGAACCCAATTTGATAGATCCTAACTTCCATTTGTTTGTTTAGATAGGTGGAGAGGGCTACTGAACAGGGTCACCAGAGTCAGCTAATGAACTTATAACAAAAGCATAAGATATTTATTAAACAAAAAATGATGAGCTATATTATAATACTCTTTCACCCATAACTAAACCTTTACAGATATATACAGATTTGTAAGGATAACACAACTTATAAAAGCTATCTGATACTCTAATGCTCCCAGTAAGTACACAGTCCATGTACCAACAGGCAACCTGTAGTCAAGCACAACACACTCTGAAATCAAGTGACAGATGCCACCCCAGACAGATGATGTGGATCTCTCAACTTCTCTCAGAAGCTTGACAAGCCAATTTCACTGAACTCCATCTTTCACATGAGGGTTTTCAATTTTCACTTTCCAAGAACTCACCTTGGAATCTTCTCCTAAACCGATGCTTTCTCTCAGACGCTTTCTGCAAGGATTCACCTCCAGCACTTTGAGCCCTCCTTTCGATGGTCCTCTCCCCTGGGACACCACATGCATTCAAGCTTTCATCCATAGAGTCTCTCACACTGACTCAGCTGTCAACAGTACACTTCTGCTTCACATGCCCACAGCAAATAGTTACAGACTTTCAGCCATCTCTTTGGACCTTCTTGCCTCTTGCAAGCTGTTCTCGCTTTAAACCTGCAATTGTCTCTAAATCTGAAGCTTGCAGCCTTTCTCTCTGCCCCTCATTCTTAACTTCACTTAACAGTACCGTTTCCAAGTTTCTGTCCTTTATTTGCTTGGGACTTTCTTCTGTTCCACTCCCCAGGATTTTGGGGTCTTTTCTTTAGCTGGGAACCTGCTATATGTCCCCTTTGCTCTAGTCTCTCCTGGCAACTGTCTTCAAAACCAACTGATCTCAAACATCTTCCAAATCAAACTGCTGATTCTAGTTTCTTGTGGGTGTGTCTGTGGGAGGGACCTGCCTCTCTGGATCCCTGTTGCTAGGCACCAGCCCAGGTTTCTGTACTCTTGTTTGTTTAACTTAGCTGTAACAGTCATAAAACTCTCTTTAGAAATGCAGGCACCTCTTCAAGTGAAACTAAAACCTGACCTTTTCTTAACACATACAGAAATACAAATCAAACTTAAACATTAAAGCTAAAACTCATTCCTAACACCCACAAGTACAAATATAACTTACTTAAATTATCTCTATTTCATAACAATGTGATGATGGAAGGCTCACCATCTGTGGCTAACTAAAAAAGTTAAAGACAGTATCAAGCTTAAAGAAAATTGCATACAATTGCACAGACAGGTGGCAGGTCAGAAAATTGGACAGAATATAAAGAACAGTGAAGAAAGACAAAAAGATGAATAAGAAGGGGAAATTCAAATATGAGAGAAAGCTAGCTAGAAATATAAAGATGGATAGCAAGAGTTTCTATAAATAGGCAAGTTCCTCACGTTAGTATCCTAGGCCCTACCATCTTCAGTCACCCTACATTCACTGATGATTACACAATGTTTAACACCATTCTTAATTCCTCAGATACTAAAGCAATCCATGTCCAAATACAGCAAGACCTGGACAATATCCAGGCTTGGCCTGATAAGTGGCAAGTAACTTTCGTGCAACACAAGTACCAAGCAATGACCATCTCCAACAAGAAAGGATCTAACAATCGCCCCTTGACATTCAATGGCATCACCATCACTGAATCCCCACTATCAACATCCTGACAGTTACCATTGACCAGAAACTGAACTGGACTAGCCATATTAATACTGTGCCACAAGTGCAAGTCAGAGGCTAGGAATTCTGTAGCAAGTAACTCACCTCCTGACTCCCCAAAGCCTGCCCACTGTCTGCAAGGCACAAGTCAGGAGTGTGATGGAATATTCTCCACTTGCCTGGATGAGCTCAGCTCTCACAACACTCAAGAAGCTTGACACCATCCAGGGCATAGCAGCCCACTTGATTGGCACCACATCCACAAACATTCACTCCCTCCACCACTGACACACAGTAGCAGCAGTATGGACCATCTACAAGGTGCACTGCAGGAATTCACCAAGGGTCCTTCAACAGCCTCTTCCAAACTCACGACCACTACCATCTAGAAGGACAAGGGCAGCAGATAGATGGGAACACCACCGACTGGAAGTTCCCCTCCAAGTCAGTCACCATCCTGATTTGGAAATATATTTCCGTTTCTTCACTGTCGCTGGGTCAAAATTCTGGAACTCACTCCCTAACAACACTGTGGGCATACCTACAGCACATGAACTGCAGCAGATCAAGAAGGCAGCTCACCACCACCTTCTCAAGGGCAACTAGGGTTGGGCAATAAATGCTGGCCCAGCCAGCTAAGCCCACATCCCGTGAACGAATTTTTTAAAATTACGCTCCAGTTTAGTACTTAGTGCTGTGTGATAGAATCCATGAATGGATGACTATCAATGGGAGGCCTGCAACAAGCAATTAAATAAATGGAAAACAATAAAGAACAAGTACCTCTACATGGTGTTTGCTGATCTATCAAAGGTTTTTGAATGCAGTAAACCATGAAGGTCTGTGAAAGGTGCTGTACAAATAGGGCTGCCCTAAAAAATGAGCAGGGTCATCCATTATTTCATGACAACATGATGGCCAGTATGATGCAGAATGGTACCTCATCAAGTACCTTTTCAGTCATCAATGGCACCACTGAAGTTTGTGCACTGGTGCAAGTTTTGATTGCTATCCACTTTTCAGTATGCACTCAAAGATCTCAACATAAGAGTACACATTCAGTTCAGGCCAGGTGGCAACCTCTTTAAAAGGTTCCAGGCTTACACAAGAATCATGGAACAACTAATAAATGAACCCTTGTTTGTTAAAACTGTGCTCTCTTGTCAAACACTTTGGAGGATATACATCTGTTTGTTGAATGCTTTTCCCAAGTTTCAGGGTGCTTTAGCCTTATAATAACTCTGGAAAAGAAAGGAAGTTTGTACCAACCTGCTCCTTGTGACAAACTCCAGGACCCATAGTCGCAATCAATAATACATCCCTCAGGTCAGTTCAGAAGTTCTGCTATTTTGGAAGCATCCTCTCCAACAACACTGCATTGGAGGATGAAATTGCCCATCACTTGGCAAAACCAAACTCAGCATTTGGCAAGTTCTCACAGAGAGTTTAGAAAAGCTTTGTCTCAAAGCAAATATCAGAGACTACCAAGCAGTGGTTCTCTATAGCTGTAAGGACTGGACAACCTACTTGCAACCATAAAGCAAGCAGACGCATTCAATCTTCATTTTTTTAAGATCTAGATGCAACATCAAGGCCAGATTTTAGGGCGCCTCCGCCCAGCAGGACATTACGATCCTGCCAAACTGATTGGTGATTTAAATGGCTCACACATCTACCGGGGGCAGACACGCTGCAGCAGGGCCATAAAATCCTGGCCCTAGTGTCAGGACAAAATACCCAACTCCAAAATTCTTGCATTATGCTGCGTACCTTGTATGGAGACCGTGCTCATCAGAAATCAGCTTCACTGGGTTGCCCCTGCAGCTCACATAGAGGATTCCCATATACCAGAAGTGGTATTCTACATCCATCTGAACACAGGAGCCTGCACCATAGGAAAAAAGTATTTGAAAGATAATCTGAAAGCCATTCTCATAGCATTTAAGTTGGGCTCCTGTGGAAAAAACACTCCTGGGCAGATCCATATAGAGAAATCTCTGGCATCAAGGAAACTCAATATTTGAGGAAAATAGAGTCAGTTCCCTGAAGGATCAGTGAGCACGCCACAAAGCCATTGCCTTCAGCCATCCTTCCAACAGCAGCTTATATGAATATTTACAACTGGACTTGCAAATTGGGATTTAGCTTCACATCACTTTAAAGACAACGTCAACAAAGATGGTGAACAATTGATCTCCTGGCTGAATACTCATCTGTCAAAGGTCCACAAATATTCTTGTAAAACTCCTGCAAAACCATCTCAATGGACAGTCACTGTATGTCTATGGCTCAAAATCATCTACTCTACCAAGTCCTGTTCTTTCATCTCTCAAATGGTTAACGTTCCAGGGAAATACAAAGATACTGTGTTCACAAAAAACTCTTGGGACCCTCTTTGAAGTGTGACAGCATTGGCATTAATCACTGGGAGGATTCTGCTACCGATCATTTAGAATGATAACTTGTCCATCAATCTCCATCATGCTTTGAGTCTCATTGCCTTAATGAAGAGGGAGAACAAGAGCAGAGAAGGAAACAAAAGAAAGAAAACCCTGCACTCCAGATTCTACAACCCTGTGGAATTGTCCTGCCCCATTGCCCAATGATCTGTGGATCTAAAACTGGCCTGTTCAGCTACATCAAGACTTTTGCCAGAAACTTGCAAACCTGAGTCGACATCATCATTGAATCAGGGGGCAGCCGATGACGTGAGAGTGCCAGAGGATCCAAGAACGGCAAATATGACACACTCATTCAAGAAAAGCTGTAAGGACCATCCTAGTGACTACCAGCCAGTCAGTTTAACATCAATTTCAGAAGGAATAATTAGAGAAACATTCAACAAGCTCTTTGAGAAATTTGAGTCAATTAAGGAAAGTCAGCAAGGATTTGTAAAAGACAGGCTGTGTTTGACTAATTGATTTCTTTATGAAGCAAGAGAGAATGCTGATGAAGAGAAAGCAATTGGTGTTGTCTCTATGAATTTCAACAAATCCTTTGACAACGTGCAACAGAAAAGGCTGATGGAATAGGACGGGTAGTGGATAAAAAAACAGCTTAAGAAAAGATGACAGCAAGTTGTGGTAAATGGATATTTTTCAGGCTGGTGGTGTGGACGGTGCTGTTTTCACAGCCCAGTGCTGGGATCATTTTTCTTTTCAAAGTTTGCTAATGATTACAAACTTAGGGATGTGGCTGACAGTGAGGATGACATTGATGGCAACAGGACATATAAAAACTAGTAGAATGTGCAGAGAAGTGGCAGATGGAATTTAGCACAAGGAACAATGATGTGATACATGTTGGCAAAAGAACGAGAGGTAATATACATTAAATAGCACAGTTCTAAAATGTGTACAGGGCAGAAGAAACTGGGGGGTTCAAGCCCATAGATCTTTGAAGATAGCACAACATACTTGGAGTGCATTTCGCAAAGCAAATGGGATCTTAGGCTTTATAAGGAGAGGCGTTGACTACAAAGCCAGGGAAGTTATGATGAAGCTGCATAAAGCACTGATTAGACCACAATCATAGAATTGTGTCCAGATCTGGACAACTTACTTTAAGGATATAAGAGTCCTTCAGAGAGTGCAGAGCACGTTCACCCGAACGTTTCAAGGGTTGAGGGATTTGAGTGAGGTGTGGTTAGACAATCTGTGGTTGTTTTCCATGGAGCAAAGGAGATTGAGGAGAAATTTGACAGAGTACAAGATCATGACAAATGTAGGTAATGTCAACAAAGAATTATCATGCACATTATCAGGAGATACATGCATGTTGAAGACACCTGGCTCATCCTCACTCTCCATGCTCTTGACCACTCCACTGTCTCTATGGTCACACTGATTGTTCATAACCCACTACTAGGATATAGAAGCCATTGTCTCAGAGCCTCACTATAAAGTCTGTACCCTGGCCACTGACCCTATCCCTTTCCCTGGTAACCAGGAGGTTGAATCCGACTTTCTCAGAACTACATAGTTGAGTCCCACATATGAGTTTTTCACACCTATTCAATAACAAAACAGCCCTTTGCAAAGTCAAAAATGAAACCCCATGTGACTATGACAAATTAAAACTAGCCCTTCTCGTCTAGACCAGCCTGACTGCTGCCTTTTACATGGTTGAGCAAACCATCCTCCTCCAATGCCTCTCAACAGTCATCCAGCTGGGTGAAAATGAACTCACCTGGTTCCAGTCTTAACTATCTAGTTATAGCTAAAGCAATACTTAATATGGCTTCTCTATCCATTCCCATACCATAATGTCTCTTGTTTTCCAAGGATCTATCATTGTCCAGGACATATTTTTCACTTGCCTGCTGCCTCTTGGTGACATTAACAGCAAACGCAACATCAGTTTCCACATGTTCACTGATGCTTAAATAGGATCATAGAACTTAGGGGCAGGAGTAGACCATTCAATCCTTTGAGCCTGCTTTGCAATTCAACAAGATCATGGCTGATCTGGTTGTGATCTCAACTCCACTTTGCCGTCTGCCCCAAATAACCCTTGACCCCATTGTCTGTCAAAAATCTGTTTAACTCTGCATTGAATGAATTCAATGAACCAGCCTTCATTGTTTTCTGGGGAAGAGAATTCCATATGCTAATGGCCCTTTTAGAGAAGAAGATTTTCCTTATCGCCATCTTAAATGGTAGACTTCTTATCCTTAAACATAAGGAGATGTTGTGACATAGTGGTATCGTCACTGGACTGGTAATCCAGAGGTGCAGGCTAATGCTCTGGGGGCATGGGTTCACATTCTATCATAGCAGTTGGTAGAATTTAAATGTAATTAATAATTCTGGAATGGAAACCTATTTTCAGTAACTGCTACCTTGAAACTATTGTCAATTGTGGCAAAATCCATCTAGCTCACCAATGTAATCTGCTGTCTCTACGTGTGACCTACATGTGACTCCAGACCCGAAGGAATATAGTTGACTCTTAACTGCCCTTTGAAATGGCCTGCAAGCCACTTGGTTGTAGCAAATCACTACAATCTCTAAAAGGAGTGAAACCAGACATACCACTCAACATTGACCTATGCAACAGAAACAATAACGGCAAAACAGCCCAGTCGACCCGGCAAAGTCCTCCTCACTAATATCTCGTCACTGGGAGAAAAATTGGGAGAGCTGTCCGACAGCCTAACATAGACATTCTCATGCCTTGCATGCTGAATCATTGCTAACAGACAATGTCCCAGAGACCACCATCACCAGAAGTGGCAGCGCAGTGGTATACACTTGGGAGGAAGTTGCCCTTGGAATTCTCAACATTAATTATTGACTCCAGGCCTCACAAAGTCTCATGGCAAGGTAACCTCTTGCTGATTACCACTGACTGTCATCAAAGGCAAATGCAGTTTAATTAATTTGGTTTTGAGCTTTTTGATAAGGTAACAGAGAGGGTTGATGAACGTAATGCAGTTTATGTGATCTACATGGACTTCAAAAAGTTGTTTGATATCCAAAAGTTGTTTGACGAACAGCCATAAACAGGTTTGTCAGTAAAGTTAAAGCCTATGGAATAAAGTGGACAGGTGCAGCATGGATACAAAATTGGCTGAGTACAGGAAACAGTGATTAGCGGTGAACGGTTGCTTTTCAGACTGGAATAAAGCATACAGGTGTCCCGCATTATCAGTTTTAGGACCACTGCTTTCCTTGATCCAAATCAATGACCGAGACTTGGGCATGCAGGCACAATTCCAAAATTTGCAAATGTCACAAAACTTGGAATATTGTGAACTGTGAGAAAGATAGTGATAGACCTCAAGAGAAGATATATGGGCTGGTGGAATGGGTGTGAGTGGCAGATGAAATTTAATGCATAGAAGTATAAGGTGATAAATTTTTAAAGGAACACATTTGTAGGAAATATGAAGTGAGGGTACAACTCTGAAGGAAATGCAGAAGCAAAGGAAATTGGGGATTATATTGCACAAATTGATAAAGGTGGCAGGACACATTCAGAATATGGTTCTGAACATTATAAATAGAGAAGCAGAGTACAAAGGAAAACACTTTATGGTGAACCTTTATAAAACATTGGTTTGACCTTAACTGGAACTGAGTCCAATCCTGGGTACCACAATTTAGAAAAGATTTGAAAAGATGCTGAAAAGATTAGGAGAGTGGTTCCAGGGATGAGAGACTCCACTTACATGGATAAATTGTTGAAGGTGGTCTTCTCCTTACAGAAGGTTGAAAGAAGGTTTGATAGAGATTTTCAAAATCATGAAAAACTAGACAGAGTCGTTAGGAAGAAACTGTTCTATTGGTCGAGGCATCGAGAACCAGAGTACACCAATTTATCTTCTAGGAACATCAAGATTTATAATTAAATGGAAGTAACAGAAAGAAAATATAGAAATTTCCGACTTAAAAATTATAGCCTGTTTATTGCAATAATGAACACTTGTATCTTTTGCTAAATTATGTAACCCTATAGAAAGATATTTTCAAAATGGTCTGTCAAATGTACCAGGCCATAATAAGGTACAACATGCCACCCTTCAAAATAATGATTAAAAATATATTGCGAGCTGTTATCTGGGCAATCAGGCCATGGAGAATCAAACTGATACTTTACTGAGCAGCAGGCGAAGTGAGTCAACTTCTGGAATGGAAGCAAAAAGGAACATTCAATATAATTTGCAACATTTGAAAAAAAACAACTAGAAACAGAAGCAAACCCACAGAGCAGATACGGAAACCATTTGGTAAAGATTTTTTAATGGAAAATGTGTCCTGGTTTGGACCAAATGTTGACACATGTCTAAACACTAAAGTTCAATCTGTCACCTGTCTGCCTATTCCACAAATCTGTCCCTTTCCTCTGGAAATCAAAGGAAAACAGGAACATAGGACTCAGAAGCAGTAGCCCATTTGGCCCTTCGAGCCTGCTCCACCTTTGATAAGATCATGGCTGATCTGGTTGTGGTCTCAACTTCACCTTTCTGTCTGCTCCCCATAACCCTTGACTCTCCTGTCTATCAAAAATCTATCTAACTCAGTCTTGAACAAATTCAGTGACCCAGCATCCACTGATTTCTGGAGAACAAAACTCCACATATTAATGGTTCTCAGAGAGAAAAAAAAGTTCTCCTCATCTCAATCTCAAATTATTATTTTTTAATTCTTTGACTGTGCCCCTAGTTCTAGTCTCCACAAGAGGAAACATTCTCCAGTATCCACCCCATCAACCCCCTCCGATCTTAAATATTTCAATAAGATCACCTCTCATTCTACTAAATTCCAATGGGTATAGGCCCAACCTAATCAACCTTTCTTCATAAGATAAGCCCCTCATCCCAGGAATCAGTTGAATGAACCTTCTCTGAAAGGCTTCTAATGTAACTATATCCTTTTTCAAATAAGGAGACCAAAACTGTACACAGTTCTCCAGATGCGGTCTCATCAAGGCTCTGTACAGCTGCAGTAAAACTTCCCTACTTAAATCTTTAAGAGCTTTCTTATTTCTCAAAATATTCTTACATCTTCAACAAATTTTGATATTCTATGACAAAGGCAAAATACTGTGGATCTGGAAATCTGAAATAAAAACAGAAAATGCTACAATACTCAGCGGGTAAGGCAGCATTTGCGGAGAGAGAAACAATGTGAGCATTTCAGGCTGATGACCTTTCATCAGAACTGGGAAAATTAGAAACGTAACAGGTTTTAAGGAAGAGAAATGCAGAAGGGAGGAAAAGAACAAAGGTGAAGGTCTTTAATTGATTTGAAGGCAGAGTGATTAAATGACAAAAGAGTTAATGATGTAAGGCCAAAGTGAATACTAAGGTAGGGGAAAATGTTAAAAATTTGGTTTACCTGCCATAATGACTTCGTTTTTGCTCTGAAAGGGAAAGGGGAATCTCAGTCAAAACTACACTTTTGGTTTAACCTCATGACATTTTATAAGATGTTTACGTTCCAATATGCAATAAAGATGATATTTGACTATTGCTCTTTGAGCCATATTAAAGAGATTTTTGTATCAAATAGGTTGATTTGATGATCTAGTGTGCAGGTATAAAGAGTTAGCATGCTTCCTGTTTGTTGTCTACTAGATTGCTTCTCATTTTCAGCCCACAACAATGGTTAACATCAACGCAGAAAGGAGAGCCAAATGCATGAGTTCCCTCCCTGTCAGTACAGAGCTTTTCTATCAGCCGGTTGCTCAGGCAGAATACACTCCCAAATTGGGAGAATTCTCCATATCCAGAGACGGATTAATGGGCGTGATGACATCAGGTGGCGCTTCTGACATCATCATGCCAGTTTTGTATAATATAGCAGGTGGGTGGGTTTAAAAGTCGGAACGCTGCCCTCATTGTGTAGATGTAAATTAATAGTGTATTTAAGGTTGTTAATGACCCAGTTGACTGCAATAATATGGTGTGAATAATACACCTTTAGAGTCAGATTCACGCTGTGTGTGGTTCCACATTTTTTTAAGGGGCAGCTTGTTAGGGCAGGTTTAAAAGCTACAGCTGAGCCCCGAGTCTCAGCTCAGCAGCTAGTAGGTCTGTTACTGCTGGCAGTGCTTATTGGAATGAGCAGACTATCCACTTTAAAATCATGATTTAGAGGCCTTTTCTCAGTTAGTGAATGCTATATTTTGCCCCTGGCCATCTCCAAGGGCTATAACGTATGACAGAGAGGTAGGAATTGTGGTCATGTTCCTCCTGAAAATAAGTGTAAGAGTGCACTCATTAACAGTTTCAGATTATTTTATGGCATGCTGCCTACCTATTATTAGCTAAGTGCAAGCAAGCCTGGATGCTGTGTTCATCTGTCATATGCTCATTCTACCAACTACCCACCCTATAACTGGACCAAAGCTTTAAACGCACAATAACATTGTCTAAGACAGCTGTATCCTTGTATCCTCCAGCCAAAGTGACATTCCTCCTGCATTCGCAAGAATGCCCTGAGCACACTGGCACAAAATTGCATATCCTGAGGCCATACTCACGCTGGCCACCCTCAACAGGTCATTGAGCCTTTTCTGGCATTGGAACCATTTCCTTCTGACCAGCCCAACACTGCTGACTTCTTCATCCACTCACCCCCAGGCTGCACACCTGGCTCGACTTCCTCCTCTTACCAGGGGTAAGCTTCAGCTGCTCACATCAGTTGCAGAGTACATGTAGGAGGGCTCTGAGGGAGACCTCACTGCATCTAGGGGCTGGTTCGGTCCTCCTCCCCTTCTTCTGCCCTCGCTCAAGTGGTGCTGACATCTCTGGAGGGAAGCATGCAACAACTAGACAACTCCTCTATGCATATAAGTGGTTAACTTGTTCAGAAAAAAAAAAGAATGCCACCTCTGATCAGTGCCAGAGGCAGCAGAACTCAGAATAAAATGCACTCACCTTAGAAGCCTCCAAACTGCTCAATGACAAATTATCCTGCAGAGTTTGAAGCAATTCTGCATTTACTGGGTCCTCTGACACTGTCCCGTGCCTGGGGCCCTCCAGATTACCTCAGAGGCTGGCCCTCCAACACAGATTGGGCAGGATGACAGCCTCAAACCTGTTATGGAAATTAATAAGCCCTAGCCGATGAATTATCGGCCATGTTCTGAAGGCGGACCCTAAAGTTGAAAGGCTGCCATCTTCTGAATGTGGAACTCACCCTAGGCACCCAAGCCCCTCTTATTCAGTCCCTCTTCTAGGCCTCCTGGTGGTGACTCACGAAAATTTTGTCCCTTGCAGCCCCGGCTAAAGCTCCTGAAGAATTTGGAGAAGGTTTGACACCTACACTTTCAGGTTGCAGGCTCACCGGCTTATGGGTGCCCTGGCACTCATGAACCAAACTCCCAACTATGGGAAAATAGCTCCTCTGCCTTGTGGATATGTGGGCAGGGTTGAAGGTTAAAGAAACAAACCCTGACAAAAATCTGGCGTGGAACCAAGAGGCACACTGTTGTCTAAATGTAATCTTTCTAGCAACTTCTGCAACCAAGCCTCTGCCGAACATAGTGCTCTTCATTCCTTTGGACCCAACTGGAAAGGTCGAGGGGGAGGCCATGAAGTTTGGGCAGCCCAGGGTCACCACAAACTTCATCCAGGCTTGCAGCCAAGACAGCACACTCTAATTTGGCTGCAGACCATTAACACAACACAAGAGATAGGAGTTATGAGCAATAAGCCCAATTTGATTGGCCTAGGAAATGGGTGCTATGACTGTCTCTGATAGTGGGAAGGACCATTGCATTCAACTGGTCAGCTAAGACCTACCTCAAACTGGGCAGCTCCCAACTAGTAAGCTGCTGATCTGCTCCAGCTCATGTGCTTCAATGGGTGCTTGGAACTTAGAGTTCTTCCTCAAAAAGTGGAACTAATCCATAGCACCAGGCAGAAAAAAATTAAAACAATGAAACAAAAGATGCCAACTCTTCATTGGAAAGCTAGAATGTCAGAACAAGTGTACGAGACTGACAGATGACTTGCAGATGGCCAATAATGCCTGCAGGACAGCTGTGATCAACATGGAACTTGACTTGCTGAATATTGACAAAGCTTCCCTACAAAAGACAAGGCTCACGGAGTGTGGGCTACTAAAAGAAAAATATTACACGTTCATCTATCAGGGAAAGGATTCAGAGGAAAAGAGTGAGTTGCATGCAATCTTTGCTATAAGGAACTCACTCCTGTTGGCGATAGAGACCCTGACAAATGTTCTCTCTCTCCGCCTCTCAACTCAAAAAGAGCCAGCTAACCTCCTTTACTTCTACACTCTGCTCCACTTCAGTGATGAAAGAGCAGTTGTACAAGAAAATTGACACTGTTATCAGCAGAATCCTCAAGATAGAAGTCTTTACATCTTTGGGGCTTTCAAGTCAAGCGTGGGCATGGACCATGAGGCACGGCCCTCCTATCTGGATATAATGGCTTGGGAAAGATAAATTAACATGGATAGAGATTTCTTGAGCTTTGCTACGACCACAAGTTTGGTGTAACTAACACTTTCTTTCAGAACAAACCAACTAAGATATCCTGGAGGCATTCAAAATCAGAGCAGTGGCATCAGCTGGTGCTGATCAACACCAGACGTAGTCTCCACCCACACAGCTACCACAGCACTGGCTATAATACAGATCACTCCCTGGTGTTCAGTCAAGTTAGGTTGTCAGTCTTGAAGCTTTATCATTCAAAGCAGAAAGGCCTTCCTCGTATCAACATCAGCCATATTTCTTACTCAAATGCAAACCAACTATTCCTGAGTTTCATTGAACAGCTGTTCTCCGGCATTCCCACTTAGAGTGTAAAAGTAAAATAGAACATGTTTTGAGGAGCCATTTACAAGACAGCGTTCTGAACATACAGGGAGCAAAAGTGAAAAAAAAACTCTGACTGGTTCGAGATTAACATTGTTGTATGTCTTTCAAGACATGTAATTTGCAGTCATTAATCACAAGAGGTCTGGACGAGGCAATCGAATGCACAAAAAACTGCTCAAAGTAAAGTCCAACAGATAACTACACGGTGCACCAATGACAACTGGCATAACTTTTTCAGAATATCCAGATGTCCTCCAACACAGGAAAGCTAGGGGCATGTATAGTAAGATCAAACAGGCAACAGGTCCATCAGCAAAGAAAACTGCTCCACTGAAAACAAAGGCAGGCAAGGTCAACATCGACTGTAATAAAGAGTTGAAGAAATGGGTGGAACATTAACTTGAGTTGTACTTTAAGAGGAACAGCATCACTGAAGGAGCTCTAGGCACTTTGCCTTGTCTTTCATGGCACAGCTGGATATCAAACCTGCAGCAGAGGAACTTAGCAAAGCTATTGACCCGCTTGCCATTGGCAAAGGTCCAGATGACGATGCTATACCACCTGAATTCATTGAGCAAGGGAAAAAATGGCATTCCTGCAGCATCTGCAAAAACATCTCTGTCTCATCTGAAGAGTTGGTGGGGTGGGGGTGTGGTGGTGCAACAGTGCCTCAGGATATGCGTAAGGCAAAGATTGTGACACTGTAAAAGAAAAAGGGTGATTGCAGCAATTACAATTGCGATGTTGCCACACAAGTATGTCATACTGAGGAACACCTGTGCAGAGTTTGGTTAGACCATCAGCATCATGGAGATAAATATCATGGTCCAGGCGTTGCCATACCACCATGAATCAGCACTGACAATGTGATGCCGAAGACTGTTGATAACTTCAAATACCTAAGCTCCACAAGCACCAGCAATCGGTAACTTAATGCTGAAATCAACCTGGGCATTGCAGAAGCTGTAGCTGTTGCGTCCACGCTGAATAAGAGTGTATAGAATGACAACAACATGAAAGAGAACGTCTAACTGTGAGCCTTTTTTTATTCTTTCAAGAGATATTGATGTCACAGGCAAAGCCAGTATTTGTTACCCATCTCTAATTTCCCTTGAGAAGGTGATAGTGAACTGCCTTCTTGAATCGCTGAATCCCATCTGGTGTAGGTACACCTAGTGCCAGTAGGAAGGGTGTTCCAGGATTTACAGCTAGGGACACTGAATGAATGGTGCCGATAAGGATCGTGTGTGGATTGGTGCTTACCATGTGTTTGCTACCTTTCTCCATCCAGGTGGTCGAGCCCGCAGGTTTGAAGGGTGTTGCCAAAGGAAACTTAGTGAGTTGCTGAGGGCATCTTACATGTAGTGCACACAGATACCACTGTGTCAGTGGTGGAGGGAGTGAATGTTTCAGCTATTGTGAGGGTGCCAATCAAGCAGGCCATTTTGTCTTGGCTGGTGTTGAGCTTCTTGAGTGTTTTTGGAGCTGCACGCATCCAGACAGTGGAGAATATATCATTACACTCCTGACTTGGAGATGGTGGACAGCCTTTGGGTGACAGGAGGTGAGCTACTCACCACAGAATTCTCAGCCTCTGACCAGCTCTTGTAGTCACAGAATTTGTTTGGCTGGTGCAGTTCAATTTCTGATCAGTGGTACTCCCCAGAATGTTGATGGTAGGGGATTCAGTGATGGTGATGCCATTGAATGTCAAGGGAAGATGATTGGATTCTCTCTTGCTGGAGATGGTACTTGCATGGCATGAACCTTACTTGTCACTTCTCAGCCACGCCTGAATGTTGTCCAGATCTTGCTTCATATGGAGACAGATTTCTTCCATATCAAAGGAATCATGAATAGTGCTGAACATCATGCAATCATGAATGAACATCCCCAATCGTAACCTTATGTTGGAGGCAAGTTCATTGATGAAACCATTGAAGATGATTTGGCCTAGGGCACAACCATGGGGAATTCCAGCAACGGTGTCTTAGGTCTGAGATGACTAACATCCAACAACCACAATTCTGTTCCTTTGTGTTACATCTAACTTCACTGAGTGGCCAATTTTCCCCCAATTTCCCCTTAACTTCAATTTTGTGAGATCACAGTCAGTCAAATGCTACTTTGATGCCAAGGGCAGTCACTCTGACCTCATATCTTGAATTCAGCTCTTTGGACCATATTTGGATCAAGGAGCAAGTGCCCTGGCAGAACACAAACTGCTAATGTTGTGAATGTGTCACTTGATAGCACTGTCAATGACTCTTTCCATCACTTTGCTGATGATCGAAGGTAGACTGATGGCAGTAATTGTCCAGACTGGTGTTATGGCACCGTGGATGGTAAATGCCCAGCTGCTCAAATCCCAGAGGGGAAATTGAAACAGCTGCCACAACTGCTTCGCAATTTGTATTTCGAGATGCGTGTCTTGAATTCAAAAGTAATAAGTCCACTGAGGCTTAGAGGATTTTTACAAAACTAAATTAAACATTTATTAATAGAAGAAAACATTTTAAGCAAATAAATAGGTCTACAAATTAATATTAAATAACTCCTAATTCCCTTAATGAACCGGACTCCCAGTTACACCTCCATTAAGGCAATAGAAAAAATGAATAAATTTCAACAGGCCCAGGCAAAGCACACAATACCCTAGACAGTGGTATTCGTAGTGAGTTTTCTTAGCTTCGGTTCCTGTAGACAGCAACTTGCTACCTAGAGGCTGGAGGTTTTTCACACTGTTAGATCTTAGAATTCCTTCTTCCTTACACATAACCACATCTCCTTTATATGTTTTTCCCTTTTTAATGTAAATTTCATTATTCCAATATGTCTTTGCAACTTTACTTTTTCCATAATATAAATCATCCATAGTATTCATATTATCAGTAATCTTTGGGGAAAATAAACACATAGTTTGGCTTAGCCTCTTTTGGCTAGGTTTAACATCTTACCATCTCTTTGAAATTCACGACTCTGGTTTATCTAAAGTTGCAAATGTTCCTCACACCTCACATACTAAAACTTCAGCCATGTTTACTTATTTAGCATTTCAAACCTAGCTCCCCTTTTGATCACTCAAAAGCTCCAGACTAGCTGTCTCAAATTCAGTTAAATCCAGCACACACAAACATCCACACAGAGAAACTAATCCAAGCGCCACTATTAACCTATCTTTACAATAAAGCAGAAAAACATTATGAAAATTGTTGTGTCCTGCTTTTTGTTGACTGGAGACATTGGGCAATTTTCCACATTGTTGTTATTGAAGCTATATTGGAACAGCTTGGTTTGGGGCATGGCTTGTTCAGGACTATAAGTCTTCAAACTACAGTCAGAATGTTATCAGGCCTCATAATCTTTGCTGTGTCTGCTCTCAATTGGTTCCATTACTATCCATCTAAACAGAAGCAGAGTAGCACTTTCGATTGCTTCTGTTCCTGCTCCTGCAGCATGATCATGGGCATCCTCCAGGGAACAATCCTTGGCACACTTTTTCTCATCTACATACTGCCGCTTGGCAACCTCATACCAAGACACAATGTTAGTTTTCGCATGTATACCAATGACATCCAGAACTACTCACCACCTTGCTTGACTCCTCCACTGTTGCTAAATTATCAAACTCCACTTCCAACACATGTGTCCAGTACTGGATGAGCAGAAGTTTCCTCCAATTTACACATTGCTAAGACTGAAGTAATTGTTAGATAATTCCGTATCTACCAACTCTATCCCTCTCCGCGGCAATAGTCCAAAATAAGACAGTTAGCAACTTTGGTGTCACTTTTGATCCTGAGGTTAACTTCTGATTGCCTTTTTCCAATTCCATAATTTAATTCACCTTCTCCTTTGTCTCAGCTCATATGCTGCTGAAACACTCAACCAGTTTTTGGTGAGCCACCATCTTGAACTGCTGCAATCCACCAGGTGCACCAATAGTGTTGTTAGGAAAGGATCTCCAGGATTTTGACTCAGTGACAAGGAAGGGATAGCAATAAAGTTTGAGGTCAGGATGATGAGAGTCTTGGGGTGGAGCTTGTGTTCCCAATCATCTATTGCCCTTATCTTTCTGGGTGGTAGAGATCACAGCTTTCAAAGGTGCTTTTGAAGGAGCCTTGGTGAGTTGCTGCAGTGCACCTTGTTGATGGCACATTCTGCTGCAACTGTGTATCAGTGGTGAATGGAGTGAATGTTTACGGAGATGAATAGGATGCCAATGAAATGGGCTGCTTTGTCCTTGATGGTATCGAGCTTCTTGAGTGTTGTTGGAATTGCACATATCCAGGCAGTTGGAGAGTATTCCATCACACTCCTGACTTGCACATTGTAGGTGATGGACAGACATTGGTGGGTCAGGAAGTGAGTTACTCACTGCAGAATTCCCAGACTCTCAGCTGCTCTTGTAGCCACCGTATTTATATGGCTAGTTCAGTTCAGTTTCTGGTAAATGGCAACCCCCCGGTATGTTGATAGTGGGGGACTCAATGATGGTAAGGTTTTGAATGTCAAGGGGAGATGGTTAAATCCTCTCTCTTGGAGATGGTCATTGCCTGGCACCTAAGTGGCAAGTAACACTCATGCCAAATATCAACTAAAGCCTGAATGTTGTCCAGGTCTTGCAACATGTGGACATGGACTGCTTCAGTATCTGAGGAGTCATGAAGGTACTGAACATTACACAATCATAAGTGAACAACCCCACTTCCGATCTTATGATGAATCTTATGGTGCACTCCTGGTTGTTCTCCCATATTCTACCCTCTGTAAACTCTACTGCCCATATCTTATCTCAATGCAAGTCCCATTCCCATATTAGCCCTACGCATACTGACCTTCAACATATGAACACACAAATTAAGAGCAGTAGGCCACTCAGCCCTTTGGGCATGTTCCGCCATTCAATAAGATCATAGCTGATCTGATTGTAACCTCACCCCACATTCCTGCCTGCCCCCAATAACCTTTTACCCCTTCGTGAATCAATCTAGCTCTGCCTTATAAATATTCAAAAACTTTGCTTTTGAGGAAGAGTTCCAAAGACTCAAATCCCTCAGAAAAAACTTCTTTTCTCTGTCTTAAATGGGCAACCCTTTATTTTTAACAGTAACCCCTAGCTCTAGATTCTCCCACAAGGGGAAACATCCTCTGTACATCCACCCTGTCAAGACCCATCAGGATCTTAAAGGTCTCAAACAAATCACCTCCCACTCTTCTATACTCCAGTGGATACAAGCTCAACCTGTCCAACCTTTCCTCATAAAACAACCCACCCATTCCCGGTATTAGTTCAGTAAACCTTCTCTGAATTGCTTCTAACGCATTTACATCTTTCCTTAAATAAGGAGACCAGTGCTGTATGCAATACTCCAGTTGTGGTCTCACCAGTGCCCTGTACAACTGAAGCACAACGTCCCTACTTTTGTAATCAATTCCCCTCATAATAAATGATAACATTCTATTAGCTATCCTAATTACTTGCTGTACCTGCATACTAGCCTTTTGTGATTCGTGAACTTGGACACCCAGATTCCTCTGAATTTCGGAGTTCTGCAATCTCTCACCATTTAGATAATAAGCTTCCTTTTTATTCATCCTGCCCAAATGGACAATTTCATATTTGCCCACATTATACTCCATTTTCCAGATCTTTGCCCATTCACTTAACCTACCTACATCCCACTGTAACTTCCTTAAGTCCTCTTCACAACTTACTTTCCTACCTATCTTTGGGTCAACAGCAAACTTTGCAACCATTCCTTTGGTCCCTTCTTCCAAGTCATTGACATAACTTGTAAAAAGTTGAGGACCCAGCACTGATCCCTGTGGCACAGCACACGTCACATCCTGCCAGGCAGAAAAAAAAACATTTATGCTAACTCTCTGATTCCTGTTAACTAGCCAATCTTCTATCCATACCATTATGTTACCCCTGATATCACTTATTTTCTGCAATAACCTTTGATATGGCACTTGATCAAATGCCTTCTGGAAATCTAAGTACATCCACAAGTTCCCCTTTATCCACAGCACATGTGACTCCTTCAAAGAACTTCAATAAATTGTGTAAACATGGTTTATCTTTCGCATCATAGACTACCAAAGGTTGTAGGATAGTGATATACAGATGGGAGGGAGTTGCCTTGGGAGTCCTTAACATTGACCCCTTATCCTATGATGTCTAATGATATGTCAAACATGGTTAAGGGAACTTACTGCTGATAACCACCTAACACCCTTCCTGTAGTGACGAATTAGTATTTGTCCATGTTGAAGGTAACTTGGAAGAAACACTAAGGTATCAAAGGCACAGAATGTACTCTGGTTGGAGGATTTTAGTCCTCCTCACCAAGAGCACCTTGGTAGCAACACTACTGACTGAGCTAGCTGAGTTCTGAAGAAAATATCTGCCAGGCTGGGCTTGCAGCAGGTGGCGAGAGAACTAACAAGAGGGAAAAACCTGTTTGATCGTGCCCTGACCAATCTTTCTGCCGCAAATGCATCGGTCAATGCTGATATTGGTAGGAGTGACCACAACGCAGTCCTGATGGTGACAAAGTTTCATCTTCACAATGAGGATGTGATCCATGCTATGTGGCAGTACCTCTGTTTTAAATAGGATAAACTTAGAGCATACCCAGTAGCTTAGTACTGGGGGGTCATCCATGAGACAACGTGCACCATCAGCAGCCATGGAATTATGCTCAACCACAATCTGTTACCTCATGGCCCAGCATATCCCTTCATTCTAGTATTAGCAGCAAACCAGAGGACCATGCCTTTTTTAAACAAGGAGTGCAAGAATGCATGCTACAAGCAGCACCAGTCATACCTAAAAACAAGGTGCCATCTGATGAAGTTACAACTGCATAACTACAGCACCATATGCATGCTCAACAGCCGAAGCAGCATGTGATAGACAGAAATAAAAAGTGCTGGAAAAACTCAGCAGGTCTGACAGCATCTGTGAAGGGAAAGACAGAGTTAACGTTTTGAGTCCGTATGACACTTCTTCAGAGCTCAAGGGAAGTAGAAATGTGATAGACAGAGCTATCTGATTCCAAAACAAATGGATCAGGACAAAGGTCTACAATCCTGCCCGAACCAGTCATCCACAGGGGGGCACAATTAAATAGCTAACTGGAGGAGGAGGTTGCATGGATAACTCCATCTTTAATGAGGGGGGAGCCCAGCATGGCAGTGCAAAAGGCAAGTCTGAAGCATTTGCAACAATCTTAAGCTGGAAACGGGGAGTGGGTGATCCAGCTCTGCATGTTGCTGAGGTTCGCAACATCACAGAAGCCACTTTTCAGCCAACTGAATTCACTCCATGTGATGTGGAGAAATGTCTGTAGGCAGTGGACACAGCAATAACAACAGCAACTTATATTTACTTAGCATCCTTAACATGGTGGATCATCCCAAGGCACTTAACAGAAGCATAATAAAGTGATGTATGACAAGCCACATGAAGAGATATTGGTCAGATGGCCAGAACTTTGATCAAAGAGGTAGGTTTTAAGTGTCTTAAAGGAGGAAAGTGAAGTAAAGACACAGAGAGGTTTAAGGAGGGAATTCAAGAGCTTGGGACCAGGGCAATTAAAGGACAATCCAGGGCAAAGCAGCCCACTTGATTGGCAACGCATCTACAAACATTCACTTCCTCCGTCACCAAGGCTCCTTTGACAGCACCTTCCAAACCCATGACCACTACCATCTAGAAGAACAAGAGCAGCAGGTACATGGGAACACCACCACCTGCAAGTTCCCCTCCAAGTCACTCACCACCCTGACTTAGAAATATATCGGCCATTCCCTCACTGTCACTGGATCAAAATCCTGGAATTCCCTTCCTAACAGCACTGTGGGTGTACCTACATCACATGGACTGCAGCAGTTCAAGAATGCAGCTCACCACCACCTTCTCAAGGGCAAAGAGGGTTGGGCAATAGATGCATTTGTGACAGAAAGATTGTCAGGGCGTGATCAAATAGATTTTTCCCTCTTGTTAGTACCCTCATCGCCTGCCACAGGCCCAGAACTCAGCTAGCTTAGTCAGTTGTGGTGCTACCAAGGCACTCTTGGTGATAAGGACTAAGGTCCTTCATCCAGAGTACATTCTGTACCTTTGATACCTTAGTGTTTCTTCCAAGTAATCTTCAACATAGACAAATACTAATTCATCACTTTGGGGAGGGTGGGAGGGGTAATCAACAGTAAGATCCCTTAACCATGTTTGACACGATGCCATGAGACATCATGGGGTCTGGGGTCAATGTTAAGGGCTCCCAAGGAAACTCCCTCCGGACTGTATATCACTGTCCTACAACCTTTAGTAGGTCTATGCAGCCAGTGGATACTAATGGAGAACTCTGGGGCATTGGTCGTAAGTGGTTTCTTAAGAAACCCAAACTTACCTGCTCATCAGGAACAGAGGTTGGGAATTCCAAATCCTGACAATCTTTAAAGTTCCAGCACACATGCAGGCCAAGTGCAGGCTACACATTCGCAGTTTTTCATCTTCACATTCTTCTGATCCAGGACAAGCACTCCACGCTTGTGCATAGGGGAAAAAAAGGGTCAGGTGACAGGGTGCACAGCGCCATGACCAGCAAGGGCCAAGGTAGGGGACAAGGAAGAGGGGACATGGAGAGGACCATGAAGTGTCCAAGAGAAAAGGACAAGAGACATGGACACGGAGGGGTCCCAAAAAGAAATCCCAGGTAAGCAACAAAGACAGGGGACAGAAACAGGTCCCATTTAAAGCAAAAGAGCAGAGAAACAGGTTCTAATTAGAGAAAAGTGTTGCAGGGAGCAGACCTTAAGTGAAGTGGACTCAGGAGAAATTCAAGTAACCAAGAAGCCTGAAGATCCAAAACTATTGGGACAAATGTACCCCTTCAGAGCAGTGGTGTTCTGCTCGGCACAGCAGAAAAGCTGAAATTGTGCTTCTAAGTTGATGCCTGAGGGTACTCAGGAACCCAGGAGAAGGGAATCTCAGAAGGCAAGACTCAAATCCTGCGAGGTGGGTGTCTAAGATGGAGAGAGGTTTGGAGACAATTCCAAGGTGAGATCTTCAAAGGTGAAGATTTTAAACTGTGAGAGATGACGTTTCAGTAAGATTGGTTAACTCTCTGCATTCCAGATGTCTGAGTGAGTTATCGCGAGACCCATGGCATTTATTTTGGTCACATTTTGAATTTATTATGTAGTTTATTTGCTCATTCATGGGATGTGGGCACTGCTGGCTAAGCCAACACTTATCGCCCATTCCTAATTAACCTTGAGAAAGCGTTGGTGAGCTGCGTTCTTGAACCACTGCACTCCATATGGTGTAGGTAGATTCACAGTGCTGTTAAGAAGGGAGATCCAGGATTTTAATGCAGTGACAGTGAAGGAATGGCAATATATTTCCAAGTCAGGATGGTGAGTGGCTTGGAGGGCAACTTCCAGGCGGCGGTGTTCCCATCTACCTGCTGCCCCTGTCCTTCTAGACAGTAGTAGTCGTGGGTTTGCAAGTTGCTGCCTAACAAAGCTTGGTGAGTTCCTGCAGTGCAGATGGTACACACTGCTGCTACTGTGCGTCAGTGGTGGTAGGAGTGAATGTTTGTGGATGGGGTGCCAATTAGCCAGATTGCTTTGTCCTGGTTGGTATCAAGCTTCTTGAGTGTTGTTAGAGCATAATTCATCCAGTGAAGTGGAGAGTATTCCATTATACTCCTGAATTATGCATTGTGGATGGTAGACAGGCTTTGGGGAGTCAAGATGTGAGTTACTCAACGCATGATTCCTAGTCTCTGACCTGCTCTTGTGGCCGCAGTATTTATATGGCTAGTCTAGTCCAGTTTCTGGTCAAACTATTCCCCAGGATGTTGATAGTGGGGGATTCAGTGATGGTAATGCCATTGAATGTCAGGGGACAATGGTTGGATTCTCTCTTGTTGGAGATGGTGATTGCCTGGCATTTGTGTGGCATGAATAGTACTTGCCACTTCTCAGCCCAAGACTGGATATTGTTCAGGTCTTGTTGCATTTGGACATGGCCTGCTTCAGTATCTGAGGAGTCATGAATGATGCTGAACATTGTGCAATCACCAGTGAACATCCCCACATCTGACCTTATGCCAAAAGGAAGGTCATTTTGAAGCAGCTGAAGATGGCTGGGCCTAGGCTAGGACACTACCCTGAAGAACTCCTGCAGTGATTCCTGGAACTGAGGTGATTGACCTCCAACAGCCACAAACACCTTCCTTTGTGCTAGGTATGACTCCAACCAGCGGAGAGTTTTCCCCTGTTTCCCATTGATTCCAATTTGTCTCAGCCGTCTTGATGCCACACTTCGTCAAATGCTGCCTTGATGTCAAGGGCTGTCACACTCACCTCGCTTCTGGAGTTCAGCTCTTTTGTCCATGCTTGAACCAAGGCTGTAATGAGGCCAGGAGCTGTGTGATCCTGGCGGAACCGAAACTGAGCGTTAGTGAGCAGATTGTTGCTAAGCAAGTGCTGCATGATAGCACTGTTGATGACCCCCTTCCATTACTTTACTGTTGATCGAGAGTAGGCTGATGGACGGTAATTGCAGGGTTGGATTTGTCCTGCTTTCTGTGTACAGGACATACATGGGCAATTTTCCACATTGTTGGGTAGATGCCAGTGTTGTAGCTGTACTGGAGCAGCTTGGCTAGGGACATGACCAGTTCTGCAGCACAAGTCTTCAGTACTATTGCCAGAATGTTGTCAGGTCCTATAGCCTTTGCAGTGTCCAGTACTTTCAGCTGTTTCTTGATATCACGTGGAGTGAATCAAATTGGCTAAAGACTGGCATTTTTGATGCTGGGGACTTCCGGAGGAGGCCGAGATGGATTATCCACTTAGCAATTCTGGCTGAAGATTGTTGCGAATGCATCAGCCTTATATTTTGCACTGATGTGCTGGGCTCCTCCATCATTGAGGATGGGATATTTGTGGAGCCTCCTCCTCTCCAGTGAGTTCTTTAATTGTCCATCACCATTTACAAGGATGGACCACCAAATGGATCTGACAAGACTGCAGAGCTTAGATCTGATTCATTGGTTGTGGAATTGCTTAGCTTTGTTTATCACCTGCTGCTTATGCTGTTTGGCATGCAAGTAGTCCTGTGCTGTAGATTCACCGGGTTGATGCCTCGTTTTTAGGTAGTGTGATGTGTTCAAGCACAATTGGTTTGTTAATTCACATGCATCTCATACTTGTACTCTAGCATTCAGCATAAAATAGATAGTGTAACTTGTTTTAACTTTCTAACCTTGTAAAGTTAAATTTTGTTTATTCAGAATCCATGGATTCTTGTGGCTTTCTTCACTTAGCAAGTGTCTTGGATCTCAAACTTTGTCTACTTTAAACAAAACATTATTGGTCCCTAACTGGATCTCACCAACAACTTGGGGTCTGGCCTTTGACCATAACGGGCTTCAGACCTATAATACACAGAGCTCTCCACGGCTTGGCAATCCTTATCCCAGGGTCATGTTTGCAGATTAATCGAGTGAGATTCAATGCTATGATTAGTCAACAACACATTAGAATTGTAATGTGCAACTACCAGAACGGTACAAACTCATTTAGATGAACTGTTATCTTTTCTTGGCCAGCAGTTGCAATGAAACTAATTTGCATTTTCCATTCATCAGGCACTTATTCTGATTAGAGTTCTCAAACTCAGATCACAGGAACTGTTTCAATGTTTTTCTTCAAAAAAAGTTAAGATAGCTCAGAAAGCCTTTGAATTGTGCAAATTTGTGGTTTGTGTCTTCATCGTGTCAGAAGACACTCCTTTTCTAGTTTCCTTCACTGCTCCTCAGAAGGTCAGAGGAGGTCCCACTCTATTATACCACCATAGGTGCAGAATGATAGAGCATATCAGTCAAGTGGGTCGTCTGTTTCTGAAACTTTTTAAGCAATATAAATTAACATTAAGACTTTGCAGGCTTAATAAATTTTGCAAGTTTCAGGTCTGTACTAAGCATTCTCTCTCATGTTTAGGATCAATAATTTCTTACATAAATAGACCCTACCCCCTTGCAAGTATGACTCGGTCTCCACTGATCTCTCCCTCAGCACTCTCTCACCTTTCCTCGTCCCTCCCACTACCTTTCCCTTTCCTCTCTTCTCCCATGTTCACTTCAACAGCTGCCACAAATGGATTCCATTACATTCCACCAGCTGGCCATGCTTCATCTGAAAATTGCCAGTGCACAACGTCATAGAACACCAACTAGCAGATTCTGAAACAAAAACAAAAATAGCTGGAAAAAGTCTCAGTAGGTCTGACAGCATCTGTGGAGAGGAAGACAGAGTTAATGTTTTGAGTCCGTATGACTCTTCATTAGCAGATTCTGAAATTTGCCAACCGCATGTTATTTTCAGCAAGGGCATCCCATTCAAGAGGAAATAAAATATAAGCTTTAGAAGCAGTAATGGATAGAAACAGAAATGGCTTGATGAAAATTTTTCCATCTAAATCAATCAGTACACTATTAATGCTGGACTGCAATTATCAATGAACATCATAAGAAGTAATTTTCATTCAGTAACAAACTAATTCTTATGTCGTAACACTATTAAAGTAATACCAATTTAGCTTACCTATGGAGAATTTTCAAGATTGAAAATGGTTGAAATCCACTGCGATATATGATCACACGATTTTTGAGAAGGATTCAACAATGGAGTTGTTTACTGTGTTGAATTTGTGTATCAGTAACTTCAGGGTCAACTAAATCTGTGTAAGAACTGGAATGTTTGCCAAAAAATGATACATTTTAACAGAATTAATCACATTTTAAATGCGCTGTTTTTGCAGATTTGGTATTCAATCCTTTTAGCTCTCATGCTGTCTCATAACAGTTACGCCCTTTACCCAAGTACTTCTCTGTCGCACTGCTCTAAATGGTGGAAGAAAATGTGATCTCTCATACTTACTTGGCAATCATTTTAGAGACACTCCTATAAGCAGTGTTCTTCCAAACCTTCCTCACTTTTTCTTCATAAATGTCAATTGCCACTCCTGGAAATGGCCTTTTTTAATTTATTCTTTCACAGAATGTGGGCATTGCTGACAAGGTCAGCATTTATTACCCATCCCTAATTACCTTTGAGAAGGTGGTGGTGAGCCACCTTCTTGAACCGCTGCAGTCTATGTGGTGCAGATGCACCCACAGTGCCTTTAGGCAGTTCTGCAATTTTGACCCGGCGACAGTGAAGGAACGGTGATATAGTTCAAAGTCAGGATGATGTGCGGCTTGGAGGGGAACTTGCAGATGGTGGTATTCCTATGCATTTGCTGTCCTTGTCCTTCTAGGTGGCCTACACGATGATCTGTTACCTTGGTTTGCAAATTTAAACTTTCTTCCTAATTACTCTTTATTCTAATATTTAGGAAATTATAGCCATCATTCCCTGGCTGTTTAATCAATAGTGATAATCATATGCAGTAGTCATTATTTTATGGGTTTAATATTCAGCAAAATGTATAATAGTTATCATTACTTTGGATATTAGCGTTGAAGTTCAGGCTTTTACCTACAAGCTTTCCTTACACCTGCCACTTGATAATATTCACTGAAACCAAATATTCACAGAACACAATCTTACTAAGTACCCTATGAAAACAAAAATATGATTGTGCTATGGGGAGCCAGACAATGACAGGAAACAACAATAAAATTAGTAAAGTCATTAGAATAAAACATGTTGAATTGATTTCGGTCAAGATACTTTTCCTATCCAAACTGCAAGAATCTGGGGTAGACGTTTAAGAACAAGTGTTTCCAACAATCAAATAGTGAGGAATTATCACATGGCTTGACTACAAAGGAACAATATACGAAGATTTGACATATATGAAGATAGCCTATTACAAATCACAAAAGCTGGAAAAAAGTATTTGTCTCATTCAAATTAATAATTTGTCCATAAAGTTACCACAACAAATGTGTGTTACTCATCGGTTTAGTAGTAAAACATCATGTGGTGCACATCACAGTCACATGAACCCAACAAGGCAATTCAAGCTCACTTTCCAGCCTATGCTGACTTAATTTATTACAGTTGTAGTAGCAATGATAAAGGAAAGGAAAATGCTAGCCCGAGATTCACCTCTTGGTCATTATCAGGTGATACCCTAAAAAAAAAATGCATGTGCAGCTCAACTGAACTGATTCTGACATGACGATGATGTTCTGATAATCAAAATGCTTGCCCATATTCCCTGGATTCCAAAAAGAAACACTGTATGAATTACCACTGCGAGGATTTCCATTTTCTATAATTCATGATGTCTGTTTCCAGTAATTTTCTTTTCATCCCACAATTTTGGATAACTTGCCTCTACCCAGCAATGTGAAAAATTGCCCAATGAATGAATATTAATGAACCAAGGATATTAGTGAACCAGATGGCAATCAGCAATGGTTTCCTGGTCATCATCAGGTTTTTAATTCCAGGTTTTTATTGAATTCAGATTTCAGCATCTGCCATAGGGGATTTGAACCCAGGTTCCGCACAGCATTACCCTGGGTCTCTGGAATACTAGTCCAGTGACAATACCAAAATGCCACCACCTCCCTGCTTCTTGGCACTTATTTGAGTTCTGCCAGAACCATTTGATTGCAGGCCTTATTAAAACATTTATCCAAATACAGACATGAGTGAAGTGTAAATGTGGGGAATTGAGGATGGAGGTGAAAATGACTTTTCTTGATTGCAAGGCTGCTTTCAATCAAAGGAATCCTAGAAAACAGTTGTCGGTAATCAATAAAAAAAAATACTCTAGCAATGGTTGCGATACCAGGTGCACAAGAAGGTGGAAACATCACAACCCAGAGCATTTTTAGGGTAGCACCTTGGTCCAACCATCTTCAGGTGCATCAACATTACTTTCTCTCTAACATAAGGGCAGGACTGAGAATGTTTGAAAATGATTCTACGATTTTCAGTTTAATTCACAATTTCAAATAAAATGTATTATATTCCGATTGCATGTACATAGACTATTAAGTATAGCATGCTTGTTTAAATGTTCTAACTATTCAATGGTTGAGTGAAGAATATTGTGTTAATCTAATAGAGAACCAAACAGCTTTTGCTGATGAATGCATCCTTTGACCATGTGCACTTTCTAACTAGTCATAGCAGCAAAGGGAGGATTCCAGGAGGTCTCATTTTTCGTCATTTGCAGCATTCCTGATCATAGCATGTCTGATGTAAGTGATCTATATCCTCACATTGTGTGAAAGGTAAAAAGTAAGGTACTATGCTATTGGATATGTCACTATATAGGCATCAGTTATGAGTTAAACTTGTTCTCATCACCTAAAACGTCACCTGGAGGGAATATTTTGGTTCCTTATATGAATTGTTTAAATGAAGAGTCTTGAGACAAGATGTTAGGTTCGGAGATTAAGTATTTATCTAAACAGTATAGGATGTGGTATGTCTTGCACCTTATGAAATAGATGTTGAAAAGAAATGTATTGAAATGTCCATGGTACCTATTATTTTATGCATAATTTCAGTTAGCAGCTTGATTATTAATACTGTGTGACAAGAGTTGAACCATACGAGGCAGTAATACTCTGCATCAAAATAACACAAAACAAGCACACAATCTCTGTACATGCACGGCTGAACCAGCTAATTTGCTGAACAAGTTGTTTTTTGTTTTTATTTTCAGCTCTTAGCAAGGGTCACCCATTACATTCTTGAAACTGAATACTTTTAGACATTTACTGCAGATTATATAGAAAAGGTGTTGAAAATTACAAATAGTTAATGCCTGAGGGCTTGCTAACATTTCCCCCAGATTTCTGAAGAACCTGGAAAAAGCTAGCAGCAAGACATTGAGTAGCTGTCCTTCTATCTAGTCATCTGGGACAATAGTACAAATGGCAATATCTTTGCTAAAATTAAAAAGGATTTTTAACTTGCAATTGCAGGCTGCCTTGATACCACAAAGATCTGAATTAAATGGTAGTATCAGCAAAATCTACTCTAATACAGGCAAGCACTTGCTATGCAGAGATTACCTTTCAATCTCTCAGTCTTTTGTGGTAAACTGCTCACAGAAAGCCAGCCAGCATGTGACTCCTAAAGGAAGAATACATGCATATTGTGTTTGGAGTCTAAGGCCTAATCAATAGGGAATTTAGCAGCTGATAAACTTTTGCAATTAGCTGAAAATTTGTCAGAGATGATCCATTTTCCAAGGTTTTTTGATGATGGGCAAAATTACTGAGAATATTTGCTGATGAGGTTGCCCTTGCCAATGCTTCAATGCTTAGTAGTTATCACATATATCACAGAAATGTGATGGCACTGTACCCCAGTCCAATAAACAAGTTATTATTTTGGCCTTCAGCAGGGTCTGGACAATATCCAGAGTTGGTCTGACAATTGCCAGGTAACTTATGCCACAAAAGCCTCTGGAAATAATTATTACAGGCAAGAAGGAACAACCTCCTCTGCCTGACCTCCAGGGACACCATCACAACTGAATCACCAAACATCAACATCTTGGGTCACCAATGAGAAGCCGGACCAGCCAGACCACTCTGTGGCTAGGAAAGCATGATGGAGGCAAGTAATCTGCAATGAGTGGCTTATCTTCAAAATTTTCCCAACATCACAAAGCTCAAGACAGAAAACTGCCTCAATGGGTATAGCTACAACATTCAAGAGGTTTGACAACATCCAGGACAAAGTAAATATTGTGTGTGAAAGTATGGCTGTCAATTGTCCAAAGAGAGATCTGACAAACAGAAATAAGATGAACGAACAGTCAATCTCTTTTTTGTGGCGGGGCAGAATGAAAAATGTCAGCATGGGAACTGGGAAAGCTCGCTGCTCCTCTTCCAATACCACCAAAGATGTTTAACATCCAACAGAATCATGGTAAAAGATAAGTTGGATTTCAGGCTCATCCAAGTGACAGTATCTCTAACAAAACCTAGCAAAGGATATGGCTGAAGCAATTGCCATAATCTTCAGCCTGAAGTGCCAAGTAGATGATCCATCTCGGCCTCCTCCAGAAGTCCCCAGCATCATAGATGCCAGTCTTCAGCCAATTCAATTCACTCCACGTGATATCAACAAACAGCTGATGGCACTGGATAGTGATAATATTCTGGCAATAGTGCCGAAGTCTTGTGCTTCAAAAGGTGTTGCGCCCCCAGCCAAGCTGTCCAGTGCAGCTACAACACTGCCATCTACCCGGCTATGTGGGAAATTGCCCAGGTATGTGCAATACACAAAAAGCAAGACAAATCCAACCTGGCCAATTACCGCCCCATCATTCTACTCTCCATCATCAATAAAGTACTGGAAGGGGTCATCAGCAGTGCTATCAAGTGGCACTTGCCGAGCAATAATCTGCTCACTGACACCCAGTTTGGGTTCCGCCAGGGCCACTCAGTTCATTACAGCCTTGATTCAAACATGGACAGAAGAGCTGAACTCCCAAGACAAGGTGAGAGTGACTGCCCTTGACATCAAGGCCGCATTTGACCGAGTGTGGCATCAAGGGGCCCAAGCAAAACTGGAGTCAATGTAAATCAAGGGGAAAACTCTCCACTGGTTGGAGTCATATCTACCACAAAGGAAGATGGTTGTGGTTGTTAGATGTCAGTCATCTCAGTTCCAGAACTTCACTGCAGGAGTTCTTCAGGGTGGTGTCCTCGGTCCAACCATCTTCAGCTGCTTCATCAATGACCTCCCTTCCATCATAAGGTCAGAACTGGGGATATTCGCTGATGATTGCACAGACGTGGGGATGTTCGCTGATGATTACATAATGTTCAGCATCATTCACGACTCCTCAGATACTGAAGCAATCCATGCCCAAATACAGCAGGACCGGAACAATATCCAGACATGGGCTGACAAGTGGCAAGTAACATTCACACCAAACAAGTGCCAGGCAACAAGAAAGAATCTACCATCATGGAATCCCCTACTATCAACATCCTGGGGGTTACCATTGACCAGAAGCTGAACTGGACTAACCATATAGATACTGTGGCTCCAAGAGCAGATCAGAGACTAGGAAACATGCAATGAGTAACTCACCTCCTGGCTCCCCAAAGCCTGTCCATCATTTACAAGGCACAAGTCAGGAGTATGATGGAATACTTCCCAGTTGCCTGGATGAGTGCAGCTCCCACAACACTCAAGAAGCTTGACACCACCCAGGGCAAAGCAGCCCTCTTGATCGGCACCACATCCACAAACATTCACTCCCTCCACAACTGATGCACAGTAGCAGCAGCGTTTACCATCTACAAGATGCACTGCAGGAATTCACCAAGATTCCTTGGATAGCACTTTCCAAACCCATGACCATTTCCATCTAGAAGGACAAGGGCAGCAGGTACATGGGAACACCACCACCTGGAAGTTCCCCTCCAAGTCAATCACCATCTTGACTTGGAAATATATAGCCATTCCTTCACTGTTGCTGGGTCAAAATCCTGGAACTCCATCCCTAACAGCACTATGGGTGTACCTAAAGCACATGAACTTCAGCAGTTCAAGAAAGCAGCTCATCACTATCTTCTCAAGGGCAACTGGGGATGGGCACTAAATGCTGGCCCAGTCAGTGAAGCCCAAATGCCATGAATAAATAGGGGCAGAAGGAACATAGGCATATGTGCACAAATCATTGAAGATGGCAGGGCAAGTTTTCCAATTCTAAAATCATCTATGTTCTTCAAGTGTGTGAAGCCAAACAGCCAGAAAATATGTCTTTATTACCAAGAGTGTCACTAGTTAATCTATTCTCAAGGCCTGGGGTTGTGGAAGTGACATCCATAGGTTAAACAGATAACGCCCGTCTCAGCCAGATGAAACTATTGGATTTCTTTACTATATAGGAAATAATCAGAAAACGTAACTGTTTCAAGGACTATTTTTATTTTTACCCTTGTGCACAGGAGGTGGACAGTGATGCTCATAGTTAGAAGGGGGCAGGTAACAAAGCAAATTCATGTGAATCATCATAGAAATTAAAGGGAAAATTTTACATTTAAAACTAGAGAGACCATCCTTCTCCATGAGCAAGAAACCAGGTGAGGATACTCCAGTATATTAAAAAGGGACTCCCCTGAAGGCTCATATTTTAACCAGTGAGCAGCACCACATGCAAGCCTAAAGGTTCAAAGTTGAGTTACTGACCTATTCAACAGAAATATCTAAGAAAAATTTAAAACTAGTTCTTGGGGCAGGTACAGCACGGCTTCTCATAAATCAATGTTCTCTAACAATGTAAGAAAGGTTCCAGGGATGAGGTACTTCAGTTACATGGATCGATTGGTAAACTGGAGTCGTCTCATTAGAGAGGAAATTTGATAGAGGTGTTCAAAGTCATGATGTGTCTAGATAGAGTAGTTAGGGAGAAACTGTTCCCATTAGCAGAAGGGTTGAGAAGCAGAGAACACTGATTAAAGGTGAATGGAAAAAGTACCAACGACAACTTGAGGAAAAACGTTTTTTATGCAGCGTGTGGTTGAGATTTGGAAAGTATAGATTCAATTGTGGTTTTGAAAAGGAAATTGGATAAGCACCTGAAAAGAAAAAAAATGCAGGTATAAGGAAAGGGCAGGGGAGTGGGATGAACTGAGTTGCTCTCTGCAGACAGCCACATGGTGGGCTGAATGTCTTTTTCCATGTTGTAATCATTCTATGATTGTAGATAGATCCCAGTTTTCAGGAAACAATGCAAGACATCCTTATCAGTGATTATCCAAGATAGTCATTACACGATCATCCCTTCAGAGTGAGGTATTTTGCCTCCAGCTTCCTCCAACCATATTTTCTCCCCTCTACTGCAGAATATGCAGAATTTTAGTGTTATGTCATTCCATGGGCAATGGTTGACTTTCAGTATGTCACTCATCTGACTAATATTCATGTGAACTTGGACCATATTGGAAATGGCAGACAACACAGTCTAGTCCAAACAGTCCCTCACAGGACATCCCATCGATACACATTCCAAAATGGAGTGCTGTGTTTGGCTGCAGTAGAGAGATTCAGTTGGATATTGGTGACTGAGGGAGTTTAAGGGTTTAATTAAGGATTACATTCTATTTGAAGTCTAGTCTTTCTTAATTTAGCAATTAACTAAAAGTTGCTGTTAGGGTTGGAAGGTTGAGTCTTAGTCCAGCCTTAAAACAAGGCTCATACAGGCTCTACTTGCAATTAGTTAATTAGAAAACTGGCTTGATCAGGTTTTCAGAGGCAAGGTTCAGGGAGTATAGAAGTAGGCTATCTTATAGTGCTGAATTTTTCTGCACTGGAATGCTGTGTTTGGCTGCAACAGAGAGCTTAAGTTAGAGATTGGTGACTGAGGGAGTTTTACAGTTAAAAACAGCAAGAGGAGAGCCAGAATTTTCACAGTTTAAAACAGCGAGAGGAAAGCTAGTATTTTCACAGTTTAAAACAGTGAGAGGAGAGCCGGGAGCATGTGGAGAGCAGATCTGAATGAGAAGGGCAGCAGCTGCAGGAGATAAAACCCAGCATTTCTAACTATCAGAGCCAGTGTGTGACATCACAGGAAAACAGGTACGTGATTGGTGGCTATCTCTTCAGTGTCTCTTTTGATTGGCCAAATGGTTTAAATCAGGAGATGCTATTAAAGCTGAAGAGCACAGTTAAGAAATTTACTTTTAAAATATTTAACATCCAAATTAATTAATTAAATAGAATAGAGATGTCTGGGCAGAGATGCATTGCAGCTGTAGCATGTGGGAGCTGGTGGATGCCAATGCGAACCATGGTGACCACATCTACAGCAAGTGTTGGCTCCTCAAGGAACTTCGGCTCAGAGTCGATGAGCTGGAGTCAGAGCTGCAGACACTGAGACGCATCAGGGAATGGGAGAGTTACTGTGTTTCAGGAGGCAGTCACATCCCTTAGGTTAATTACATCAAATTTGTTCTGTGGTCAGGGACAGGAGAGTGTGACTGAAAGTGATGCAGGTGTGGGGATCCAGAATTTAGCTTTGGAGGAGACTCAGCCAGTGCCATTGTCCAATAGGTACGAGGTTCTTGCTCCCAGTGTGGATGAGGGTACAGGCTGCAGGGAGAATGTGTGAACTGATCACAGCACCATGTTACAGAGAGGGGGGAGAAAAGAGAAATATAGTAGAAACAGGGGATAGCATAGTTAGGGGAATAAATACTGTTCTCTGCAGCAATGACAGAGAGTCCCGAAGGCTGTGGTGCCAATGTTAAGGACATCTCTTCTGAGCTGGAGAGGAACTTGAAGTGGGAGGGGAAGGATCCAGTTGTAGTGATCCACCTGGGTACCAACAGTATAGTTAGGACTAGGAAAGAGTTTCTGCTGAGGGACTACGAGCAGCTCGGGGCTAAATTAAAAAGCAAAACCACAAAGGTAGTAATCTATGGATTACTACCTGAGCCACGTGCAAATTGGCATAGATAAATAAAATTAGAGAGGAAAATGCATGGCTGAAAGATTGGTGTGGGAGAAATGGGTTCTGATTCATGGGGCACTGGCACCAGTACTGGGGAAGGAGGGAGCTGTTCCGTTGGGACAGGCTTCATTTGAACCATGCTGGCACCAGTGTCCTGGCGAATTGTATAACTAGGGTTGTAAATGAGAATTTAAATGAATTAGTGAGGGGGGAGGGTTCAACGGAAGGGAAGTTTAGAAAATCAAAAACAAATAAGAGAGCAAAGGTAGAGAGATGGCAGTGAAACAATAATCAAAGTGTGACAGGAAGGGGCAAAAAATATAAGCAGAAGAGTGCAGCAGAAATTAGAACCAAAATTAGTAATAATGGTAAAAAGTCAAAGCTTAAGCTTCTTTATTTGAATGCACCTAGTATTTGTAACAAGAAAGGTGAGTTGACAGCACAAATTGAAATAGATGGACACAACTTGATAGCTATTACAGAGACGTGGTTGCAGGGTGACCAAGACTGGAAACTCAATATTCAAGGCTTCGACGTTCCAGAAAAGTAGTCAAATAGGAAAAGGAGGTGGAATAGCTTTGTTGATAAAGGAAGGTCTCAGTGTGGTGGTGAGTAGTGATATAGGTGCAATAGATCATGATGTGGAATCAGTTTGGGTGGAAATAAGGAATAGCAAGGCAAAAAGGTCATGGGTGGGAGTCATCTATAGGCCCCCAAAGAGTTGCCTCACTGTAGGGCAAATTAACTTGGGAAATAGTGGAGACTTATAAGAAGGGCGCTACCATTGTCATGGGTGATTTTAATCTGTATATTGACTGGACAAATTAGATTTGCAGGGGTAACATGGAAGACGAATTTGTACAATGCATCAGTTGTTTTTTAGAGCAATACATTGCAGAACCTACCTGGGAACAGACTATTTTAGGTCTAGTAATGTGTAATGAGCTAGGGTTAATAAGAGATATCGTAGTAAAGGATCCTCTAGGGGGTAGTGGTCACAACATGATAGAATTTCAAATTCAGTTTGAGGGCAAGCAAGATCTCAAACCAGTGTCCTCAACTTAAATAAGGGCAATTACAGAGGTATGAAGAAAGAATTGTATAAAGCAGATGGGAAAATAGACTAAGGGGAAGGTTAGTGGATGAGCAGTGGCAGGCAATTAAGCTGATATTTCACAACACTCAGCAAAAATTTATCCCGGTCAAAAAGGACTCGATGAGAAGGATGAACCACCCGTGCTTAACAAAGGCGGTCAAGGAGAGTATCCAATCAAACATTGAGGCATACAAAGCAGCGAAAACTAGTGGTAGGCCAGAGGATACGGAATTTTTTTAGGAACCAGCAGTGGATAACTAAAAAGCTAATAAAGTGGGAGAAAATTTATTGCGAAAGTAAATTGACAAGAAATATAAAAACAAACAGCAAGAGCTTCTATGGGTATATAAAAAGAGAGTAGTTAAAGTGAGTGTGGCACCCTTGAAGGACGCAACTGGAGAATTGATAATGGGGAATAGGGCATTTCCTTTTTCTATCTTTCTCACCTCATAGGAATTGCTACTTGCTCTACCACAGGGAAAGGAGCTAGCTGTTTGGTAAGTATCTGGTAAGTGATAAGTTCTATTCTATCCCTAAGGTTTAAAATAGTACACAGATTGGTGATAAAATTAATAAAGTATAAGAAAGCAAAATAAATAAGTGATTCATTTAATTAAGTAAATTATTTACAACATTCAGAACAGCAGCTCAGGTGATGTGTCAAGACTTTAGCATGTGGGATCTCCTGGATAACATTGTGATCTAGGACAAACTGATTTGCAGTAATTATTTGCTGCTTGAGGAACTTCAACTCAGAGTCATTGAGCCTGGAGGTGGAGTTTCAGACTCTGCAACACTTCAGGGAGGGAGAGAGTTACCTAGATGTTCTGTACTAGGGGGCAGTCACACCACTTAGGATAGGGTCTTCGATTTGGTCAGTGGTCAGTGACAGGAGGGGGTGATTGTGAATGAGGCAGGTAAGGGGACCCAGAGGGCAGGAGTGCAGGTTTTCCATTAGGTTTGAGGTTCTCTCTGCTTCTTTGGATGGGAGCAGAGGCTGTAGGGTAGATCAGCAAACTGACCATGGCACCGTCATACAGGTAGCCATCCAAGTGGCGGGAGCAAAAGGACCGTAGTGGTCATAGGGGACAGTATAGAGAGGGGGAACTGATTTGCTCTCTGCAGCAAAGAGCGAGAGTTGTGTTGCCTGCCCGGTCTAGGGCTCAGGACTGGAGAGGAACTTGCAGTGGGGAGGGGGGAGGGGAGAGGGATCCAGTGGTTGTGGTCCATGTAGGTACATAGGCAGAATGAAGGAGGCATAATCAGTATGAGGAGCTACACACCAAATTAAGCAGAACCTCAATGGTAATTATTTTTTTGGATTATTACCTGAGCCAAGTGCAAATTGGCATAAGACCAATAAGATTAGAGAAATGAATGCATGGCTCAAAGACTGGTGTGGGAGAAGTGGGTTCCATATTGTGGGGCACTGGCACCAGTATTGGGGAAAGTGGGATCTGCACCACTGGGATTGTCTATACCTCAACGGTGCTGGAGTTGGTGCCCTTGTGAGCCACATAACTAGGGAAATAGAGAGGGTTTTAAACTGAACAGTGGGGGCAAGGGACAAAGATGTGGTAAACCAAACAGTAGAGACAAGGCAAGAGAAAAAGGTATTAATATGGGAAATGATAAACAGACCATGACAGGAAAGGATAGAAAGTACAAATCAAAGAGTAAATCAGCAGATAAGGCTAGACACTATGAAAATAATACAAGGACAAAGCTAAAGGTTCTGTATCTAAATACACGTTGGATTCAAAACAAAACAGGTGAACTGCTAGCTCAAATAGAAATAAATAAGTGCGATCTGATAGCCATTACAGAAACATGGCTACAGGATGGCATAGACTGGGACCCGAATATTGAAGCGAACATGACATTTAGGAAGTTAGGAAAAGGTGGAGTGATGGCTCTGTTAATTAATGCTGGTATTAGTACATTAGAGAGAGTTGACCCATGTTCAGGAAACCAGGATGCAGAAGCAGTTTGGGTTGAGATGAGAAATGATAAAGGCAAGAAATCACTTGTGGGAGTGGTGTAAGGGCCCTCTAATTGTAAATACACGGTAAGAAAGAGCATATAAGAGATAATGGGAACTTATTAGAAAGTTACAGCAATAACCATCGGGGATTTTAATCTACATATGGACCGGAACAATCAATGGGCAAAGGTATGGTAGATAAGGAGCTCATAGAATGTTTTCGGGCTAGTATCTTCGAGCAGCACGTTCTGGAGCCAACCAGAGAGCAGGCTATACTGGACCTGGTATTGAGCAACGAAATAGGATTAATTGATAAACTCATTGTGAAGGCACCCTTAGGAAGCAGTGATCATAATATGATTGAATTTTACATTCATTTTGAGGGAGAAACAAATGCGTCCAAGACTAATATTTTAAACTTAAATAATGGCAATTATGTGGGCATGAAAGCAGGACTAGCTAAAGCGAACAGGCAAATGAGGTTAAGGGATAGGTCAATATAGGTTCAGTGGCAGGCATTTAAGGGATGTTTCAGAATATGTACATTCCAATGAGAAAGGAAAACTCCAAGGAGAGGGCCCATCATCCATGGTTAACTAAAAATGTTAAAGACAATATTAAACTGAAAGAGAAAGCTTATAATTATGCAAAGATGGGTGGCAGGTCAGAAGATTGGAAAGAAAATAAAAAACAGCAAAGAATGACAGAAAGATTAATAAGTAGGGGAAAATTAGAGTACGAGAGAAAGCTAGCTAGTAATATAAAGATGGATAGTCAGAGTTTCTATAGGTATTTAAATAAGAAAAGATTTAAGAAAGTGAGCATTGGTCCTGTAGAAAGTGCGGATGAAGTAAACAGGTATTTTGCTTCAGTCTTCATGATACAAGGATTGAAGTAACATCCTGGAAATAGCTGCAAATCAAAAAACGGAAAGGAGGTAGGAACTCATAAAAATTATGAAGTGGAAGGGAAGTGGCGTTGAGCAAATTCTTGGGCCTGTGGGCTGACAAATCCCCAAGTCCAGATGGACTTCATCCTAAGGTGTTAAAATAAGTGGCTAGTAAGATAGTTGATGTACTGGTTTTAATTTTCCAAAATTCCCTAGATTTGCGGAAGGTTCCATTGGATTGGAAAATAGCAAATATAACTCCTGTATTCAAAAAGGGAGGGAGACAGAAAGCAGGAAACTATACGCCAGTTAGCCTAACACCTGTCATAGGGAACATGTTAGAAACTATTATTAAAGATGTTATAGCAGAGCACTTAGAAAAATTCAAGGCAATCAGGCAGATTCAACATGCTTTTGTGAAAGGAAAATCACATTTAACCAATTTATTGGAGTTCTTTGAAGGAGTCACATGTGCTGTGGATAAAGGGGAACCGGTGGATGTACAGTACATAGATTTCCAGAAGGCATTTCTTAAAGTGCCACATCAAAGGTTGTTGCGGAAAGTAAAAGCTCATGGTATGGGGGTAACATGTTGCCATGGATGGAAGATTGGCTAGCTAACAGGAAGCAGAGAGTTGGCATAAATGGGTCTTTTTCTGGTTGTCAGGATGTGACGAGTTGTGTGCCACAGGAATCAGTGCTGGGGCCTCAAACTTTTACAATTTATATAAATGACTTGGATGAAGGCACCGAAGGAATGGTTGCTAAATTTGCTGTTGACACAAAGATAGGTAGGTTAGTAAGTTGTGAAGAGGACATAGGAGGCTACAAAGTGATATAGATAGGTCAAGTGACTGGACAAAGATCTCGATAATGGAATATAATGTGGGCAAATGTGAAATAGTTCATTTTGGCAGGTAGGATAAAAAAAGCTTATTACCTAATTGGTGAGAGGTTGCAAAGCTCTGAGATTGAGAGAGATCTGGGTGTCCTAGTGCATGAATCACAAAAGGCTACTATGCAGGTACAGCAAGTAATTAGCAAAGCTAATAGAATGTTACTGTTTAACATAAGGGGAATTTATTACAAAAGTAGGGAGGTTATGTTCAGTTGTGCAGGGCACTGGTGAGACCACATCTGGAGTATTGTGTACAGTACTGGTCTTCGTTATTTAAGGAAGGATGTAAATGCATTGGAAGTTCAGGGAAGGTTTACTAATATCAGGAATGGGCGGGTTGTCTTATCAGGAAAGGTTGGGCAGATTAGGCTCGTATCCACTGGAATTGAGAAGAGTAAGAAGCGACTTGATTGAAACCTTTAAGATCCTACAGGGTCTTAACAGGGTGGATGTGGAGAGGATGTTTCCTCTTGTGGGACAATCTGGAACTAGGGGGTCACTGTTTAAAAATAAGTATCGCTCATTTTAGACAGATGAGAAACTTTTTCACTTAAAGGGTATAGTGTCTTTGGAACACTCTTCACCAAAAGGCAGTGGAAGCAGAGTCTTTGAATATTTTTAAGGCAGAGCTGGATAGATTCTTGATTAACAAGGGTGTGAAATATTATTGGCGGTAGGCAGGTATGTGGGGTTGAGGTTACAACCAGATCAGCCATGATATTATTAAATGGCGGAGCAGGCTTGAGGGGCCGAGTGGCCTATTCCTGCTCCTAATTTGTATGTTCATATTTGGAGCCACGAATGTGAAGCTTGTTCTGACCAAAGAGGAAGGAACCTGCATTAATCAGCCAGGCTGGCCACACTGAAAAGAATCCAACCAACAGGAAAAGAAAAGTAACTGAAAATTGGGGGCAGCAGAAATTATTGAATTGAAGCAGCACCAGTGACAGTCAGGCCAAACCAAAGATCATAGCAGTAGAAAGTGAAGGCCAGACCAAGAGATGGAGGACAGTAGGCAGATAGATCAGAAACAGACCAGCACAAGCTAAACCTGTTATAAAATGAAGGACAGCCAAAATAAATGCAGCAAATAGCCAGCCAATCACTGGCTACAGCCCATGTCAATCTATTATCTGCACTTACAATTGGTTGGACCTAGCGGCAGTCATTCATTTACCACTAAGCCCATCTATTATTGTCAGGTACATTGCTTGGCTGCAATTCTGTCGTTCAAAGATTCCAGGTAGACCAGGTTTCTCTTGCCTCCGATAAGCTGTGGTTCTAGAGAACCTGCAGCCAGAACCCGTCCTAGGCTACTCACTGGAAGAGCAGATGTTGTTTGTCCTTGTCCATTCCACATTATGTTTGCTGAAAAATACTAGGAAATTGAAGACTATGTTTGTTGTCTGTAACTCAAGACAGAGAAAAAGAAAGGATTGCATTTATATTGTGCTTTTCATGACTGCCGGATGTTTCGAAGCACTTTGCAACAAAGAATTGGCTCCAGCAAATGCTCACAAACAGCAATATGATACGGGCCAGATGATCTGTTTCTGTGATGTTGATTGAGTGATAAATAACGGCCAATGCACTGGATATAATACATTGGATGTAACTCGCTTACTCCTCTTCGAGATCATGTCACAGGACCTCTACCCAAGAAGGCAGACAGAACCTTGTTTTAATGTCTCAAATAAGGCACCCCAGACAGGACAGTGTGGCACTCCCTCAGTATAATACAGGAAATGTCAGGCTTGAGACTTCACTTCAAGACAGCATCCTGAAGGGGCTTAGCTATGGCAGAATTTAAACATGAGGATCAGAATTTTAAATTGGGAGGCATCATTAGGAGACCAGGAGCCAATATAGATCAGCAAACACAGGGGTAATGGATGAGTGGGATTGGTGTAGGTTAGGATAACAGTAATAGAGTTTTCATTGAGCTAAAGTTTATGGAGGGTGGAAAATTGGAGACTGGCCAGGAGGAGTAGTCAAGTTTGAGGATGACATTCTGCAGCGGGTGGAACCACTTAGGGGTGCTAGCTTTCTTCAGAAGTGGGAGAGTGTGAGCAATATTTTAAATTATATCTATAACAATTACAACGGTAGACACACCACAGTTCCTTAACTTGGGAAAAATAAATTACACAGAATTTAGCAAGCTTACCCAGATTTTCTGCAAAACAAGTGGTTCTGCTTAGGCCATACACACAGTGTAAAAGTGAACAAGAAAGCTGGTACATAAGTTTTTGTGTTCTCCTCTATTGCAAGCTCAGCATTCTTCTCTTAACCAAACTGTTGCCACGACTTCCTTCTATTTCAGAAACAATGACCACCTCCTAGCAACACAGTACAGGAGTAGGCCATTCAGCCTGTCGAGCTGCTCTGCCATTCAATTAGATCATGGCTGATCACCTATTTCCATATCCCTTGATGTCATTAGTCTCCAAAAACTATCTATTTCTCTCCTTCCCTATCTTTATCGTTGCTACCAAAAACCTAACATTGAACACCTTGAGATTCAAATTATCTAATACGCTATAGCCCTTGCTGGCCTCTTCAACTACATTGAGACCCAAAGCCTCTGCCATCATTTCCTAATTTTAACAACTGCATGAACTCTTTGAATTTACAATACCACGTTGATTTTTCAAATATCTCCATAACCTTACCACCTTATCTTGAATAATCCCCTCCATATGGAACGCCAGTTTATTTCTTCTTCCTTGTTTTCTTAGCCCTCTCTTCAGTCTCCTCCATTCTCACCTCCAACAACAGTGCAAGAAGCTAATGGTGTTATTTGTCATAAAGATTAAGATGATTTGATTATCTGCCTCTGCTGCTTTCCTCCCTTCCAGCTGCCAACCCAGCCAAACTAGTTAAATCTCCCCCTGGCCTCGCCCCAACCTCACATCTTTCTCCAGTTTCTTTCCTTTCTCCCCTCTTCCTCTCTCCAAGCTCATGTTATCCATGAGACCACCTCCTGCTCCCACAACCCTATTCCCACTAAGCTGCTGACTCTTCCTGGACTTCATGTTAGCTGACATTGTTAACTGTTCTTTCTCTTTAGATTCTGCCCCTTTTTCCTTGAAATCTGTCATTATTACCACTATCCTCAAAAAACCCTTGACCCCATGATCCTTGCAAATGCCTCCAACACCTCTGCACTATCATCCAAATAGGTGGAACTGCACTCACCGGTTCTAATCATAGCCAGAGTATTACTTACTATAGCTTCACCTCCCGCTCTCACACCATTACTTCTAATATTTCCAAGTATCTTTCCTTGGCTTCTTCCCATTTCTTATCTACATACTGCATCTAAAAGTGCTAGTTTTCACACAGATGAGCTCTACTTCACCAGCAGTTCTCTCTCCTCCACTGCTGCTAAATTAGTGGACAACTTATCCAATATCCAGTATTGAATAGGCAGAAATTTCCTCTAACTAAACACTAGGAAGACTGAAGCCATTCTCTTCAGTTCCTGCTTCAAGCTCCATTTCCTGGCTACCTTATTTCCTCAGCTTATTTTATAAAATTGTTTTAAATGTTTAACCTTTGGTTACTAACCCCTCTGCAACTGGAATGTTTCTCCTCATTTACTCTATTAAAATCATTCCTGATTTTGAATACCACTAGCAAATCTCCTAAATTTCTCTGTTCCAAACAGGACGCCACTCTGATTTCTCCAAAGAACTGAAGTCCTCATTACTGATACCAATCAAATAAATCCCTTCTCCATCAGGCCTAGACATTATTCCTCAGCTGTGCTGCCCAGAGTTGCTTTGCATGAGGACAAATCAGAGTTTCATAAAGGTTTAACATTACTTATTTACTTTTTCTATGCCACTATTAATAAAGCTTAAAGATCCCATAAGCTTTTGTAACAGCCTTCTGAACTTGTCCTGCCACCTTCAAGAATTTATGTGCAGTTATTCCCAGGTCTTTACATTCCTGCACCCCTTTAAAATCACACTGTTTAGTTCATATTGCACCTCCTTATTCTTCCTAGGTCTCAAAATGTCTCACTCTGAATTAAATTTTATTTGCCCATTTCACAGTGTTTGTCCCAGTGTTCCTTCTGGTGTCGTTGCTATATTTCTAAGTTTCATGCCAACTGTCAAACTACAAAATTATGCTTTTTCTAGCCAAGTCCAGATCATTACTACATGAGAAAGAGCAGTGGTGCGAATACCTACCCATGGAGAACACCACTGAATACTTCCTTTCTGTCTCAAAAACAACTATTTTCACAACTCTGTTTCAGTACCTTAACCAATTTTATATCCATCTCTCTAGTCTGTTTCTTCTTGTGAGCTTTAATTTTAACAAGTCTATTACATCATACTTTACAAATGTCTTTTGAAAGCTAATTTACACTGTATGAACCAGACTATCCTCAGCAACCCCTCCACTACTTCATCTATTTTTATCCTATCCAGTACCATTACAACATCCTCCTTTACTGCTGCATTGGCAGCAACCACTTCTCCAGTCTTGACTAAACCAAAAACACTTGCTATCAGGAAGGAAAGAAATTATTTGAATGTGTGTAACACCTTCCACGTCTTCAGGATGTCCCAAAACACTAAATACCAACAAAAATACTTAAGTGTAGTCACCACAGTAGGCAATTCGTACCTAGCAACATCCCACATACATTAATGAGACAAGTGACCAAAATTTAATAGGATATTGCCAGTTGAGGGATAAATGTTGACCAAAACTTCCCAGTGGATCATCTCATCGAAAGATCTAAGTGCTGAATTTCCTCAATATTGCCTGAACCCCCAACCTCCTGACTCACACGCAAGAGTGCTACTGCTAAGCCAAAGTTCACAACAGCAGAAAGTTAACTAAATACTAATAGACAAAATTCAATAACCATTGATGTTTGCAGTTGTGAGCAGCAGATATGTAATCTCTGCGCTTCGTAACTTTTAAAAAGGACTTTCAAAAAGTTTCTCTTTCTATGCATTTTCTCACAAATTGTTCTTTCCTGAAGGGGCAGTTCCTTGAGTGCCAGTGTTCATGAAACAGTAGCCCACAAGTCAGCATTGTTAGCAAATACTGGAAGAGTATGAATCACTAACTTTAAACTGGAGGTGCACGAGTCAGTATCAGGGGAACACCGCCAGCCAGCGCCTCAGGAATAAGGAGGGAGTATGAATTAATTCCTTCAGGATAGATTTGAGGGGGGCGGTAGAAAGGAAACAGCAACAATCAGCATATTCCAATTGAAGGGAAATGAGTCAGCATCTTTACACAGTTACAGTATAAATATTGGCAACAAAACATACCAGCCAGTTTGATTAATTCTGAACAATTTAGTTAGAATTTTCTTTCTTTTACCACATATTTACAATTGCTTTAAAATTTAATGTTCCTCCAAACTCCCCTCAGGTTTGCTGCTCCACCTACAAAAAGAATTGTGAAGGAGAAATACAACCACACACCACTGAAAGATTTTCTAGTTCCAACAAGAAGCTGATTATAAAGGTGTGATTGACAGTATTTGCAGATGGGAAGTTCTCTGCTGCTTTCCAAATTAAATCAAATTTATTCACCTTCCACTCAAATCATCCGGCAATGAGATCATTCTTCCATACACTGTTGTGCAATTTCTTCCTCAAATATCAATTTCTACTGTGCATAGCATTTCCACTGTCTGTGCTGTTCATTCTGTACAATCTCCCACACTTGTTTAGTCAACTCACTTCAATGGAATACCTGAAGAGAGCTATAATTTTTCTGAATGTATCTGGCATTTTGTTAATGGAGTCTGAAGTTGCAGGATGGTGTCTAAATTCCATTAAAAATTCTTCCTGCCACATACAAGCACATAAATGCCTAGTCAGTCACCTCACTAACTGCGTTTCTGCTTTTCCCTTTCACCCCAAAAACAGTAGTTGTAATCTTTAAGTTCTGCTGACTGAAGAGAATACTCAGAAATATCCCGTCTTCATCACAAATGTGATTCATAGATGCCCATTCAGACCATTAACACCCTTCTGATGAGGTTAATCATTCTCAAAGAATCTTCAGCTACTGAAGTTTTCCAATTCTTAAACATGAATGTGAATATCATTAAACAAACAAGCAACACCAAGCTAACAGACAGGCAAACACACTGGTCCTGACAGAATGGCGAGTTTTAAAGAACATTTTGCAAAGAATTTGGAGTATAAAAGTAAAGTCTTACTACAACTGTTCAGGGCATTAGTGAGATACCTAGAAAACTATGTACGGTTTGGGTCTCCTTATTTAAAGAGGGATATTCTAACATGAACTACATGAAGTAGTTCAGAGCAGGTTCATGAGGGTGATTCCTAGGATGAAGGGGGTTGTCTTATGAGGAAAGATTGAGCATGTTGGACCAATACTCATTGGGAACTTAGAATGAGAGATGATTTTATTCAAACATAAAAGATTCTGAGAGGGCTTGACAGAGTAGATGCTGAATCTTCATGGGGGAATCTAGAACTAGAACACTAGACTTCATAAAGTCGGTTATGTTTTAAACTTTTTTAATTCAAGGTAAAACAAAGTTCTGGAAAGGGGCCTACCCAGCAACAAGCCTATGTGTACCGGTTGCCATGGAAACAGGGGGTCTAGATCAACACTTATTCAAAGTCAGGTGTGAGCTTTAACACCTGGACATAAAGAAAGAAGCAGCTGGCCTTGCTGTTGGCAGACTTCAGATACTCAGAATCTGTTGCATCGAAGGATTTGGGGAAGAAAGATGCTGCTATACCAAGCAGAAGAAAAGGACTGCTTTTAGGTGTATCACCAAGTGAAGGGCCAGTGAGGATGGTACCCATGGGAACAAGGACTGTGGAGTTAGAAGACACAGAATCAACAGAAGGAACCTTACAATGGGGAGTCCATTTGATTATGCTCAAAGGTTTGAGTGAAGAGGACTTTGCTGAAAGGACACTGGAAAATTCACCTCAGCGAAGCAGGGAGAAGGAATCCTGTTAACACCAAGAGGAGCTGTATTTTAAACTTAAAAGATTACATGTCTATGGAGAGTGTAATATAATGTATAAATGTGGCATGGGGTTTTCCATTGTGTTATTAAGAAGTTGAAGGGGGCATATTTGTTCTGTACTTTAATGTATTACTTTCTTACTAAGTAATGTTTAGTTGAAGTTGATTTTAGTTTGTTACAGTCAAGGTCTTAAAAGATCAAGGTCTTAAAATACCCAATGCGGTTTTCTCTACTTTGGAGCACCAAACGCAGACTGGGTGACCGCTTTGCAGAACACCTTCGGTCTGTCCACAAGCATTACCCAGACCGCCTTGTCGCTTGCCATTTTAACACTCCACCCTGCTCTCTTGCCCACATGTCTGTCCTTGGCTTGCTGCATTGTTCCAGTGAATCTCAACGCAAACTGGAGGAACAGCACCTGATCTTCCGACTAGGCACTTTACAGCCTTCTGGACTGAATATTGAGTTCAACAATTTTAGATCTTGAATTCCCTCCTCCATCCCCACCTCCTTTCCGTTTCTTCCCCCTCCTTTTTCTTTTTTCCAATAATTTATATAGATTTTTCTTTTCCCACCTATTTCCATTATTTTTAAATGTATATCCACCAATTGTTTATCTATACCTTTTATGCCCTTTTAGTCTTATTTCACTCCACCCCCAGTAGAGCTATCTATACCTTGCTTGTCCTGCTCTCCACTCTTAATTAGTACATTCCTTTAGATAATATCACCACCTTCAACACCTCTTTGTCCTTTTGTCTGTGACATCTTTTGGTTATCTCCTCCTATCACTGGCTGCTTGTCCCAACAAACCCACACCCACTTCTCCACCAGCCACCAGCACCCCTCCGCGTACCTCCACCCCCGCCACCCCCCCCCCCCCCCCCCAACCCCCCCCACCGCCCCCGCCATTAAACCAGCTTATATTTCACCCTTTTCCTATTTTTACTTAGTTCTGTTGAAGGGTCATGAGGACTCGAAACGTCAACTGTGCTCTTCTCCACCGATGCTGCCAGACCTGCTGAGTTTTTCCAGGTATTTCTGTTTCTGTTTTTGTTGTTGATTGTGGGCTGGAGTTCAATGTAGTTTTGTCCTTGATTGGCTGGGAGTGACGTCAATAATAAAGCCAGCCACTCAGCCCATTCCCTCCTCCGCCTGTTGTCAGGACTGAAAACCAAGTGAAGAGACGGTGAGTGAAGAAATAGAATTTATAATAATTACATCACATAATATCCACATTAATGTTCAGGACTGAATATCCAGTGAGTGAAGGAGCAGAGATTATACAGGTTCTATCACATAATATCCACATTAATGTTCAAGATTGAATATCCAGTCAGTGAAGGAGCAGAGTTTATACAGATTGTATCCCATAATATCCACATTAATGTTCAGGACTGAATATCCAGTGAATGAAGGAGCAGAGTTTATACAGATTGTATCCCATAATATCCACATTAATGTTCAGGACTAAATATCCAGTGAGTGAAGGAGCAGAGTTTATATAGATTGTATCCCATAATATCCACATTAATGTTCAGGACTGAATATCCAGTGAATGAAGGAGCAGAGTTTATACAGATTGTATCCCATAATATCCACATTAATGTTCAGGACTGAATATCCAGTGAGTGAAGGATCAGAGTTTATACAGATTGTATCCCATAATATCCCCATTAATGTTCAGGGCTGAATATCCAGTGAGTGAAGGAGCAGAGTTTATACAGATTGTATCCCATAATATCCACATTAATGTTCAGGACTGAATATCCAGTGAGTGAAGGAGCAGAGTTTATATAGATTGTATCCCATAATATCCATATTAATGTTCAAGACTGAATATCCAGTGAGAGAAGGAGCAGAGATCAGCTTAAGCTTTTCTGACACAATCCGAGAATTGTCCAGAACTAAGATAAAGGGAAAACATTGTGGATGCTGGAAATCTGAAACAACTCTGTCTCTTTCTCTCCACAGCTGCTGTCAGACCTGCTGAGTTTTCCCAGCATTTTTTGTTTTTATCTAGAACTTTCTGATTTTCTTTTTCTTATTGGACTTTAGTGATTGTTTATCATCCTTTCAGAGGGCAGTTAAGAGTCAATCATTCATGTGTGGGACTGGAGTCACTTGTAGCCCAGACCAGGCAGTTGTAGCAGTTGAACGACAATACTTGGTGTTTAGGACAACTGGAAAGTTCTCATGTTTTTATTTTGATTCTATTTCACAAACTTCACAATTTATTTACTCTGAAGTTGAAACTGGTCCTCGCAAACTCATAGTGAATTGATAGCCCACTTTACAGTCCTGACTCTCTTTCCAATTGCTCTCGGTGCCTGGGAAGATGGGAGGCTAGGCAGAAGAAAGAAAGTAGCCATGTGTTGCTCCTGGTCACTATCCAGTGTCCCTGCTGGAAACAGAGGGTGTGTGACAGTCAAATGAGGAAAAAGAAAGGACTTGCACCTGAACCCCCACTCAGGGGAATAACAGACTGGCACTCACTGTGGAACAGTCTCTAACTGAGTGAAGGAGGAGAGCAAGTTGAAGGAAATCATGTTTTCTCTTTTTGTTTGACAGAAGGATTGCATCGTACTGCATCAGAGAATTCAGAGAGGGTAGACACTGCAGATAGATCCTAACCACCACCCAAGAACCAACTGCACAACTGTGGAAAGACATCCAATCCCTTCACAGCACTGCTCAACACAGAGAAGGTTGGGCAGTGAACCAACCTTTCCAAAGATTCGGCTGTGGGCAATCGGTCAGGGTGAGGCTGGGAAGAAATGTGAATGGACTTCAAGCGTGAGAGCTTCAATCATTTATGGATCCTCAAGAACCACTGACTCACTCCTACAGGTGACAGGCTGTCAAACATGAGGTGTGTGAGGAGGGATTCACAGGTTCATAAGACCTTCTAACACGCAACGTCCATCTAACATGCACCGCTACATGGAAGAAAAACAATTCAAGCATCAGGTATGTGACCAAGACTTTGCACGGTGATCGACAATCATGCAACACCAACATGTTCATACTGGGGAGAAGCCATTCAAGTGTGAGGTGTGTGACAAATCATTCTCATGTTTATTATACCTCTGCATGAACAAATGCAGTCACACTGGGGAGAAGCCATTCATGTGCAAAGTATGCAGCAGATCATTCTCACAGTCATTGATCCTCTTCAAATACAAATGCGTGTACACAGGAGAGAAACCATTCATCTGCAACTTTTGTGCTAAAGCTTTTGCAACATCTGTGATGGTCTTGATACACCAGAGCATTCACACAGGCAAGAAATCCTTCAGATGTGAGGACTGTGAGATGGCTTTCACCCACTCCTTCGATCTCCTGAGGCACCAGAGGATTCAAACCAGGGAGAAGCCATTCAACTGTGAAGTGTACAACGTAGGCTTTGCACATTCATCAGACCTGGTGAAATACCAACACATTCACACTAGCGAAAGGCCATTCACATGTGAGCAATGAATCCTTCTCATATTCATTGACCCTCCATGTACACCAACACATTCACACAGGGAAGAAAGCATTCACGTGTGAGGTGTGTGACAGATCATTCTCGCAATCCTCACCACTCCTGGAACACCAACGTATTCTCACCGGGGAGAAACCATTCACGTGCAGTGTGTGAGACAATTCATTCTCGCGTTTATCGTATCTCTGCTGACATGGAAGTATGCACACAGTGGAGAAACTGTCCAGATGTGAGGTGCGTGACAAAGCCTTCACACGGTCATCAAGCATCCTGGTCCATCAGACAATTCACACTGGGGAGAAACCCTTCAAGTGTGAGGTTTGTGGTAAAGCTTTTGCAACATCGACAACCCTCCTGAGACACCAGAGGATTCACACAGGGGAGAAACCCTTCAGGTGTCAGGTTTGTGAAAAGGCTTTCACCCAATCCTCTGATCTCCTGAGGCACCAGAGGATTCACACACACCAGATGCTGTTCCAGTGTGAGGTGTGTAATCAGGGCTTTGAACGATCCTCAAATTTGGTGAGTCACTGGCACATTCACACAGGGGAGTAACTATTTACGTGTGAGGTGTGCGACAACTCATTTATACAACCTCCACATGGGGAGAAAGCTTTCAGTTGTGAGGTTTGCGATAAAGATTTCATATTGTCTTTATTATCCTGGGACACCAGAGGATTCACACAGGGAGAAATTCATCCAAGTGTGAGGTGTGTGACAAGGCTTTTCATAGTCAGCTATCTCCTGGTCCATCAATGCACTCACACAGGGGAGAAGCCCTATTGGTGTGAGTTCTGTAATAAATCCTTCACACAGTTGTCGGACCTCCTGGAACATCAGTGAACCCACACAGGAGACAAACCCTTCCAGTGTGTCTGAGTGTGTCAGGATTGTTTCACCTACTCCTCTCTTACCAGACACCAACATCTCCACACAGACTTGGAGTCGGGTCACCTGCTTCCATTACACTGAGAGCTGTCTGTGTTGTTTACCCTCCAGTGGTCGCACAGGGAAGCTTTCATTCCAAAGCACTCTCTGTCTCAGCAGAGTTTGTCTTGAACCTCTCCCACCATCAGTCCAATTTAACCATTGAGCAGATCACAAAACATCACCAAATGAAGACATCAATATGTATAGAAGCTCCTGTGTAAACTCAGCATCCTTTCAGTGCAGCGTCAGGTACAAGTCACTCACTGACCCTCACTCTGACCAAGAAGGCAATCAGATACTCAGTGGTTAGAAAGGTTTCAGCTTCTGATCTACCAGCACAAGCACCCGGGGGAGGAGCCATTCCTGGGGTAGCAATGGAGGGACTTCAATTAGCCTCCGCATCTCTGGTCTATGGAGGGGGAGAATCAGCCAGGAATCCAGTTCCTCATCAGTGACCCCAACTGGGAAGTCAGGGAGAGGGCAGGATGTGACTCGGATGTGACAGGCTCCATTGTCTCACAACATTCACTGTCTGGGTCTACACATGCTGAATGGCCACTCGAACAGAGCACTAGAGGCCAATCAATGTTCACAGTCTGTACTCCAGGTCAGTACCTTGAGGATTGGAGTGAATGTGAGTGGACAACAGTTTGTATTTATAGAGCACTTTAATATTGTCAAACATCCCAAAGTGTTTGATAGAGACATAATCAGAGAAAAATTAACACCATGACAAATAAGGAGATATTAAGAGGGGATGACCAAAAATATGGTCAAAGAGGTGGGATTTAAGGAGGATCCTGAAGGAGGGGAGAGTTATGAAGATGCAGAGAGGTTTAAGGAGGGAATTCATGAGCATGGAGCCTGGATAACATGGTTGTCAATGGTCGGGTGAAGGGAGCGGGGGTGGGCGGATGTACTAAAGGCCAGAATTGGAGGAGTGCAGAGATCTCGGAGGGAGATGGGGCGAGAGGTGTCAGAGATAGGGAGGGGGTAAGGCCATGGAGCAATTTGTACTGGAGCATAAGAATTTTAAATTGGAGACACTGGGGGACTGGGAACCAATGTAGGTCAGCGAGCACAGGGGTGATAGGTGTGTGAGTTAGGATAGAGACCGCAGAGTTTTCGCTGACCTGACATTTATGGAGCATGGAAGATGGGAAGCTGGACTGGAGACCATTGGAATGGTTTAGTCTAGTTGAAGCAACAACAGCATAGATGAGGATTACAACAGCAGGTGGACTAATGTGGGAATGTTGGAAATGGGTGATGTTACAGAGGGGGAAGTGGGTGATCTTTGTGATGGAGAGGGTATGGAGTCAGAGGTTCAGCTGGAGGTTGAGGAGAATGACACTCACCAATTGCTGTTGGAGCTGAGAGTGGAGAGGGCAATGGAGAAGAATTTAAGGAATGTAGAAACTGGAGTAATCCCTTGAGTCTGTTGCACATTCAGTTAGATCATGGCTGATACATATCTTAACTCTACCTGCCTGGGCTTTGTAACCCTTAATCCCCTTGTCTAACAATAAACCTATCAATCTCAGTTTTGAAATTTTCAGTTGACCCCCAGCCTGAACAGATTTTTGTGGGGAGAGAGTTCCAGATTTCCAGTCCACTTTTTGTGAAGAATTGTTTGCTGTCATCACCCCTGAACAGCCCAGCATGAATTTTAATGCTATGCCCCCTTGTTCTGGACTCTCCCGCCAGAGTAATAGTTTTTCTCTAATGACTCTATCAACTCGTTTAATCACTTTAAACACCTCAATTAGATTACCCCTTAGTTTTCCACATTCAACGGAAGACAAGCTCAGTCTGTGCAACCTGTCCTTGGAATTTAACCCTTTTAGCCCCAAAAACATTCTGGTGAATCTACACTGCACTCCCTCTGAGGCCAATATATCCTTCCTGAGGTGCGGTGCCCAGAACTGAACACAATTCTCCATATAGGGTCTAAACAGAGCTCTGTACAGCTGGAACATAACTTTCACAAGGACACAGTTGGTTTTGGGGAGGTGAAGTTATGGGTTATCTTTTCTCTTCAGTATAGTCCTGGATTAATGAGCAGTTTTGGTAGAGGAAAGCAGGACCACTAGTGCTTGATGTGGTCCAGTCAGATCTGGTGATGGATGGCTAAACCAGTTGTGTACCAGATATGCTCAAATCTTCACCCATTGGACTTGAGAAGAAGGGAGATCAATTTACTAACATTTGCAAATTTGGGGTGGTTTTATGTCCTAGGGTCACATCTTGTAGGAACTACGCTCAATCAGTGCAAACTTATCAGTTGGAGTGGGTTCAAGTAAGGCCTAGAGGCACAGAACAGTGTCGATTCCACTGTTGCGCCAAAGTAACAAATTTCACAGTGTGTGCAATATGATCTAATCTGTAAAAATAGCATTCAAAGCAAATTGTGCCAGGAAGGAAGAGAATAAAGGTAATTTTGGGACCAAAGGTATCGAAGGTGGATATGAGGAGTGGTTAAACCAGACTGATGGCTGCAGAAGCATTGTGGTTAATGGAGGGCCAAAGGATAGAAAATTGGGAATTAGTTTCTAGTTTGTCCGTGTGCAGTAAAATAATCCAGCTCTCAGGAGTGGTAGAACTGGACCCAGCTTTAGTTGATGATGTGAATTATAGACAGATCCTCTTCAGGTGACAGGTGTTTGACCAAAACCATGGGTAATGTTTGTACTCTCCTGTCTGGGAGGACTACTATCCTGAGTATGATGAGAGAGTGGGGATGAGTCTCTACAGACGTGAGTTCCCTCAGCCCATCATACTTCAACATAATAACAATGTGATATGTTCACCTTACACTCTTCCAAGATTCATTTCATGTTCTGGGAAAGATTTGAGTCATTTTCAAATGCTTTATTATTTTGGTTAATTCAAAGTTTGGTGTAAGCTGAATATTGTGTTGTTGTTTGTCTGTTGTTTTATCAATCTTCTGCATAGATTTATAAATCATGATAAATTCATTGTTTTTGCTTAACCCAATGTGCCTGATTTGTCAGCATTTTGTGACCCTATTCACTGAAACACTCAGGAGCCTACAGTAAGTGTCCTGTACATAATATATTGGTCAATGTCACTGCGGATTGGTATACTTCCTCCATCAATGGGTTTATAATTTGCAGTTCACATTTCCCTAAGAAAGAAAGCACTTTACGCCCAATTAAGTGCTTTTTGAATTGTAGTCACTGTTGTAATGTAAGAAACATGGCAGCTAGTTTGTGCACAAGAAGCTCCCACAAACAGCAATGTGATAATGACAAATCTGTTTTTGTGACATTGATTCCAGGATCCATATTAGCCAGTACATCATAACTCTCCTGATCCCCTACAACATAATGTCATGGGCTGTTTCACACTCAGCTGAGAGGTGACTCATCTGAAAGATGGTACCTCTGACAGTGCAGCGCTCCCTCAGTACTGCACTGGAGTGTCAACCTCAGTGGTCAAGTCTCTGAAGTGAGACTTGAACCCACAACCTTCTGGCTCAGGGAAAAGGATGCGAACCAATCCACGGTTAACAATAAGTTATAATATTTCTATTGTATTAGATTCAGTTTCAAAGGGTTAAGTCCCAAATTGTGTACAGAATGCTTTTCTCCCTGTAAACTGAAAGTCCACAGCCTGAAAGTTTGATTTGATTTAAAGTGGTAACTAGTTAGAGCTGCAGGTGTCAGCATTGTCTTTGTGTCTGGTTCCTGAATCTGTGAAAGGTGGTAAAGTCCCTGGTGTCAGGAGAGGTGAAACTAATGGAGAAAAGTGGGTAGACTCTGGGAGTGAGGAACAACCTACAGACTCGGTACTGATAGAGGATCCCCACATCAAGCAAAACCCCCAACATCCTAAATCCCACTGACTCAAATACAGACACGCTCCAGAACAATCATCTTCTTCTTGAGTTCTCTGCCCAAAGGCAGGTCTGACCCACATTGCCACGAGCTCCACCACAGGACTGGGAAAGATGCAGATCCCAAATCCACCCCAGCTGGAACAGGGATCAAACCCTGTGCTGTTAGCACCAATCTGGTCCACACCAGCCATCCAGCCACCTGAGCCAAAAGGCCTCCCAAGGAATCTGAGTTGCTGTGGCATTATCCACGTTTACATGCATGTTGTAGTCTGGAGCTATGGATAGTGGTGGTAGAGGCTCCAATTTCTTTCCATCACATGGCTGACCAGGAATCTCTCCCACTCTTACTGCCTGTCATTGGCATGTGTTGGATGGATTTACGAATTCATTTTCAACCTGTTTGGCCGTGTTATGAACACACCTTCCTTGGCCATGAAATGTTGGAGTGGGTCTTGAAGCCGGGGCTTCTGGCTCAGAGGCAGGGAGGCTACCCACTGCAACTTAAGATCTCCATTCAATAACCATCTACGTCTGATAATCCTTGGTATTCCTCAGGGATATTGGTCTACAGTGCATTCCCTCACCATTCTGGAGGTGTTCCTTATTATTTTTAATAATAAGCTGGAAAGGGGCATGGGGTCAGGTGAGGGGTGAAGGGCAGAGCGAGGGGTCAAGCAAGAGATGTAGCATCAGGTGAGAGATGAAAGGTCTAGTGAGGAGTGAGAATCACTCCCCAAGTCATTTCCCCAGTCACAGAGTCAATCTCCAAGTCACAGTCACTGCCCCAGTGAGAACCAATCTTCATGTCACAGTCACTCCTTCAGACACAGAGTCAATCTGTCACAGTCACTCCGCAAGCAGAGTCACTCCCGAAGTCACTTCTGTAGTCACAGTGTGATGCCCCGTGTTCTGTGCCCTCTCTCTTTCTCTCTCTCCTGAACCCCTCTCTCCATTCTTGCTCTTTCCTGTGCTCCGGGACAATTGTAGCAGGTTTCCTTCCCTGAACAACAATATTGGCATTTTTAGGACAATGTGAAAGCATTTATGTTTTTAATTTGATTCTATGCAGCAAATTTCATTTGTCAAATTAATTTTGCTACATGGAGTGGGTAAGTAGAATAGATGCCTTTAAGGGGAAGCTACACTTGAGGGAGAAAAGAACAGAAGGATATGCTATCATGAAACTAACATTTTGTCATCATATTACTGTGGCTTATTGTAAAGTAGGTTTATTGGTGTGAGTGTAGATGGTTCTGTCTGTGTGACTTAACTGAATTAGAATCAGATAGACTGCAAGTTTGAAATTGTCATGAGAGGTTTGGGGTGAAAGTCATTTGAAACGCTAATGAGTATACATGGATGAGGGCTTAGCATATAGGGTGTGAAGGAAATTTGCATTTTTAGATAAGTGAAGGGGTTGTTTGGGTTTCAAAGGGATGATGGGATGTTTACAACTAACAAGATAAACAAGGTCAAGCAGTATGTTTATTTTTCCCAAAGGTACTGACCATATTGGCAACGTGAAAGCTTTTTATATTATGGGGAAAAGAAAATTTCCAAAGACATATAGAACAATGGAATTTACAGATCAAAGAGAGAGAAACATATATATGAAGAAGGATGGAAGGTGATGTTGGGGAGGGCCATGTAAGATCTAAAAGGACGGTGTAAAAAAGCCTTGGTGGAAGCCTCCAGCCACTTTTGCAGCAGAATGCTGTGTCCAGTAACCAAAGGTGGAGGAAGGAATTCCACTGTCGAGTGGGTGCTGTGGTAAACTTGCTGAATTGCCCATTTAAATTGAAAACCTATTTTGGGCTTGTTGCCTTAAAGAGGTGTGCGCAGTTGGGAGTCAGGTTAATTAGGGATTTTGGGATTTGTTATAGTATTAAATAACTGTAATCTTATGTATGTGCTTGAAACCTTTTCTTTTATTAATAAATGTTTTAATTTAGTTTTTAAAATCTCTAAAGGTGTTAGAGGACTCCTTAGTTCTGAATTAAGTGCACTAATCTTCTCATGATAAATACAAATTGCAAAACTGTTGTGAAAGTGTGGCCAAGTTTCCCTTGTGGATTTGGTCCGCCTAGCAGACATCATTTGTCAAGGCATAACAATGCTGATAGGGTGAGAAGAAGAGGGCTGAGAGGAGGCTCAGGTGATGCATAAACATCAACATGGACCAATTGGGCCGAATGGCCTGTTTCTGTACTGTAATTCTATGTATTTAGCTTTCCGTGGTTGGATTTGAACTTGCAATCTCTGGATTGTTAAGCCAGCACCACAGCAATTCGCCTGCCATATCTGGAGACAGAATCATTCAAATGTCTTTTCATGCCTTCTTAAGGTTTCAGCCTATCTCTTCAATCCTTTCAATTTTGCAAGACTTCATATTTCTATTCTTTTCTGATTCTCACCCCAGTGACTGTCAGGCCACAACTGGCCAGGGCATTGGTCCTGACTGTCACTGAGCTGATTTAATTGGTTTTTAATGATATCTTCCAGTTGATGCCACCCAGATCAAAACGACAGACATGTATCACCCATAAAGAACAATGGCTTTTTTACTCTACCAGGTTTACTCTGATTTTCAACAAAGCCCTTTTCATTGGGACTAGATACCTCAGTCCCCCTCTCATGGAGTTTCCTTGCAATGTCCTCATACTTTAACTGAAAACCGCTTGCATTTGCAAAATTGAGGGTTTAAAACTTTAATTACTCAAAATCAATGAATAATTCCTGTTATTTGATTATTTCAATAAATCAAAAATACATCAATCAAAAATCATTGATTATACAGGTTGTTGATAACGTAACTCATTAATTACATAACTCAATCAAGGCTTATTCAAAGCTTTCAGTTAATCTTAATACAGTGACACAAGAATGCGGGATGCAAAATGGCTGAAGAAGCCTATCATTAATCTCAAAATGGCTGCCTTGACATTGTGTTGTTAACTTAATCAATTGATTTTTGACTCCTTTCATTAAAATCTGAGAGACAAAAATGGCTGAGAGCTGGAGGAAAATTATTCCTTCTGTCCCGTTTCTCTCACTCATGTGCTCCGTGCACCGCTGCATGTGTTGATCCAAGCACTGCCCGTCATCACTGCCTTGGATGCTGTGGGTCTTCTTCTTGTGATCTGCTGTCAAACACATCCGAGGCTTCGCATCCCACACTGATGTCGTCAGTTTGAAAGTGTCCGAGGATGAAGGGCGCTATTCCCACACTAGAAATCTTTGTCAAACATTTACCAGGGGAACTGTGCAGCAGCTGCAATAAGTGAGGGTTTATTCAGATGGTACAATAACAAGTTTAAATCCCCACCTGATTTGCTGCCTCTGTTTCACTGGTCAATTTCCCAAGCTTCAGGAAACTCATGTTACTCCAGAAATATTTGGAGCAATTTGAATTTTAAACAATGTTCCATGTGGTGTGTAAAATGATTACTTCCCTCAAACCTTTATTTAAACATGATGACATCAGAGGTCACATTAATATGGGAAGCCACAATGTACAAAGGGATTTATCCAAACATCCCCTTTTTGTTTACAAGTTACTCCACACAAATAATCCATAAAGAAAATGATCACACTTGAACAAAAAACTCTTTGTTCTTTCTAGACTGTTCCAATTTTGTGTCTCCCGACACATGCATTGCACATATATTTATAGTGTCCAGATGTTCAAATGGTATCTCTGCACATGAAATAACATAAACGCTTAACCTAAACGTTTTGAGTAGATAGAAGTGATTTGAAAAGATGCTTTGAAGTGGCTTGTGGTACCATCACTTTCTCTCTCCCAAATTGATACAGGTTGAAATGTTCAGAAGCAAAGCCAGGCTTTCTTTCTCAATCTGTGTATAGTGTCATTCAGTTTGTGTTAATGCTCTAGATACAAACACAACTGGTTGTCCTTGCTGCATGAGGATTGCTCCAACTGCTGTTTCACTGGTATCTTACTGCAGGGTGACTTCATCATTGACATCATCGTACCTCAGCACTGGCATTGATGTCACTAGTTGTTTGATGTGAGTGAAAGTTGCTTCTTGTTCTGTGCCCAGATACCACTGAACATGCTTTGCAATAAGATTGTGTAGAGAGTCACACTCTGATGAAAACTTGGCTAGAACTTGGCTAAGTAGTCCAGCTGTGGGTCCACTGATGTTCCAGGAGGTCCAACAACCATGTGAACGCTTTATTACAGAACTCACACCGATAGGGCTTCTCCCTGTGTGAGTGCGTTGATGGACTAGGAGAAATGTTAACTTTGGATCCTCTGATGGAGCAGGAGGTTTGATGACCTAAAAACAATTTTTTGCATACCTCACACATAAATGTTTTCTCCCCATGGGATAATTTTGCTGCACATGGAGACTTGATGACTGCGAGAATGATTTGTCTCACACCCCACTCCCTTGTGTGAATGAGCTGATGTTTCACCAGGCCTGATGACTGTACAAATCCCTTGTTACACACTTCACATTTGAATGGCTTCTCCCCCGTGTGGATGCCTCGATGAATTGTGAGGTGCCTCCATTGTGTGAAGGTTTGGTCACAAACATCACACTTGAATTGTTTCTCTTCTATGAAGCTAGTGTTAATGGTTGAACAATTGATGCCTTTTGCATGTTGGGAGATCCTATGAACCTGTGGAGCCTTCCTCACACTTGAACAGCCTCCCACCTTTGGGAATGAGTTAGTGGTTCGTGAGGCTCAATGAATGAGTGAAGCTCTCACCACACTGAGAGCCCACTCACACTTCTTCCCAGCCTCACCCTGACTGATCGCCCACAGCTGAACCTTCAGAAAGGTTGGTTCTGATGGAAGGCTCCACACCACTGACCAGTTTCAGATCTGATGATATGTCAAAACTCCCCTGACCCAACTGATTTCCAGATGATGGTTTCACTGCCCAACCTTCACTGCGTTGAGTAATGCTGTGAAGAGACTGGATGTCTTCCCACCAGTTGTGCAGTTTTTCTTTGGGTGATGGTCAGGAACTATCTGCAGTGTCCATCCTCTCTGTATTCTCTGGTGTAGTATGGTGCAATCCTTCAATAAAACAGGAAAAGGAAACATGATTTCCTCCAACTCCCTCTCCTCCTTTGCTGAAGGGGCTGACTCCTCATTTTTATTTTTTTTATACTTTCACAGGATGTGGGCTTCACTGGCTAGGCCAACATTTGCTGCCCATCCCTAATTGACCTTGATATGGTGGCGGTGAGCCACTTACTTGAATCACTGCAGACCATGTGGTGTAGGTACAGCCAGAGCCACAGAAAGAGATCATGGTCCCTGGCGCCTCTCCTATTTCCAGGTCCCTTATCTCCACCACCCCCAGCCCCATTAACCATCCCTCACATCCTTCAGGCACCCAGAACTGTGAACCATAGTCACAGTGGGGTCAAACTGTTTCCAATAGCTTTATAAAAACTTCTTGGCTTTTGTACTCTATGCATCTATTTATAAAGCCCATGGACAGCTCAGGCTTCAGCTTTGTCAGACAATTACACACAATTTGGTCATTCATACTATGCTACCAACTCCACTTCTTTAATCCTGGTCCTATGAAGTATCCGGGCAGCAACATCCAAAAGACTTGAATCTAACAAGTACTGCAAACAACAATCCCATGTGCAAGTGAGAATATCTGAATTAACAGTAACATATTCTATTGATGAATGATTCCTGCTTTCACTTCCAAGTTTAAAAATATCAAAACCTTCCAGTAAATTAGCACCAACAATTTACCTGTAATAATGCGCTATTTCTATCTACATGCGAGGGCTTTGTTGACAAAAAAATTACACTTTGCATTGAGTGATAAGTATGTTCTCATCTTGACTTGAAACTATCCACACTTCAAATGCCCAGAATGGAGCAAAGAATAGGAAAGAAAACTACGACAGAATGCCGGAAATCTGAAATATAAACAGAAAATGCTGGAAATACTCAGCAGGCCAGGCAGCATCTGTGGAGAGAGAAACAGAGACAACCTTTCAGGTCCACGATCTGCACTAATTCTGACGAAGGCTCACTGACCTCTTTCTGTCTGCACAGATGCCACCAGACATGCTGAATGTTTCCAAACACCTCCCATTTCTATTAGAGCAAAAAATAACCTCTTTCACCAGATCTCCAAAAAGTAATCAGCTTCCTGGGAGCCCCTCATTCCCCTTCAGCAGGACCCCCCGCAGCAGCTGCCGGAGATCTGGTTTGGAACAACACTAAACATCAATTAAAAATACATTCAGGTGTGAAGAAAATGTAAACAACCTGCTGGGCAAAATCTTAATCAATGCCAAAGCAATAAGTTAATAATTTTTAAAAATGAGTCATCAATAAAAATGAACATTTAAAAACTGCCAAGCAACAGAGCGAACTATTAAAACCTTTTTTGCCTTTTCATTTAAGAAGAGCTGGAAACAGAGAGAGAAAGAGAGAGACAGTGAAGTGAGAGAGAGAGAGAGAGAGAGAGAGAGACAGTGAGGTGAGAGAGAGAGAGCTAGAATAGGCCCCAAGTCCTGGTCACAGGGAAGAGGGAGGGGACCAGGGCTGAGCTAAGGACTTGGGTTTAACTAACATTGACCTTGTGTTTGTCTCTGGTAGCCCACACTCTGAGCTGGCCTTGGCAGAATTGATATGAAAGTGGGGATCAGAAGCGGGTTGCCTTTCAGCCTGGATGTTCCTCCTCTCCCGGCCTGGTGTGTCAATAGGTTTTTGGGGAGGGAGAACAGGCTTGTGTGTGTCTGCTTCATTCCCAGTCTCAGGGTTCTCACTCGCTCTCATATTCTCTCCCTGTCACATACACACATGCGCATTCTCTCTTGCACACACTCACTCTCTCCCACACACATTCACTCTCTCCCACACCCTCGAACACACTCTCTCTCACTGTCTTTCACTCACACTCTATCTCACACACACCCTCAATCACTCACACAGGAAACCAAGGCTACAGTCACCAAAGCCTGAGGTAGACTCCATGGAGATGTCAGGAAGGGATAGGCCTTGTGAGGATATACTAAACATAGAGGCACGAAGGGCTTTACTTGACCTTGCTCTCCAGCAGCCTCCAGCCAGCTGTAAAGAAGAGTGAAGAAAGCAGCAGCTGACATCACCCAAACAGAACACTGCACAAAATCAGTGAGAATGGAGGGACTGGCCAATCTGGCAGCTCCTATTCATCCAACGATTGACTGTTATTCAGGACAAGAGCAATCACTGGTCAAATGGCATGTCAATCAGGACAATCTATATCACCAGACTGCTTTCAACAATGACCATCCTGATTGACAGACTAATGGTCAACGAGCCCAGGATCACCTCTTGGGACGGGCCACAGAGATCAGCACCGTCTGCAGCCCCCACACAGACCCAGCTTCTCATATTCAGTCGTGACTCAGTCATTTCTCAGGATTAAATTCCATTTGCCACTGCTCTGCCAATCTTACCAGCCCATCTATATTGTCCTGTAATCTAAGGCTTTCCACCTCACTATTTACGGCACCAACAATTTTCGTGACATCTGCGAACTTACTGATCATACCTCTTATATTCACGTCTAAATCGTTAATGCACATGACAAACAGCAAGGGCCCCAGCACAATCCCTGCTGTGCATCATTTGTCACAGGCTTCCAAACACAAAATCAACCTTCAACCATCACCATCTACCTCCTGCCACTAACCCAATTTTGGATGCAATTTGCCAAATTGCCCTGGATCCCATGGGCTCTTACCTTCTTGACCATTCTCCCATGCAGGACCTTGTCAAAAGCCTTGCTGAAGTCCATATAGATGACATCAACTGTACTACCCTCATCTACACAACTAGTCACCTCCTCGAAAAATTCAATCAAATTTGTTACACATGATCTCTCCCTGCCTCTCCAAGTGGAGATTAATCCTGCCTCTCAGAATCTTTTCCAATATCTTCTCTACCATTGATGTTAGACTCACTGGCCTGTAATTACCTGGTTTTATCCCAACTACCCTTCTTGAATAATGGTACCACATTCACTGTCCTCCAGTCCTCTGGCACCTTTCCTATGGCCAGAGAGGATTTGAAAATTAGTGTCAGAGCCCTTGCAACCTCCTCCCTTGCCTCACATAGCAGCCTGGGATACATCTAATCTAGGCCTGGGGATTTATCCACTTTTAAGCCCACTAAAACCACTAATGCCTCCTCCTTTTTAATGCTAATTTGTTCAACTATACCATAGTCCCCCTCCCTGATTTCTACACCTACATCATCCTTCTCCATAGTGAACACAGATGAAAAGTAATCATTCAAAACCTCCCCTCCGTCCTCCGGCTCCACATACAGATTGCCACTTTGGTCCTTAATGGGCCCTACTTTTTCCCTGCTTATCCTCTTGCCCTTAATATATTTATAAAATGCCTTTGGATTTTCCTTTATCTTGCCTGTCAGTGTTTTTTCATGCCCCCCTCTTCGCTCTCCTAATTACTTGTTTAAGTACCCCCTACACTTTCTATTCTCCTCTATGGCTTCTGCTGTTTTCAGTCCTCTGTATCTGCCATTTTTTTTGCCTTATCCAATTCTCTATATCCCTTGACATCCAAGGTTCCCTGGACTTGTTGGTCCTACCCTTCCCCTTTACAGGAACATGTTGGCCCTGAACTCTCACTGTTTCCTTTTTAAATGATCCCCACTGGTCTGATGTAGACTTTCTTACAAGTGGCTGCTCCCAGTCCACTTTGGCCAGATCCTGTCTGATCATATTGAAATCGGCCTTCCACTATTTAAGGAATTTTATTTCTGGTTCATCTTTGTCCTTTTCCATAACCACCTTAAATCTTAAAGATTTATGGCCACTATCCCCAAAATGCTCCCCTACTGACACTTCTACCACTTGTCCTGCATCATTCCCTACGATTAGGTCCAGTACTGCCACTTCTCTTCTAAGTGCTGGTCTCAAAAGGCTCTTCTAGTTGCACTTAAAGAATTCTGCCCCCTCTAAGCCTTTCACACTAATCACTGGGCTGATTGTGCGATCTTACTTAACTCTGGATTAGCTTGTTGAGTCTCAACTGGAGAAGTTTTGTTCAACATCTCTTCCGGATCTTCTAAGTCTTGAAAGAAAGTTTCAGCCAGCCAGATATCTGTCTGTGGTGTCACTTTGGCCTTTGATGATGGACTTTGCTTAGCCATTACTCGGGCCATCCCACATGAAGGAAAAATTCCTGGAATCTTTTCCTGAAACTGCTCTGTCTCTTTCACCTCACTTGGGCTTTCTGTAATTATGGTAGAAGCTACTACCTTCACTCCAGCTAAATAATTTCCCAGGAGTAAATCAACTCCATCTATGGGTAACTGCTGAACAATCCCTATCATTACTGTCCCAGACAATAGGTCGCACTCCAAGTGCACCTGGTACAAAGGTACGGGTATATACTCTTCAGCAATACCAGTAACTAAAACTTTGACTTTTAAGGCACTCTCTGGTGGAAAGGATTTGCCTTTCCCCAGCAAAAGTGTTTGAGTGGCTCCAGTATCTCCAAGTATCATTATGGGTTTAGCTTCCCCATTTGAGAGATAAGGAGTTACTTTTCCCCTTGACAAAAAATCTTCATAACTCATGTATCTCATTCACCTTTCCTGATCTCACAGCAGTGTTCACACTCGGTTTCACAGCTGCAGTTAATGCTACAACTTGATCTGTTGCACTTTCAGTCAAGGTAGCCTTCCTTCCTCAGCTTGTTCTCCAACAAGACTGCCTTCAAAACAAGCAGGTTCACAACTTAAGTATTTTTCCTCTCTCCCATGTGATTGCCTTTTTGTCTCCCAGCTTTTCATTAATTAAAGAGATTTGCAGTTCAAAACAACTCCTTCTCCAGTATCATATGGGGCAGATGATTTCTTGGAAGAGGCCATCTTGTTACGTAGAAACATAGAAACTAGGAGCAGGAGTAGGCCATTCGGCCTTTCGAGCCTACTCCACCATTCGTTATGATCATGGCTGATCATCCAACTCAATAGCCTGCTCCTGCTTTCTCTCCATATCCTTTGATCCCTTTCACCCCAAGAGCTACATCTCACTCTTTCTTGAAAACATACGATGTTTTGGCCTCAACTACTTTTTGTGTTCAGGCTGACAACTCTCTGGGTGAAGAAATTTCTCTTCATCTCAGACCTAAATGGTCTATCCCATATCCTCAGACTGTGACCCCTGGTTCTGGACTCTCCCACCATCGGGAACATCCTTCCTGCATCTACCCTGTCTAGTCCTGTTAGAATTTTATAGTTTTCTATGAGATCCTTCCCTCGTTCTTCTGAACTCCAGTGAATATAATCCTAAACAACTCAATCTCTCCTCATATGTCAGTCCTGCCATCCCTGGAATCAGTCTGGTAAATCTTTGCTGCACTCCCTCTATAACAAGAACATCCTTCCTCAGATAAGGAGACCAAAACTGCACACAGTATTCCAGGTGTGGTCTGACCAAGGCCCTGTATAATTGCAGCAAGGCATCCCTGCTCCTGTACTTGAATCCTCTAGCCATGAAGGCCAACATACCATTTGCCTTCTTTTCCACCTGCTGCACCTGCATGCTTACCTTCAGCGATTGGTGTACGAGGACACCTAGGTCTCGTTGCACATTCCCCTCTCTCAATTTATAGCCATTTAGATAATAATCTGCCTTCCTGTTTTTGCTACCAAAGTGGATAACCTCACATTTATCCACATTATACTGCATCTGCCATGCATTTGCCCACTGACTCAGCTTGAACAAATCACACTGAAGCATCTCTACATCCTCCTCACAGCTCACACTCCCACTCAGCTTTGTCTCATCTACAAATTTGGAGACATTACATTTAGTTCACTCATCTAAATTACTAATTTATATTGTGAATAGCTGGGATTCCAGCATCAATCCCTGTGGTACCCCACTAGTCACTGCCTGCCATTCAGAAAAAGAGCCGTTTATTCCTACTCTTTGTTTCCTGTCTGCCAACCATCTCAATACACGACCCCCAATCCCATGCACTTTAATTTTACACGTTAATCTCTTATGTGGGAAAGCCTTCTGAAAGTCCAAATAAACCACATCCATTGACTCCCCCTCATGAACTCTACTAGTTACATCCTCAAAATTCCAGTAGATTTATCAAGCATGATTTCCCTTTCGTAAATCCATGCTAAACAAGTCCGATTCTGCCACTGTTTTCCAAGTGCTCAGCTATTAAATCTTTTATAATGTTGACAGTTCCAAGGTGAATTTACAATGTTCTTTTTTAAAAAAATCCCAGGTAAGCATCCTGAAGTCCAGATCATGCCATGTCCCTCCATTTTGTAAAAAAAAAACTTCAGTCTTGTGAGATATTCTAACACAGAACAGACAGATCCCTACCATCAGTCACGGAACATCTATACAACTGTGGGAAGGCATCCAATTCCTTGAAACCATCATCTGGAAATTGTTTGGGCCAGCAGAGCTTTGACATATCATCAGATCTGAAACTGATTAGTTTTCCATCAGAGCCAACCATTCCGAAGGTTCGGCTGTGGACAATCGGTCAGGGTGAGCTGGGAAGAAGTGTGAGTGGCTCAAAGTATGGTGAGAGTTTCAATCATCCATCGAGCCTCATGAGCCACTGACTCACTCCTACAGATGAGAGGCTGTTCAAGTGTGAGGTGTGTGAGGAGGACATCATAGGGTCATAATATCTTGTAACACCTAAAGTGTACCTGTTGTTAACACAAGACAGCCACATGGAAGTGAAACCATTCAAGCATGAGGGTTGTGGCTGAGTCTTCGCACACTCATCGACATCGTGAATCACCAATGCAATCATACTGGAGAGAAACCACTCAAGTTCGAGGTGTGTGATTAAATCCTTTACCCAGATTTCGAATCTCCTGGACCACCAGGCAACACCCCAACTAAATTACCCCTTAATTTTCTACATGCAATGGAATGCAAGATCAGCCTGTGCAAACAGAAAATGCTGGAAAAGCAGCAGTTCTGGCAGTGTCTGTGGAGAGAAATTCACAGTTAACATTTTGAGTGCGTATGCCTTCTTCAGAGACATTTCCAGCATTTTCTGTTTTTATTTCAGGTTTTTCTTTATCTCAGTCTATGCAATTTGTACTCAAAATTTAACCCTTTTAGCCCCAGGAGCTTTCTGGTGAATCTACGCTTCACTCCCTCCAAGGCCAATATATCCTTCCTGATGTGCGGAGCCCAGAACTGAACACAGTTCTCCAGATAGGGTCTAAACAGAGCTCTGTACAGCTGGAACATAACTTTGACAAGGACACAGTTGGTTTTGGGGAGGAGAAGTTGTGGGTTATCTTTTCTCTTCAGGATGGTCCTGGAGTAATGAGCAGTTTTGGTAGAGGAAAGCAGGACCACTAGTCCTTGATGTGGTCCAGTCAGATCTGGTGATGGATGGGCTAAACCAGTTGTGTACCAGATATACACAAATCTTCACCCCTTAGACTTGAGAAGCAGGAAGATTGAATAGGAAGGAAGAGGGTAAAAGTAACTTAGGGAACAAGAGTGTCGAAGGTAGAAATGATGGTGTGACTAAACCAGATTGACAGTTACAGAAGCATTATGGAGAATGGAGGGTCCAAGGACAGAGCGTTGGGAATTGGAAAGTGCTGTCCAACTCACCTGGGGGAAAAGTGTTTTCCAGGAATGGAAACTGATTGGGCCATGGACCCATGTGACTCTGAATCGCTGTAACCATTGATGGGTTTGTATGATGGAAACAAGCTCCATCCTGTGCCACTAAAGTTCGGTGTCATTTCTGACCATCGGAATTGGGAGCCAGACCAAACCACAGGGATTTTAAAGAAACTTCTATCTGTTATTCTGAGAGAGTTTCCTCTGATGTGTGTGTTTGTGTGTGTGTGTGTGTTAGTAAAGTTAGTAAACTGAGTGGGTATGGGGTAGAATCGGACCCTGCTTTAGCTGTTGATGTGAACTGTAGACAGATCATCTTCAGGTGATGGGTGTTTGACAAATGCCATGGGGTATGTTTGTACTCTCCTGTCTGGGAGGACTACTATCCTGAGTATGGTGAGGGAGTGGGGGTGGGTGTCTACAGACCTGAGTTGCCTCAGCCCATCATATCTTGATGTAATAACGGTGTGATATTTTCACCTTATATTCTTCCAAGATTCATTTCATGCTCTGGGAAAGATCTTGAGTCATTTTCAAATGCTTTATTATTTTGGTTTATTCAAAGTTTGGTGTAAGCTGAATATTGTGTTGTTGTATGTCTGCTGTTTTATTGTTCTTCTGATTTATAACTCACATTAAATTCACTTCTTTCAGCTGAACTCAGTCTACCTGATTTGTCAGCATGGTGTGTCCCTATTCACTGAGACACTCAGGAGCCTACAGTAAGACTCCTGTACACAATTTATTGGTCAATGTCACTGTGGCTGGTTCACTTTCTCCATCAATGGGTTTATAAATTCAAGTTCACAGGAAGTACAACATTTCCCAAAGAAAGAAATATTTGTATTTATATATTAACTTTCATGAACATGGCATCCAAAAACACTTCACAGCTTTTTGAACTTTGTCACCGTTGTAATGAAGGAAACCTGGCAGCCAATTTGTGCACAGCAAGCTCCCACAAACAGCAATGTGATATTGACCAGATAATCTGTTTTGGTGATATTGATTGCGGAATCCGTATTGGCCGGGACTTCGGGGATAACTTCCCTGCTCTTCTACAAAGTAGTATCATGGGATCTGTTACATGTAGCTGAAAGGGCAGATGGAGCCTTAGTTTAACTCATGTGAAAGATGGTCCCCCTGACATTGCAGCACTCCCTCAGCACTGCAGCAGAATTTCAGCCTCAGTGCTCAATTCTCTGGAGTGAGACTTGAACCCACAACTTTCTAACTCAGAGACAAGAGTGCTAACTAAGCCACAATTAACAACAATTGCTGTTGTATTAGATTCAGTTTCTAAGGGGTTAAGTCCCAAGGCTGTGTAGAAAATGCTTTTCCCCCTGTAAACTGGCAACCTGAAAGTTTGATTTGATTTAAAGTGGTAACTAGTTAGAGCTACAGGTGTCAGTGTTGTCTTTGTGTCTGGGTTCCTGAAGCTGCGAAAGGTGGGAAAGTCCCTGGTGTCAGGAGAAGTGAAACTGATGGAGAAAAGTGGTTAGACTCCAGGATTGAGGAACAATCTACAGACTCGATACTGATAGAGGATCCCCACAACAAGCAAAAACCAAACATCCTAAATTTCACTGACTCAAATACAGCCGCACTCCAGAACTCTGATCCGAGTGTGAGTGACCCAGATTAGTTGGTATTGTTGACGGTTCTCTCTCTTTCGATATCTCTCTCTCCTTGAAATCTACTGTTATCACCCCTCGCATCAAAAAAACACTTGATCCCTCTGCCCTTGCAAACTACCGCCCCATCTCCAACCTCCCTTTCCTCTCCAAAGTCTTTGAATGTGTTGACATCTCCCAAATCCTGAAACGGGAGGTCAGGAAAGAGGTGCAGGGTGAGGGACAGAGTGAGGAACAGGCACAGGATATGATAGCAGGCAAGGGGTGAGAGGCCAACAGAGAGGTCTGGCGAGGAGTGAGAGTCACTCGACAAGTCACTCTCACAGTCACACAGTCAATCTTTTCACCCCTCCCCTCAGGTCACTCTCCTGTGCCCCCCTCTCCTGTGTATATGCTGATCCCACCACTGTACGTCATCACTGCCTTGGATGCTGTGTGTCCACCCTATCTCTGTAACCTCCTCAGAAAGGAAAGAAAAGACTTGCATTTACATGGAGCGTTTCACAACCACCAGATGTTTCAAAGCTCTTTACAGCCAATTAAGTACTCTTGAAGTGTGGTCACTGTTGTAATGTAGGAAACGGGGCAGCCAATGGGCACACAGCAAGCTCCCCAACTTTGTTAACGTGCTTTCGAAGCACCTTGGGACATTGAAATATGTCAAATGTGCTTTATAAATGCAAGTTGTTGTTGACTATTATTGTGTAAAAAGTCAGAAATTGACCTGGCAGTCAGTGGGAGCTTTGTGATTCCCCTCATGGTTCACTATCCTACTGACCTTCACTGTGAAGCCGTCTCCCAGCGAGGGGGCAGACTCATTGGAAAGGGAGATCGGGTTATAACCTATAACTGGCAGCAGAGCAGGGTAGGAATGGCTGCACACTAGTTCAAACTCAGTGTGTCAAGGAGCTTTGAAGAATGCACCTTCATCTGTATGGAGGGGGTGGGGGTGGGGTTGAGGGTAGTTCCTGATCTCAGCCCAGATAGAGAGGAGGCAGTGCGCAGAGAGGCAAGTGGCAGAGAGGGAGCCAACGCTGCTCCTGACATGTCTATCTACTGGAACGAGGGATGTGCTCGGCTGTGAGATTGTGGTCGAATACAATCCTACTGCTGCTGATGACTCACTGCACCTCATGGATACCCAGTTTTGGAATGTGTCCTTGGTCTACTTCCCTAGTGGTGATTAACATGGTGAAGTACTCATTCATCAGCTGAGATCACCTTAATCTTATTCTGACACAATGCCAGGATCATCCAGTTCTAGACAGAGTTAACGTTTCAAGTCCATATGATTCTTCAGAGCTCTGAAGAAGAGCCATACGGACTCGAAACATTAACTCTGTCCTTCTCTCCACAGATGCTGCCAGACCTGCTGAGTTTTTCCAGCATTTTTTTTGTCTCAGATTTCCAGCATCTGCGGTATTTTGCCTTTACCTTGTCCAGGTCTATCTGATTTTCCTCTTATTATTGGACTTTGTCGTGACTGTTTATCATCGTTTGCTGGACCAGAAGACCAGACCCGACAGTTGTAGCAGGTTTCCTTCCCTGAAGGACATATTTGTGTTTTTAGGACAATCTAAAAGTTTACGTGTTTGTTTTAAAATTTTATTTTGCTAATTCAGAGCACAGCATAGAGTAGCTGAGGTTATTTTTTATTTGTTCATGGGATGTGGGCATCACTGGCTAGACCCACATTTATTGCCCACCCCTAATTGCATTTGAAGAGTCAACCACATGGCTGTGGGTCTGGAGTCACACGTAGACCAGACTAGGTAAGAACACAGATTTCCTTCCCTAAAGGGCTTTAATGAACCAGATGGGTTTTTACAACAATTGACAATGGTTTCATGGTCGTCATGAGACTTTTAATTCCAGAATTGTTTGGATTCAAATTCCACCATCTGCCGTGGTGATTTGAACCCAGAACCTCAGGACATTACCCTGGGCCTCTGGATTACAAGTCCAACAACAATACAAATAACCCATCACTAACCCTTACTATGCCACTGCCTCCCCTTAGCATAGATATCTTTCAGGGGAAACTAGATAAACACCATGAGGGGGAAAGGAACAGAAGGATATACTGGCCGGCTGAGATGAAGGGGGGGGTGAGAGGTTACTCATGTGAAGCACAAACACCAGCATAGACCAAGTGGGCTGAATGGCCTGTTTCTGTCCTGTAATTCTATGTATGTAACTTTCCGTAGTTGGATTTGAAATCACAAACTCTGGATTGTTACTCCAGCACCATAGCAATTCAGTTGCTATACCTGGAGACACATTTATGAAATGTCTTTTAATGCCTTCTTTAAAGATTTTACCTGAAGGCCTCGGCCTTTCCCAAATGCCTGGGTGGAAGAAAGAAAGTAGCCACATTGTCTGCTCCTGGTCACTATCTCAGATTCGAACCCTCGAACGCTGGACAGCAGATCAGAAGAGGAAGACCCACAGCATCCAAGGCAGCGATGAAATAGAATGGTGAGATCAGCACATGCATGGAGAGAGGGAGACAGGAGAGAGAGGGAAATAGGGTAGAAGGAAACGAGAGAGGGTGCACAGGAAAGAGAGGGGGCACACGACAGAGAAAAAGAGGAGAGTGGGAGAAGAGATTACCCAGTACTCAGGCAGTGACTTTGGGAGTATATCTGTGCTCGGGGCGTAAACTGTGTTGGAAAGTGACTCTGTGACTGAGAGAGTGACTTTGACACGGAGACTGAATCGGTGATTCGGAGATACCTTGCAGAGTGATTCCTCACTCCTCACCAGACATTCCTGCTGGCCTTTCGACCCGTCCATCTGAGGCTCAACTAAATGCCCAGTGGGCACGATTCTGGAGCACAGCCAGAGCTGAGAACTGTGGAGCCAAAGTGTGCAGATATAGTGCCAATCTGTTACACTCAACATGTCCTTAAAGTCTTTGCCCCACTATAAGCAATACAATGACTCTGTCATCCCAGAATGCACACTGGACCCCTGGGCCAACATCATCTAAGGCAAGGGATGGGAATCAGCCCCAGCCCAAAGAGCCAGTCTGTTCAATAGTGGAGAGGAGATCATGAGGAGAATGGTAAGAGGAGGCATCCTCAAGGTTACCAGGCTCATTGACACTGCTCCTTCCGTCTCCATAATTGTCACTGTTTTTAATTTTCAGTGAAATTTTTCTATTTTTTTTCTCTCTCTGTGACTATTTGCTCTCCATTTGTTTGTGTTGGCATCTCAGTTCCTTTATCCTCCATGAGCTCCTGCCCCCTTTGTTTTCATTCCCTCATGGGATGTGGGCTGTGCTGGCTGGGCCAGCATTTATTGCCCATCCCTAATTGCCCTTGAGAAGTTGGTAGTGAGCTGCCTTCTTGAACTGCTGCAGTCCATGTGGTGTAGGTACGCACACGGTGCTGTTGGAAAGGGAGTTCCAGGATTTTGACCCAGCGACAGTGAAGGAATGGTGATATATTTCCAAGTCAGGATGGTGAGTGGCTTGGAGGGGAACTTCCAGGCGGTGAAGTTCCCATCCATCTACCGCCCTTGTACTTCTGGATGGTAGTGGCCATGGGTTTGGAAGGTGCTGCCTCAGGAGCCTTGGTGAATTATAAGAGGCCTGATCCTGAGGGTGTGGCTGCTCTATATCAGCCAGAGTGCTTTCCCTAGGTGGGAGCGGGGTGCCCTAGTTGGGAGCAGGGTGCCCTGGGCGGGAGCGAGGTGTCCTGAGCGGGTGCGGGGTGCCCTGGGCGGGAGTGGGGTGCACTGATTGAGAGGGGGGCGTCCTGGGTGCGGGGTGCATTGCCCTGGGTTGGAGCGGGGTGCCCTGGGTGGGGGCGCAGTGCCCTGGGTCGGAGCACAGTGGCCTGGGTGAGGGTGCAGTGCCCTGGGTGGCAGCGGGGTGCCCTGGGTGGGGGTGCAGTACCCTGGGAGGGAGCGTGTTGCCCTCAGCATTCCAACAATGTAACAACTCTCTTTCAAAAGCACTAATAAGTACACATTCCATTACATCTTTGGTGGGTGATGACACCGGACAAAATCAATAAATTGGCCAATATTAATAAGCTCATATTTGTATCCAATGGAATCAATAATAATCTAATCCAATGGATGCTCAGCTTTTGTGGCGACTATTGGTGGTGCTTTTATAATAAAAGGTTTGTTCACCTGCTTACAGGCTGTCCAATTTACAGCTTATGTCTTGCAATGTTTCTGAATGTTAGGCCACCAATAATAGTTTGTTCATTTACAGAAAGTTCCTTGGCCTCCTGGGTGTAAGTTGCCTAGCCAGATTGAGCTTCTGCAATCAGTTCATCTCCTTTGTGTTTTGCCGATATTTCCCTTTCTCCTTTAAGCAGTTCTACCAGAACTTTACCTTATGGATTTTGGCAATATTTATCTGTGTTTGGATATGTGGGTGGATTTGGTTGAGACAAAGACAATAATTGTTGGAGCCTAGAATCTGTGTTTTCTACAATTTATGCTCTAGTAGCTACGAGAATGTGTTTCCAATCTGGGCACTTAGCTACTGCTGCTTTTGCCTCTGTGTCGACCACATTGTTCCCGAAGAAATGTGTACCATCCTTTTTATGTCCTTGACAAGTATTACCTGTAAATGTGGTTCAGTCTTCCTCAGACTATCTATCTTTTTCCACTTCTTGTCTGGTGTATTGATTTACCCTATGGGAGGTAAAGCCATTTCTCTCCCAAAAGGGAATATCTTGACTATTTGTCATGTAGACAGTGTATCGATTTAAAGGCTGTTAGACAAAATTCTGCTGCCAGTTAATTGAAGCTATCCCTGCCTGATTTTCAGGAGGAACAACTATCCCTGGAGCTCGGACAGAACCTCCGTTTGTGCCGCCTCCAGCGCCAGCAAAAGTCACAACCTGATCGGGTTGAGGATGTGGAATTGCATTTTGTTGCCCAGCAAGATGGTTTGCTGGGTCAGCTAAAATGTGGACCTGCCGTATACTTTGCTCTGCTGCCACGGTTTGAGTTTTGTCAGGGCCTCCCTCAGTAAGGCCTTTTAATTTATTGTGAGTTTTAAAGAAATTCCTATGTAATCTCTTCACTATCAGAGAATAACTCTATTTAGGATGGTTTTTAATTAATATTGATCTCGAGCCCATGAGCTGGGCACCAGCTGTGAATGGATCTACTATCTTTACCACCCCCCCAAGCAAGGTAAACCAATCCAGTGAAAGTCATCACTCACTTAAAACCTCAACAAAGAGAAATTTCAGATCTATCAAGGAACTTGGTCAGCTTTACCAGCTATAGACTGGGCCCTGAAATGAAATGTCCGTTCTCCCACACTAGGAGTTTTCAAATCAGCAAAATTAATCTCCGGGTAGGATATATCTACAGGTATCTGACAGCAGCAAAAACTCTTTTTACATTTACCAACGTCAGCACTTAGAATCCAAACTGAAGAATTCTGGGGCCAGCATTTCCTGTTGGGTGTGTGGGGGTGGACAGTACATCCTGACGTCGCTGCTCATCATTCCGAACTTCCATTCGGTGGGCTCACAGCCGAGTCAGCCACGCGCCTGCCCAACTCTCAAAGGCCTGTTAGGGCCATTAATGAACTAATTGACGTCACTGTCCAGGCATTGTAAAGCTGACGGGCAAGCAAAAAGCCCAGTTGCCTTCGCATTTTTCATGAAGCTTCATCCACAGGTGGGATGAGGTTTCATGAAGGTTTTATTCATTACATAAAATTTTAATGAAAATTCATAAGTATGTCCCAGCTCATGTCACATGAGGGGACATGACTGAATAATTTTCTTTTTTTATTTATTCCAACTTCAGAACTAAATTTAATCCCCCTGACGCAGCTCCGTGCCTCAGGGAGATTTCTGCGCTCTTACACAGGCCCCGACTCTCCTTCCTCCCCCGCCCACAGGTAGCAGCGCTACCAGGCGCGCATCACACAGGGCGGGCGTTAATTGGCCCATCCACCTAAAATGGCAGCGCGCAGTCAATTGTGGACAGCGATCTGTGCCACAACCACTTCCGACTGGTCCACCCGATGGGGAGAAAATTCTCCCTTTGAATATTGTTATCTATATGTGGGCTCGTGAGGATATGAGACTATAACTCTTTTATACTTGCTCACGAATATTTCTTATATGAATCAATTATTGATTCATCATAGTAATGAATATTATAATCACAGAATATATGGTAATTAAGGATAGTTATAACATGACAATTCTACTTAAAAATTAAATTTACATTTTTTAAATCCACCTGATCAATGCAGATCAGGGGAAAAATTCCAGTAAAACAAGAACCAATTGGCCAATAATGAAACCCCATGGGTGAACAGAGTGATAAGTGATAAGTAAAAGACATTGACTAAAGTGGATTGAAAATAAAGGAGAGTATGATAAAATAATAAAATCAAGAAATTAGCAAAGAATTTAAAAAAGGAAAGAAATCAGGGGCTTTTGAAATTAAATCATGAAAGGAATATAAAAAGAAATGATAAAATATCCTTCAGGCACATAAATAACAAAAGGTAACTCCAAATATGGACAGAACCAATGAACAATTCAAAATAATAATCCTCCTCACAGGTAATGTGGGAGAAATATAATTAATATTGGATAATATTTTTGCCTCAGTATTTCCCAGCTGGTCAAACAAGATGGATTTGAAATAAAAACTGAAAATGGTGGAAATACCCAGCAGGTCAGGCCGCTTCTGTGGAGAGAAACAGACCTAACATTTCAGCTCAAGATGACCTTTCATCAGAACTGAAGAAAGATTGAAATGGAAGAGATTTTAAGCCAGTGGAAGGTGGGGAGAGGGAGGGGGCAGGAAGAATAAAAGGGAAGCTCTGTGATAGGGTGGAGGGCAGGGGAGATGAAATAGCAACAGGTTTCATGATGCAACAGTCAAAGAGAGTGGTAATGGGTATAGTAAAGACACAAAGATGAGGCCTGAATGGCTACATAGCAGCCATCTGGATGCAAGATGAAGGGATAAAGAAATGAACAAGCCAAGAAAAACAACAATAAGAAAATACACAGAACAATATGGAGGCAAGCTCAGGATCTAAAACTGTTGAACGCAATATTGACTCCAGAAGGTTGTAGAGTGCTGAGTCAACAGATGAGGTGGTGTTCCTCAAGCTTGAATTAACCTTCACTGGAACACTGTAGCAGGCCAAGGACAGAGAGTTCAGAGTGGGAGCAAAGTGGACAATTAAACTGACCAAGGACAGAGGGATCAGAGCGGGAGCAAAGTGGACAATTAAACTGACAAGCAACAGGAAGTTTGGGGGTCGTGCTTGTGGACTGAACATAGGTGTTCCATAATGTGGTCACCCAATCTGTGTTTGGTCTCCCCAGAGTAGAGGAGACCACATTGTGAACAGTGAACACATTATATTAAATTGAAAGACAAGGTTAAGATCCTATGATTCCTGTCAGAGGAGAAAAAGGGGTAAGTACAGATTCAAAAATAGCTTTCAAACAGCAATAAGTACAAATCTGCAACTGCACCAACACTTGCTTAACCAGATTACGTAAATCTTTAAGTGTTTGGGGCCTTGGATGATGAGAAGGGAGGAGGTGAAAAACCAGGCTATGCAGCTCTGTACTTGTACAGAAAGGTGCCAGAGGGAAGGGAGGGGATGTTAGGGATGAATGATGAGTGGACCAGCATGTCATGGGGGCCCGGTCACTTCTATACCTCGTGTTATTTCTCTCTTTCTGACTGTGTCTCTCCCACATCTCTCAATCTTTCTGCATCTCTTTGTTTTGCAAAGCAGGTAAATATGTTTGGAAGACAAAGAGGAACTCCACATTTAAATTGTGGAAGAATGTGAAAAGGAGTAGTAAAGTATTGTCCAGACAGTTAAATAACAAAAGGTATATCATGATAGGGACAGGCTCACTAAAGTATACACCAGATAAAGACACAGATAATGTCAGTGAAATGGTAGAAATATTGGAAAATGACTTTACTTCAGTTTGACCAGTTGATTTGTGAGGTTAATATAACACTAGAAGAAATGATAAAAGGATTGTGAGAAATTTAAAATAGAAAATGGAAAGATGATTGTCAAATTTAAAGAGGATCAAACAGTGAGTCTGGATATTTCATATGTGCAGCTCAGGTTCATCGGGATGATATGGAAATTAAAAGGGTTAAAATATGAGGTCTGATCAGGCTTGTACCCTCTTCATTGTAGCAGGGAAAAGTGTTTTGTTTTGAAGTGCCTAGAACAGATTGAGAGAAACTATTTCTTCTGGTGGCTGAGTCCAGAAGTGTGAATACCTCTTAAAAGTAGAGTGAAGCCTCTTATGTCTGTACCTCAGTTATTTCCCTCTTTCTGATTGCAGCGTTCACACTTTCAAATTCTCTCTTTTCTTGCGCTTCTTGCACACCTCCATATCAATCTTTCTTTCCCCCCTGTCTGTAATCCTCTCTGTCTCCATATCATTCCTATTTCCCTCTGTCTGGTTGTACTCTCTTTCTTGCTGTCTCTCCATCTTCCACACCCCTTTCTCTCTCTCGATCTCTCTCTGTCCGTGTATATTTGTCAGTCATCGATCTTGATATGACACTACTAGCGATGGCAATGCTATTGAATGTCATACGGAGATGGATATATTCCCTCTTGTTGTAGATGGTCATTACCTGGCACGTGAATGGCATGAATGTTATTTGCCACTATTGGCCCAAGCCTGAATGTTGTCCAGGTCTTGCTGCATATGGACACATTCTGCTTCGATATCTGAGGAATCATGAATGATACTGAACATCATGCAATCATCAGTTTACATCCCCACTTCGGACCTTATGATGGAAGGAAAGTCATTGATGAGGTGACTGAAGATGGTTGGGCCTAGGACACTACCCTGATGAATTCCTGCAGTGATGCCCTGGAACTGAGGTGATTGATCTCCAACAACCACAACCATCGTCCTTTGTGCTAGGTATGTCTCCAACCAGTGGAGAGTTTGCCCTATACTTTCTGTTGACTTCAGTTTTGCTAGGGCTCCTTGATGCCACACTCAGTCAAATGCTGCCTTGCTGTCAAGGGCAGTCACTCTCACCTCCCCTCACATAAATATAACATATAAATGCAAGTCTTTCTTCCTTAGGGAATGTCATACTTCCTGTAAACTAGAAATTATAATACTGTTGAAGATGTGTGAGGTGATATATTTTGTCAGAAGGGATAGGGAGAAGCAATAGAGACAGAATGACACCATTCTAAGCAGGTGCAGGCACAGAGGGACCTGGAGGTACAAGTACATAGATCTTTGAAGGTGGCAGGACACATTGAGAGTGTGATTAGCAAAGCATATGGGATTTTGGGCTTCATATTTAGAGGTATTGAGCACAAAAGCAGGTAGGTTATGGTCAACCTATACACAGTATAATTAGGCTACAAATAGCACACTGTGTCCAGTTCTGGTCTCCACACTTTAGGAAGAATGTGAGGGTTCTTGAGAGGGTGCAGAGGAGATTTACCAGAATCTCCTCTGTTTCCAAGGATAGGGGATTTGAGTTACAAGTTTTGTTTTGCGAAGCTGGTCTCCTTACATCTAAGGGGATTGAGGGGAGATTTGATAGAGGTGTACAGGATTAGATAAGGTTCAGATAAGGTGGACCAAGAAAAGCTGTTCCCATTAGCTGGAACACTAGCCATGCACGCTCTGCTGGGGCCCATTCTGGGTGTTCACTAAACCAGCAGTGCAGGTCATGCTTGGCTGGATGTTACAATCATGGAAATGAGGAGGCAGCAGAAAGGGAAACACCTTTTACCAAAGATATCACCAGAAAGCAGAGAAACTTCCTGTGTGTGTGATTATAAAAGCAGCAAACACTCCAAGATTAGATACTGAATATTTCTACACTGGCATTCTGGTCCTGACTCTGAGGAACTCCACTGAAGATGATGAAAGAACTGTTCTTGGTGCTTGTTATTCTGGTACTGACTCAGCGCAGTCCCACTAGAGGGTTTCCATGTGGTATCCGCCGGTAAATGTCTCATCTCTCAGCAGCCAATGTCCTGACAATTTTATTTTTAAACGCTTTTATTATTTTTCAACGTAATGATTTGATTGGTTTTGTAAAGGTGATTGTGAGATAGGAAAGATTGAAGAGTTTAATGTAAACCAGTTCCACAAGTACATTGCCTGATGGTTTAGTCACTACCTAAGTGGGTCAAGGGGATGGTGGGTGTTGGGAGCTGATTGAACAATGAAAACACAAGTTACTGGGCAGGGCTGAGTTGTTGGATCTCAACAGGGGCATTGATCCAGATGGGAGACTGTGTCATTGGCCTCAGTACCCAGGAATTACAGAGAGGGGATTCACAGTTGCTGCTCCTGATCACTGCTACCTACTGTGGACTGATTGTGAGGACAGGATGTATTTTTCCTCTAACTCCTTTCCACTATTAGATGGTCTGTAGACCATACCTCTCAGTGTGATCGATCTTTTAGGTCTATCCAGATGGAATGGATGTTGGTCTTGCTGATAGCTGTGTCCTGTTTTTCTACTGCCTGTTGCTATCCCAATAAGTACAGCTACTCCATCTCCCCATTCTTCCTCTCCATTTTTTCTATCTTTGTTACATGATCCATTGAGGGCAGAACAGAATGCAGCAGCCTAGGAAAGGTGTGATTTTTCAATATATGTCAGAAATCCGGATAACTTGGTGCAATTTGGTGTGTCTGGTGCATGTGTGTCTTCGTGAACATACAATGGGAGAACATGCACCATTTGGAAATACACCAAAAGTTACAAAAGTCTAAGAGTTTTTTGAATGTGTGCCTAATTGTTATCAACCCTATTCACCAGTAATTGAACTGCACACAATATTCCAGGTGTGGTCTCACCAAGGCCATGTAAAGCTGCAGCAAGACACCCTTGCCCCTGTACTGATGTCCTCTTGCAATGAAGGCCAACATAATGCATTCTTTGCAGCCATTTTGTATCTACATTTTTAGTTTAAGGTAGGTAAGAAGGCTTTACGTAAATTTTAAACATATGATCTCTTCAAGAGCACACCTAGTATTAACTTTTATAAGTTTAAAGACCAATCCTGTGATAAAACTACTCATTAATTAATAGTTCCTTATTTATAATTGTAACTGAGGTTCAATCTTAATTTCTGAGCTGGGGTTCAACTATTCATGCGAGCTGTTGGATCCAGGTCTCTGCTCATTGTCCTTATCTGTTGTTACCATAGCTACTTACATTCTAATGGTGCAGACATTATTTTTCAGCTTCGGGTACTCCTAGCAATGTAGATAAATTCTAGAGGGCTAATTCAACTTAAGTGTAAAGACTTAAAAAGGTAATATTATACGTCTACAGTTATACACTTATAAAATGTGAACTAATAATGCCAGTTCTTTTAGTAATCAAGGGTTAAATCTTCTGACTGTCATTAAAAAGGCACACTACTTTTAATGTTATGTTATTGGCACATGTTTCAATATATAGTTAAACGTTAACAAGCCATGAGGCATATGCAGTAATTATGTCAAACTTAACAGAAGTTCTTCAAAATTGCAGTGTCATGAGTTTCATTAAAAGACTTGTTTTTAAAGGGGTATTGACCAGCTAAGCCTTTGAAAATAACTATTGATTACTCTAACATCTTCAATTAAAATTGAGGCACACTATCTGAAAATAATCTAATGCTGGCTTGTCTAATTCATTGTTACTATACAATATAAAACTATGTTTATATATAGTCTAAAACATAGTAAAACTATGTTACTATATAAAAAGTAATTACTGCCAGGGAAAAACAGATTATTTGTAAAATGACTTCCTTTGGCCCAGTTAGTGTATTCAGTAAGATTAGTCTGAAAATTATTGATAGTTACTTGAAAAAAATTCACCATCTATGCACTCTTATATTGACACCATATACCACATAGCTCTGGAGGTACACCAGGCCGATTCCTGGGATGGCAGGATTATCGCATGAGGACAGATTGCATCGACTAGGCCAGATCCTTCACGTTTAGAAGAACAAGAGGGGATCTCATTGAAACGTATTAAATTCTGACAGAGATGGACAGACTGGATGCAAGGATGATATTTCATTTCGCTGGAGGATCTAGAACAAGGGGTCACAGTCTCAGGCTATTGGGTAGGCCATTTAGGACTGAGATGAAGAGAAACTTCTTCACTCAGAGTGGTGGAATTCCTACTATAGAAGGCTGGAGAATAAGTCACTGAATATATTTAAGAATGAAATAGATAGATTCCTAGACTCTAAAGGCATCAAGGGGTATGGTGAAAGTGAGGAGTATGGCATTGAGGTGCAGAATTAGCCATGATCATTCTGAGTGGCAGAGCAGGCTCAAAGGGCCGAATGACCAACTCCTGCTTCTATTTTCTATGTTTCCATGAAACTTTATAACGATGGGTACTGAACATCATGAGGCACCGCATTACCTCAACAGAAAACCATTAAATTTAATGAAAGGACAAAGGAATGTTGAAATGAGGGGGACTGTTCCACAGCTGACTGGCATTTTAAGGAATCAATCAGGAAATTACATTTGTAGGTGACTCTGAGAAACCAATCAGAGACTGATCACGCATATCTTGAACCAATCAAAGTCTTGGATTGCCTTTGATGAACATGGGAAGGGCACCAGAAAGGGTTAAAAAGACAGGAGCTGCCAGCAACAATTCCCACAGAGTGTGAAACTGAAGATCCGCAGAGACAAGAGACTGAATGCCCAGCTGTCAACCAACACTTATTGAGTCTGCCTGTGTTTTTAGACTAGGTTCTGTGCACAACACCTGATAAAAAACAGAAGTTAAACACGCTGAATGCTGGAAATTTGAAATAAAAAGAGAAAATACTGGAATATTCACCAGATCAGGCAGCATCTATGGAAAGAGAAACAAAGTCAACATTAAAGGTGGTTGACCTTCCGTCAGCCTGCAACAAACCATACTGAGGAGCGACGACTAATGGCGGCCGCGGGTCCCATAATCCCTCGCGCCCCAGACACCGCTCTATCATTTTCCCCAGACGCTGAGAGTGCGCATGCTCTACAGGTGGCTCCGAATCAGCCTGTGAGAGCCGCACTCGCTGTTGCTGAGGCTGTGCTCGTCCCCGCACAGCTTCCGGGACCCGCAGCGAGTGCGCATGCTCTGCGCGGACAGACGGGCTTGTCGGGGGGCGTACCTGTTCGCGCTTCCAGGTTGCATCGGTGCAGCTAGAGATAGACCAAATTCATCTGCGCCATGCAATCCGCCATTGGCCCAATTTGACATAAATTAGAAACCGGCCATTCGGCGCTTCGCATGCCTAGCCAATTAGTTCCTGCGCCTTCCTATTAAACTGCAGTTCTTAAAACAAGTTGCAAGTGTTCATGTTGAAAGTTGGAATGTGTGCCAATTCCTTTCTGATTAACGCTCTTGTGAACTGCCTAACTACATTAACTACATTATTACATTAACAACACAATGTAAAGGCCAGCAATTGCTAGTTACAAGGAGCTGAGATCAGCCAGGATCTAACTGAATGTTGGAACAGTCCAGAGGGCCTCCTCCTGTTCCTATTATCACACAGGTAGATTGAGCACATGAGTCTCATATAGGAGCACAACTATTGAGTGTGGAGCTGAACCCAAGCAGAGATAAACATCTGGGGAGGAGAGGGCCGGTAACCAGTGCGTGTAAAACTCAACCCAGCCAGAGTCAGCACCTTCTGGGGAGGGAGAAAAGTCGACCAAAGGGAAATATTTTGGAGATGCTGCGATGGGCTTGGATTTCAGCACAAGAAGGAGCGGGTCGGGTTGGGTTGGGTTGGGTGGGAGCACTTTATATTTGGTAGTTTTTGGGGCCTGGAGCAAACATTTCTTCTCTTCCTGGCCTGCAAGAGGTGCTGTAAAGACAATCACCTCATGCAGTCAAGTCTTCTCATCTCTTGTCCAATCAGTTGGCCTGGGAAACCCGGACAATCTTTCCCACAGTTGTTGCTGCAGTGCAGATGTGGAGATGCTGAATTTCCCCTGCGGAGGGAGAAAACGGCAGGCCTGTTGGATCATGATGCTTCCCAGCCTGTCCCCAGGAAAGTTCCCTGGCAGTAGGAATGCATTCAGGATTTCCCGCAATTTTCCTGTCACGCCTGTCTCCACTGACAACACAAGGCCAGTAAAATTCAACCCAAGGTGTCAGCCTCCTGGCCCAGCTCAGCTCCACTCCTGGGGCTTGTGTTGTTGCCTTTGTGACCAAAGCTGAGGCCAGGCCTCAATGGGAGTCCCTGGGAATGAAGGTCTCTTGGTCATGATAAGAATGACAACTCATTAAGATATCATTCTAAGTTATAAATATATAAATAGGAGGGTTTGACATTGGAAGTTCCTCCAAGCACCATTGTCCCTCTCTAGCCACAGGTTTCAGCTGTTCTGCTGCTGGATGAAATACAGGAGTGCATCAAATTTCATTCCTTTGGAGTTACAAACACCTTTCGTTTCCAAATATTCTCCTGCAATCAGCCCGTCCACTCCCATCCTACTTTGTCATTTCCCGTGGTTCCAGTTGGAATGTTGTAAATATTGGGATTTCCCACCTTTGACTTCTTCAATTTCTTGTTATTTCCGCTCAGAGATCCAAACTCTGAGCACGCAGGCCCGTCCCGTCGCGGCCCGTGCGGGAGGGCGCAGGCCGATCCCGTCGCGGCCCGTGCGGGAGGGCGCAGGCCCGGCCCGTCGCGGCTCCTCAGGGAGGACGCAGGCCCGGCCCGTCGCGGCTCCTCCGGGAGGACGCAGGCCCGGCCCGTCGCGGCTCCTCCGGGAGGACGCAGGCCCGGCCCGTCTCTGCGCACACAGATCATCAACTAAATTTCAACAAATTTAGTCTCAGCAACAAATGCTGAGATTCACTGTAAACCCATCGAATGGGGCCGAGCCAATCCATAAACAGCATTGGGAAAGTAGGTCGTAGGAGAGTGGGAAGTGATCATTGTATTCAGTCCATGACTCAGCACATTTGAGCTTCAATGTCCCAGTTATTACACATTGACACCTTCCTTCCTTCTTTCCTCCCTTCCTTCCCTCCCGCAGGGTCAAATTTCATCACAGGTCTACAATTCACATCATCCCGTTGTTCAATATTTCTGTGCTCGTTCTCTTTGTGCTGTTTGCTTTCCAATTTCTTTGGAAGAGGCCTTGTGTGTGTTCATCTGGATTGAGTGGGGAACATTTTGTTCAGAATCCAGTTCCTCAAAGCTTTACATTTTCTGATCTGTTCCTTCATCATCTCTCGCTCAGGGTGATGCTTTGATGCAACAAACCTATTGTTATCTCAATTGCAGGGGAACTGCTGGATTTCCCCATCTGAACAGCGCAGCAAGAGGTGTGGATGAGATGGACGGTGCTGAGTGTGACTGGACATGTCCTACCTCTGCTGTCACTCTCTTGTCTCTTGTACACTCCTGGAAATGGGCTGTCAGGAAATACACGACATCTGTCGGATAGACCGGCTGTTTGAAGATGAGCGGAAATAAAAAGAAATTGAAGAAGTCAAAGGTGGGAAATCCCAATATTTACAACATTCCAACTGGAACCATGGGAAATGACAGAGTAGGATGGGAGTGGACGGGCTGATTGCAGGAGAATATTTGGAAATGAAAGGTGTTTGTAACTCCAAAGGAATGAAATCTGCTGCACTCTTGTATTTCATCCAGCAGCAGAAACCTATGGCTAGAGAGGGACAATGGTGCTTGGAGGAACTTCCAATGTCAAACCCTCCTATTTAGATATTTATAACTTAGAATGATATCTTAATGAGTTGTCATTCTTATCATGACCAAGAGGCCATTTCCTTCATTCCCAGGGGCTCCCATTGAAGCCTGGCCTCAGCTTTGGTCACAAAGGCAACAACTCAAGCCCCAGGAGTGGAGCTGAGCTGGGCCAGGAGTCTGACACCTTGGGCTGAATTTTACTGGCCTTGTGTTGTCAGTGGAGACAGGCGTGACAGGAAAATTGCGGGAAATCCATGTTGTGTTGGCTCCCGAATGCATTCCTACTGCCAGGGAACTTTCCCAGGGACGGGAAATCCAGCATCTCCACATCTGCACTGCAGCAACAACTGTGGGAAAGATTGTCCGGGTTTCCCAGGCCAAACAATTGGACAAAGGATGAGAAGACTTGACTACATGAGGTGATTGTCTTTGTAGCACCTCTTGTAGGCCAGGAAGAGAAGAAATGTTTGCTCCAGGCCCCAAAAACTACCAAATATAAAGTGCACCACCACCCACCCCCACACAACCAGTGATCCATCTTCCTTCACCCAACCACTGTCTCCTCCCCCACACACTATTTTCATTCCTGGCCACACACCCAGTCATCATGAACCAATTTACCCCACCCCAAGTATTGGGATTCACCCACACGATCTCTCTCTCTCCCTCAGTACAGCTACCTGCTCACTTGGGCTTCAGCCTTGTGAAGCAAGCCTCCTACTGTAAGGTCTCCATATTGTCCCTCACACTTTCTGTGGGTAAGAACATGACAGAAAATATTTCCAGATTTTTGAAAGGAGAGATATGTTGCGATGCTTCTCATTTTACATGCATCAGGACAAATGCAAGGATTCCAAATTTCTATTGGGCATGACAACTCAAACTACAGGTGAAAAGTGTGCCGATTGGTCGGCAAGCTGACTCTGATTGGTTGAGGCATTGCCGTGGAGAACGCATGGAGATCTACTGGCCTGCCGACATTCCTGATAATTCAAAAAAGGCACAAGACTTGAACATATTCCTTCTGTTTGCAGAGAACGGGTCCCTGTGTATGAATGTCTGTCACTTCAAGCAAGTCTAAATGAGCCACATTAACAGCTCGACTGATTATCTTCAGTTGGCTATTAGTGTAGTGTCACGGCCCCTGTCCCTTTTTCAAACTGCCCATGGTCAGTGAATTTAAAGAGTAGGAAGGTGTATGTGTTTGTCTTAACCCCCTGAGTGTGTCAGCAAGAAATTGTACAACAGCAGACTGCTTGCAATTCTTTTTTCATAAAAGGAAAATGAAAGGAAGATAAAACCAAACACCTAAAATGAATGCAACTTCACTTACACATTCACTCAGACACACCCACTCTAGAAAGGTTACAGGGGGTAAAAAATAGTGTACTGTTAAATTTATATATGAAAAAGGAAATTTTCATAGATCACTTGCCTGATATAATCTGATGATCAAAGTTGCTGGCCTGATGAGAGGTCTTCTTTAGTCATAGGAGCAGTGAAGGAATTTCAACAGCCGGTGTAGAAGAGGTTTGTAGGAATCCTCTTGAAGGGATGAAGTTGGTTTCTCGTCATTTTTTCAATCGATGTACAGTGTCAAATCCAGCTCCTCCGAGAATGACATTACATTGAGGGGCGTAACCAGGGGTGGTAACTAGTATCCTGGTGACATCACAAAGGGGCCAGCAGCCAATCACACAGCAGCTAGGAATGATGCCACAATGCAGTTTCAATGACCAGTTTTAATGGACAGGGAGTTTGTGTCCGGTCTCAGCTACAGGCACTGGACTATTCAACCTGGAGTGTCTTCATAGCAATAACCCTGTAATTGAACCACAGAGCCGTAGTTTGACCCTTAGGCCTAGACCATGTGCTATGTTTCACCTGTCAGATAGGAATGCAGCTACATCTTCACAAACAAAGATGCAGTCACATGGGAACAGTATGCGACATTGATCACAAATAGATTAAATCAATTACTTGATTATCAAACGTAACTGGGTTCCAAACTAATTATTAAACATGATTTTTACTACAAAGTACAGGATAGAAGACCAGAACGGACAAGGCCAGTTTTTATGGAACATTCTTTCCTCTCTTGTACATCCAATGCTGTAACTCCCCATCCCACACACACGCGCTCCTTCCTGTGCTGAAATCCAAACCCATCGCAGCATCTCCAAAATATTTCCCTTTGGTCGACTTTTCTCCCTCCCCAGAAGGTGCTGACTCTGGCTGGGTTGAGTTTTACACGCACTGGTTACTGGCCCTCTCCTCCCCAGATGTGTTTATATCTGCTTGGGTTCAGCTCCACACTCAACAGTTGTGCTCCATTATGACACTCATGTGTCCAATCTACCTGTGTGATAATAGGAACAGAAGGAGGCCCTCTGGACTATTCCAACTTTCAATTAGATCCTGGCTGATCTCAGCTCCTTGTAACTAGCAATTGCTGGCCTTTACATCATGTTGTTAATGTAATAATGTAGTTAAATATTCCAAGGAAGTTCACAAGAGCGTTAATCAGAAAGAAATTGACACACATTCCAACTTTCAACATGAACACTTGAAACTTGTTTTAAGAACTGCAGTTTAATAGGAAGGCGCAGGAACTACTTGGCTAGGCATGCGAAGCGCCGAATGGCCGGTTTCTAATTTATGTCAAATTGGGCCAATGACGGATTGCATGGCGCAGATGAATTTGGTCTATCTTAGCTGCACCGATGCAACATCGAGGCGCGAATAGGTACGCCCCCCCACAAGCCCGACTGTCCGCGCAGAGCATGCGCACTCGATGTGGCTCCCGGATGCTGTGCGGGGACGAGCCCAGCCTCAGCGAGTGCGGCGCTCAGAGGTTGATTCAGAGCCACCTGGAGAGCAAAAATAAAAACAAAAAACTGCGGATGCTGGAAATCCAAAACAAAAACAGAATTGCCTGGAGACCATGCGCACTCTCAGCGCCTGGGGAAAATGATAGAGCGGACTCTGAGGCGCGAGGCATTATGGGACCCGCGGCCGCCATTAGTCATCGCGCCTCAGTGTGGTTTGTTGCAGGCTGACGGAAGGTCAACCACCTTCAACGTTGACTTTGTTTCTCTTTCCACAGATGCTGCCTGATCTGGTGAATATTCCAGTATTTTCTCTTTTTATTTCAAATTTCCAGCGTTCAGTGTTTAACTTCTGGTTTTTTTTGGGTGTTGTGCACAGAACCTAGTCTAGAAACACAGACAGACTCAATAAGTGTTGGTTGACAGCTGGGCATTCAGTCTCTTGTCTCTGCGGGTCTTCAGTTTCACACTGTGGGAAGTGTTGCTGGCAGCTCCTGTCTTTTTAACCCTTTCTGGTGCCCTTCCCATGGTCATCAATGGCAATCCAAGACTTTGATTGGTTCAAGATGTGCGTGATCAGTCTCTGATTGGTTTCCCAGAGTCACCTACAAATGTAATTTCCTGATTGATTCCTTAAAGTGCCAGTCAGCTGTGGAACAGTCCCCCTCATTTCAACATTCCTTTGTCCTTTCATTAAATTTAATGGTTTTCTGTTGAGGTAATGCGGCGCCTCATGATGTTCAGTACCCATCGTTATAAAGTTTCATGGAAACATAGAAAATAGAAGCAGGAGTTGGTCATTCGGCCCTTTGAGCCTGCTCTGCCACTCAGAATGATCATGGCTAATTCTGCGCCTCAATGCCATACTCTTCACTTTCACCATACCCCTTGATGCCTTTAGAGTCTAGGAATCTATCTATTTCATTCTTAAATATGTTCAGTGACTTAGTCTCCAGCCTTCTATAGTAGGAAATTCCACCACTCTGAGTGCAGAAGGTTCTCTTCATCTCAGTCTTAAATGGCCTACCCAATAGCCTGAGACTGTGACCCCTTGTTCTAGATCCTCCAGCGAAAGGAAATATCATCCTTGCATCCAGTCTGTCCATCTCTGTCAGAATTTAATACGTTTCAATGAGATCCCCTCTCATTCTTCTAAACTTCAGTGAAATCTGGCCTAGTCGACCCAATCTCTCCTCATGCGATAATCCTGCCATCCCAGGAATCAGCCTGGTGTACCTTTGCTGCACTCCAGAGCTGTGAGATATATGGTGTCAATATAAGAATGCTTAGATGGTGAATTTTTTTCATTTTCAAAATCAATCATTTTCAGACTAATACACTAACAGTGCCAAAGGAAGTCATTTTACAAATAACCTGTATTTCCCTGGTAGTAATCACTCTTTATATAGTAACATAGTTTTACTATGTTTTATACTGTATAAAACGTAGTTTTATATAGTATAGTAACAATGAATGAAACAAGCCAGCATTAGATTATTTTCAGATAGTGTGCCTCAATTTTAATTGAAGATGTTAGAGGAATCAATAGTTATTTTCAAAGGCTTAGCTGGTCAATACCCCTTTAAAAACAAGTCTTTTAATGAAATACATGACACTGCATTTTTGAAGAACTTCTGTTAAGTTTGACATAATTACTGCATATGCCTCACGGCTTGATAATGTTTAACTATTTATTGAAATATGTGCCAATAACATAACATTAAAAGTAGTGTGCCTTTTTAATGACAGTCAGAAGATTTAACCCTTGATTAGTAAAAGAACTGGCATTATTAGTTCACATTTTATAAGTATATAACTTTAGCCATATAATACTTTTTTAAGTCTTTACATTTAAGTGGAATTAGCCCTCTAGAATTTATCTACATTGCTAGGAGTACCCAAAGTTGAAAAACAATGTCTGCACCATTAGAATGTAAGTAGCTATGGTAACAACGGATAAGGACCATGAGCAGAGACCTGGATCCATCAGCTCGCATGAATAGTTGAACCCCAGCTCAAATTAAGATTGAGCCTCAGTTACAATTATAAATAAGGAACTATTAATTAATGAGTAGTTTTATCACAGGATTGGTCTTTAAACTTATAAAAGTTAATACCAGGTGTGCTTTTGAAGAGATCATATGTTTAAAATTTATGTAAAGCTTTCTTACCTACCTTAAACTAAAAATGTAGATACAAAATGGCTGCAAAGAATGCATTATGTTGGCCTTCATTGCAAGAGGACATCAGTACAGGAGCAAGGGTGGCTTACTGCAGCTTTACATGGCCTTGGTGAGACCACACCTGGAATATTGTGTGCAGTTCAATTACTGGTGAATAGGGTTGATACCAATTGGGCACACATTCAAAAAACTCTTAGACTTTTGTAACTTCTGGTGTATTTCCAAATGGTGCATGTTCTCCCATTGTATGTTCACGCAGACACACACACACCAGACAGACAAAATTGCACCAAGTTATTCGGATTTCTGACAGATATTGAAAAATCACACCTCTCCACGGCTGCTGCATTCTGTTCTGCCCTCAATGGATCATGTAACAAAGATAGAAAAAAATGGAGAGGAAGAAAGGGGAGGTGGAGTAGCTGTACTTATTGGGATAGCAACAGGCAATAGAAAAACAGGACACAGCTATCAGCAAGACCAACATCAATTCCATCTGGATAGAGATAAAAGATCGATCACACTGAGAGGTGTGGCCCACAGACCAGCTAATAGTGGAAAGGATTTAGAGGAAAAATACACAGAGAAAATAGGGAATTGAGGAACAAACATGGAATAATCACCATTCAAATACTAAACGAATGACAGAAATAAATCAGAGAATGTAATTTCCAGCTTTTACACCTAGCAACAATTTGCAGGTTTAACATTTGAACAGATGAGAATCCTAAAGCTATTAATCTCAGTATAAAAAAATCTATAAAAGAAAAATAAATAATTTTAATACTTGCCCCAGTGTGATGTTTGCATGTGTGTGTGCGCATGCAACAGTGAGAAAGGAGTTTTACTTTGTATCTATCCCCCTGCTATACCTGTTCTGAGATTGTTTGATGGGGACAGTGTAGAGGGAGTTTTACTCTGCATTTAACCCCGAGCTATATTAGTCCTGGAAGAGTTTGATGGGGACAGTATAGAGGGAGCTTTACTCTATTCATAACCGCGTGCTACACCTGTCATGGGAATGTCCAATTCCTTTCTCAATGTGTTATTCTGAACTTTCACTGGGTTCCACTTCCCATTTTCCAGAATTCCCACATCTGCCCCCAGCCTCATTCCACCCCGGGTACCTTGTTCACAGACGCATTGATCCTAAAGAGAAACAAGATAAGGATATGAAGCAGTGATCATTGCAGTCAGTTTTATTTCTGGTTACAGCCCATTATTCAGACAGTAGGAGTACAGGGTCAGGGCATAGGGGAGTGAAGCAATCAAACAGAGCCTGTTTTTCAGGAACGAACATTCAGTGGGAATGTGGAGAGCTCAGGCTGTTGCCAATCCATCACTGGATCTTTCACTTTTACTGAAAACAACATTGGGTTGAAAGCAGGCAAGGTGCAGGGATTTGAAGACACTCTTCAGTACATCTTACAAAAGTCATCACCCCTAAAATCCAAATGAAGAATGAATTAATTGATGATTCTGTATATGAGGGACGGGCGAGTAAACCGGAGGCTGAGTCTGTCAGTGTCACTGGGACTGACTCTGGACCACATAGCAACATTAACTCTTTCATGTTTAAAAAAACATCAAATATCCCCCCACCCCTTCACCACCACCCATCGACCTGTACAGACTCACTCTGTCCTGACACCTCCAGTGTCGCTCCCAATTCCCCATTCTTCACCTGGGAGACTGGACAGTGAGTTTTGGGGAGCTCCCGATCCTGTCCTCACAATCAGTCCACAACAGGTAGCAGTGATCGGGAGCAGCAACTGTGAATCCCCTCTCTGTAATTTCTGGGTACTGAGGCCAGTGACAGAGTCTCCCATCTGGATCAATGCCCCTGTTGAGATCCAACAACTCAGCCCTGCACAGGAATTAGTGTTTTCATTGTTGGTCTGTTTGAATCAGCTCCCAACACCCACCATCCCCTCGACCCACTCAGGTAGTGACTAAACCATCAGCCAATGTACTTGTGGAACTGGTTTACATTAAACTCTTCAATCTTTCTTATCTCACAATCACCTTTACAAAACCAATCAAATCATTACATTGAAAAATAATAAAATCATTTAAAAATAAAACTGTCAGGCAATTGGCTGCTGAGAGATGAGACATTTACAGGCATGTACCTGGCGGATACCACGTGGAAACCCTCTAGTGGGACTGCGCTGAGGCAGTACCAGAATAACAAGCACCGAGAGCAGTCCTTTCATCATCTTCAGTGCAGTTCCTCAGAGTCAGGACCAGAATGCCAG